>NW_027040644.1:0-497500 GCF_037179485.1 Ochlerotatus camptorhynchus
AAAATCCCAAAGGCTTGGTAGCCATCATAATGAAGTAATGAAATTGGGTTGTTAGCGGAATGCTTTAATAAAACAGCAAAAAAAGGTTATCTTCCATTTAATTCCACTTAATTAATTTTGGTATCCATGACAGATACGTATTTCGACTACAATGTGCAGTCTTCATCAGTGTCATTCCCACTAAAGAACTTATCAAAATCTAACCCTATCAAAATCTAATCTAATGAGTACTTAAGGGGGTTAGATTTTGATAAGTTCTTTAGTGGGAATGACACTGATGAAGACTGCACATTGTAGTCGAAATACGTATCTGTCATGGATACCAAAATTAATTAAGTGGAATTAAATGGAAGATAACCTTTTTTTGCTGTTTTATAAAGCATTCCGCTAACAACCCAATTTCATTACTTCATTATGATGGCTACCAAGCCTTTGGGATTTTCTGATGGCTTATTAGAGAGTTGAATAGATTTTTCTCCTTTAGCTTCCACTTAATTAATCTTTGGTTTAACCATGACAGTTAGGTAGGTTCCGACTTCAATGTGCATCTTCATTGTAGTTTCATTTATATACCTGTGATCTTGACTTTTATACCTAGGGGATGAGTACTTAAGGGGGTTAGATTTTGATAAGTTCTTTAGTGGGAATGACACTGATGAAGACTGCACATTGTAGTCGAAATACGTATCTGTCATGGATACCAAAATTAATTAAGTGGAATTAAATGGAAGATAACCTTTTTTTGCTGTTTTATTAAAGCATTCCGCTAACAACCCAATTTCATTACTTCATTATGATGGCTACCAAGCCTTTGGGATTTTCCTTATTAGAGAGTTGAATAGATTTTTCTCCTTTAGCTTACTTAAATCTTTGGTTTTAATTAGTTAGGTAGGTTCCGATTCAACACATTGTAGTTTCATTTATATACCTGTGATCTTGACTTTTATACCTAGGGGATGAGTACTTAAGGGGGTTAGATTTTGATAAGTTCTTTAGTGGGAATGACACTGATGAAGACTGCACATTGTAGTCGAAATACGTATCTGTCATGGATACCAAAATTAATTAAGTGGAATTAAATGGAAGATAACCTTTTTTTGCTGTTTTATTAAAGCATTCCGCTAACAACCCAATTTCATTACTTCATTATGATGGCTACCAAGCCTTTGGGATTTTCCTTATTAGAGAGTTGAATAGATTTTTCTCCTTTAGCTTACTTAAATCTTTGGTTTTAATTAGTTAGGTAGGTTCCGATTCAACACATTGTAGTTTCATTTATATACCTGTGATCTTGACTTTTATACCTAGGGGATGAGTACTTAAGGGGGTTAGATTTTGATAAGTTCTTTAGTGGGAATGACACTGATGAAGACTGCACATTGTAGTCGAAATACGTATCTGTCATGGATACCAAAATTAATTAAGTGGAATTAAATGGAAGATAACCTTTTTTTGCTGTTTTATTAAAGCATTCCGCTAACAACCCAATTTCATTACTTCATTATGATGGCTACCAAGCCTTTGGGATTTTCCTTATTAGAGAGTTGAATAGATTTTTCTCCTTTAGCTTACTTAAATCTTTGGTTTTAATTAGTTAGGTAGGTTCCGATTCAACACATTGTAGTTTCATTTATATACCTGTGATCTTGACTTTTATACCTAGGGGATGAGTACTTAAGGGGGTTAGATTTTGACAAGTTCTTTAGTGGGAATGACACTGATGAAGACTGCACATTGTAGTCGAAATACGTATCTGTCATGGATACCAAAATTAATTAAGTGGAATTAAATGGAAGATAACCTTTTTTTGCTGTTTTATTAAAGCATTCCGCTAACAACCCAATTTCATTACTTCATTATGATGGCTACCAAGCCTTTGGGATTTTCCTTATTAGAGAGTTGAATAGATTTTTCTCCTTTAGCTTACTTAAATCTTTGGTTTTAATTAGTTAGGTAGGTTCCGATTCAACACATTGTAGTTTCATTTATATACCTGTGATCTTGACTTTTATACCTAGGGGATGAGTACTTAAGGGGGTTAGATTTTGATAAGTTCTTTAGTGGGAATGACACTGATGAAGACTGCACATTGTAGTCGAAATACGTATCTGTCATGGATACCAAAATTAATTAAGTGGAATTAAATGGAAGATAACCTTTTTTTGCTGTTTTATTAAAGCATTCCGCTAACAACCCAATTTCATTACTTCATTATGATGGCTACCAAGCCTTTGGGATTTTCCTTATTAGAGAGTTGAATAGATTTTTCTCCTTTAGCTTACTTAAATCTTTGGTTTTAATTAGTTAGGTAGGTTCCGATTCAACACATTGTAGTTTCATTTATATACCTGTGATCTTGACTTTTATACCTAGGGGATGAGTACTTAAGGGGGTTAGATTTTGATAAGTTCTTTAGTGGGAATGACACTGATGAAGACTGCACATTGTAGTCGAAATACGTATCTGTCATGGATACCAAAATTAATTAAGTGGAATTAAATGGAAGATAACCTTTTTTTGCTGTTTTATTAAAGCATTCCGCTAACAACCCAATTTCATTACTTCATTATGATGGCTACCAAGCCTTTGGGATTTTCCTTATTAGAGAGTTGAATAGATTTTTCTCCTTTAGCTTACTTAAATCTTTGGTTTTAATTAGTTAGGTAGGTTCCGATTCAACACATTGTAGTTTCATTTATATACCTGTGATCTTGACTTTTATACCTAGGGGAT
This sequence comes from Ochlerotatus camptorhynchus, assembly GCF_037179485.1. NCBI lineage: Eukaryota > Metazoa > Arthropoda > Insecta > Diptera > Culicidae > Ochlerotatus > Ochlerotatus camptorhynchus. The sequence continues at coordinate 2,734 of NW_027040644.1, forward strand.
GAGTACTTAAGGGGGTTAGATTTTGATAAGTTCTTTAGTGGGAATGACACTGATGAAGACTGCACATTGTAGTCGAAATACGTATCTGTCATGGATACCAAAATTAATTAAGTGGAATTAAATGGAAGATAACCTTTTTTTGCTGTTTTATTAAAGCATTCCGCTAACAACCCAATTTCATTACTTCATTATGATGGCTACCAAGCCTTTGGGATTTTCCTTATTAGAGAGTTGAATAGATTTTTCTCCTTTAGCTTACTTAAATCTTTGGTTTTAATTAGTTAGGTAGGTTCCGATTCAACACATTGTAGTTTCATTTATATACCTGTGATCTTGACTTTTATACCTAGGGGATGAGTACTTAAGGGGGTTAGATTTTGATAAGTTCTTTAGTGGGAATGACACTGATGAAGACTGCACATTGTAGTCGAAATACGTATCTGTCATGGATACCAAAATTAATTAAGTGGAATTAAATGGAAGATAACCTTTTTTTGCTGTTTTATTAAAGCATTCCGCTAACAACCCAATTTCATTACTTCATTATGATGGCTACCAAGCCTTTGGGATTTTCCTTATTAGAGAGTTGAATAGATTTTTCTCCTTTAGCTTACTTAAATCTTTGGTTTTAATTAGTTAGGTAGGTTCCGATTCAACACATTGTAGTTTCATTTATATACCTGTGATCTTGACTTTTATACCTAGGGGATGAGTACTTAAGGGGGTTAGATTTTGATAAGTTCTTTAGTGGGAATGACACTGATGAAGACTGCACATTGTAGTCGAAATACGTATCTGTCATGGATACCAAAATTAATTAAGTGGAATTAAATGGAAGATAACCTTTTTTTGCTGTTTTATTAAAGCATTCCGCTAACAACCCAATTTCATTACTTCATTATGATGGCTACCAAGCCTTTGGGATTTTCCTTATTAGAGAGTTGAATAGATTTTTCTCCTTTAGCTTACTTAAATCTTTGGTTTTAATTAGTTAGGTAGGTTCCGATTCAACACATTGTAGTTTCATTTATATACCTGTGATCTTGACTTTTATACCTAGGGGATGAGTACTTAAGGGGGTTAGATTTTGATAAGTTCTTTAGTGGGAATGACACTGATGAAGACTGCACATTGTAGTCGAAATACGTATCTGTCATGGATACCAAAATTAATTAAGTGGAATTAAATGGAAGATAACCTTTTTTTGCTGTTTTATTAAAGCATTCCGCTAACAACCCAATTTCATTACTTCATTATGATGGCTACCAAGCCTTTGGGATTTTCCTTATTAGAGAGTTGAATAGATTTTTCTCCTTTAGCTTACTTAAATCTTTGGTTTTAATTAGTTAGGTAGGTTCCGATTCAACACATTGTAGTTTCATTTATATACCTGTGATCTTGACTTTTATACCTAGGGGATGAGTACTTAAGGGGGTTAGATTTTGATAAGTTCTTTAGTGGGAATGACACTGATGAAGACTGCACATTGTAGTCGAAATACGTATCTGTCATGGATACCAAAATTAATTAAGTGGAATTAAATGGAAGATAACCTTTTTTTGCTGTTTTATTAAAGCATTCCGCTAACAACCCAATTTCATTACTTCATTATGATGGCTACCAAGCCTTTGGGATTTTCCTTATTAGAGAGTTGAATAGATTTTTCTCCTTTAGCTTACTTAAATCTTTGGTTTTAATTAGTTAGGTAGGTTCCGATTCAACACATTGTAGTTTCATTTATATACCTGTGATCTTGACTTTTATACCTAGGGGATGAGTACTTAAGGGGGTTAGATTTTGATAAGTTCTTTAGTGGGAATGACACTGATGAAGACTGCACATTGTAGTCGAAATACGTATCTGTCATGGATACCAAAATTAATTAAGTGGAATTAAATGGAAGATAACCTTTTTTTGCTGTTTTATTAAAGCATTCCGCTAACAACCCAATTTCATTACTTCATTATGATGGCTACCAAGCCTTTGGGATTTTCCTTATTAGAGAGTTGAATAGATTTTTCTCCTTTAGCTTACTTAAATCTTTGGTTTTAATTAGTTAGGTAGGTTCCGATTCAACACATTGTAGTTTCATTTATATACCTGTGATCTTGACTTTTATACCTAGGGGATGAGTACTTAAGGGGGTTAGATTTTGATAAGTTCTTTAGTGGGAATGACACTGATGAAGACTGCACATTGTAGTCGAAATACGTATCTGTCATGGATACCAAAATTAATTAAGTGGAATTAAATGGAAGATAACCCTTTTTTTGCTGTTTTATATCATTCCAGCTAAATCTGCATTCTGGACCACTGTGCACTGTGGAACGGAATGTACAATGGCGTGCTGACGCTCAAGCTGCTCAAAGGCGTTGAGATCGTTGGCTTTGCGGACGATGTCGTCTTGACGGTAACCGGCGAGACGCTGGAAGAAGTGGAAATTCTGGCGGCCGATAGATACGATTGGTAACTGGATGCAAGGAGCGAAGCTGGATGCTGGTTCAAACAGCAGCAAGAGGTGTCTTTTGGCTAGTGTGTCCTCATCGAGACTAAGGTACGGAGGTCCAGCCTGGATTGAAGCGCTGAAAACGAGGCAGAACTAAATGAAATTGAGCAGTACGTTCCGGCTCATGGCCATGCGAGTCATGAGTACGTACAGAACCATTTCGATGGAGACAGTATGCGTTATCGCCGGTATGATCCCAATCGGCATCACCTTGGCGGAGGACTATGAGTGGTATATGACGAGAGAAACCAGAGGAGTACGAAAAATGGTGAGAACGGAGTCGATGGCTAAGTGGCAGCAAGAGTGGGATGCAGCGGAGAACGGTAGATGGACACACAGGCTAATACCGATTCTTTCGACCTGGGTAAACAGGAAGCATGGAGAAGTCTACTTCCACTTGACGCAGTACCTGTCTGGTCATGGCTGCTTCAGGAAGTACCTGCATCGGTTCGGACACACCACGTCACCATTCTGTCCGGAGTGTGGGAATGTTGAAGAATCACCAGAGCACGTGGTCTTCGGATGTCCTAGATTTTATGCTGTGCGAGAGGAGATGCTCGCCCTTAGCGCGGAGAATGTCGTCGAAGAAATGTGTCGAAATGAGGGCACCTTTAACGCCGTCAGCAGAGCAGTTACGCAGATCATGTCAGCGCTGCAGCGAAAATGGCGAGAAGACCAGCTAGAAAGTAGTAATGTGCTCACACAAGTGCGAAGTGAAAGCCGAAGCCGGGAGAACTCTCCGTCGGAGTAGGCTGAATCCACCGCCGGGGGTTAGCCGAGTAGAACGCGACGCTGGGAGCTAAATGGCTCACAAATTGGAGAGACGATCAGCGAACTGGAAGCGCCAGTTAGCTGAGGTAAAGTGAGGTGCGTAATGCACAGCCCCCTCCGAAGTGATACGACAAGTGGTTTCGGGGGAAAAAGGGCAAGGCGTCCAAGGAGGTTTTAGTGCGGTAAGAATCCAACACACCGTTTTATCGCGACCATGCGCCCGGTCGTCAAGCGGTGGCATGATGGCCTTTTTAAAGGTTTCTCCTTGCCAAAAAAAAGCTACAGGAGGCTTCTTGAAGCTTTCCTAAACCTTACTATAAAAAAACGACACCCGCAAAAAAAAAACGAAATTAAAACGCACGCGGCTAGGAGCGACTGAAAAACGCGTCCCTTCTGATTGACGACCGATATAATGATGACATCTTCAATTCAACGGTTCTCTTTCCAAATTTTCTATGCTTTCATTATGAATCAAATCGATCCAATTTCAATTAAGACAAAACTCAAACAACTTCCTTGGTCAGAACTCTAATTGAAGGTGCAGTACAAGCTGATCTCAGCACAGTTCCCCGTCCAGTGCAGTGATTTGCTAAACCTCCTCCAGGTTGTATTGATTTACCTTAACCGCACTGAATTATGTATGTGCTCACAAACTTCAACACTTACAAGCTACTTATGCACGCTAAATTCGAAAACGAGTGGAAAGAGCAAGAACTGCAAATAGAGTCGAAAAAAATTAACCCTTAGAGGAAGTTTCAAATTAGTTCCTGACTTTCGCAGGCACGATTTGTAAACAATAAGTAGTCTCGATTAATTATTCACGTAGTTCCCAAAGCATTGGCTAATCAACAAACCTTTTATCTTGGAAAGTCATTACCTTCAGGGGCTGCTGCACCACTTTAAATCGTCTTAGCTTATATTTGCCCAAAAGGAAGTACCCATTTTGCACTACCGTCCTTTTCTAGCCTACTGCGGCCGCTCTGCTCCATTATTCTATTCAAACGAAACATTATGCGAAACGAGCAACAAAAGGCGAACCCGGCGCGGCGATAATATCGAAGAGCAAACATCTTTCGAAACATTTTTAATAAATCATTAACTCCCCGCGCGCTCCCCAAGAGGCCTCTTCTAACCAGTTCAGGCCAGCCCAAAGTCAACTGTGGCCCTGTCGCAGAATGTCCCTCCGCGCAGATGTGGACGGTACTTTGCTTCCTTCTGTGTTTTCGGTCGGGCAGTTTGGACCAAGACGGTATTTTTCTCATGAACTTGGTTGACTCGGAGGCAACGAAAAATGCAAACGGGCAGCCTGTGCAAAACGTGACAATGAACCGGTAAGTGTGAAAGGGTACAGAACGAGAGGGGAATAAGCTAGAACAGGGTTTCAATTATTTATAGTTTGTCATTTGGGTATACTGGTAAGGGCTATGCAGAAGAGTTTGGACGCGAAGGCAGACTTTGCTTTATTTAAAGTCAGAATCGTCTAGTGAAAACGAACAACCTCGAGCAGTTCAGCAACCTGGAGCTTCGTTTTTGCAAAAATGAATGTCTTTGAATCTGAATTAATGAATTATTAATTTATAAATTATTTAAACAATGTTGATCCATTTCAACATCAAATCAGTTTCTGAGAAATTGAATGATTTATATCGAAGCAAATATTTTTTTCAAACTCAGCAAACAAAACATAACTCACTTACAAAATTCCACCCAGCTATCGGCGCCGACACGACCAGCAACCTTTTATTTAATTGCCACGTTCCCAAACAAAAAACATTCACAAGGTAATATATTTCTTAATTTAAGCCATTCTGTCAACTCAGCCTCTTCATTGCCCTCTCTCTCTCTCCACCCATCACCAACGTAGGTAGAAGAAGCATCAACAATTGTTATAACCGTTTTGTTTAAACTCATCTTTCCCTATCGAATTTAAGTGAGTTGATCCATTTGGCCATTACAGCTCCGGGGCCGGACCTTACTGCAATAGGGCTGCGGCGGCGGATGATTGCATGGTTGGGTTGCTCACTCACAGTCGGTATTTCACCTTGCATTGACTTCAACCCGCAGGTCAAAAGCGAAGCTGACGGTAATCAACAACAACAGTGAGAAATGGGACAGATTATAGAAGAAATAGTCAACCACCTCGTCCATGGAGTGCATGATATCCATCCGCCTTTTAGCCGTTCGCTTGCCAAGAAGTGGCGCTTTGAAACTGTTCTCTGCCGTCTCCGTCCCGTCCTAGAGTAGGTACCGTCGCCAAGTTGATTCATCAAATAGGAAAACGACCACCAGCTTTTCCCATGTCCTGTGTCACATTAACGTCTGGTCTGGAGAACTGTGAGCACATTTGAGATTGTTTATGTCGTCTACCATGCTATACATACAACATTCCACAAAGGTGAGAGAAGAGGCAAATTAGCTGATAAGAAAGCACACACTGGGAGGATGCTCTGCTCGGAGATAAACATGAGCGGGCTGCCATTAGACAAGGATGCTTTAGTTTTTCTAGGAATCCCTACATGGTGGGGTAGGTGCAAAGACCAAGCCGTGTCGTCGGTCGTTTGTTTGTTGGGTAGAGTTTTTTTTTTTTGGCGCTGCTGCTGTCTAGTGTGGTCTTGATGGGCTACCGGCAGGGGATCCGACGGGAACAATTTATGGCCATTACGGATAACGAATTTGTGAAGGCTGTTCGGATGACTTTTTCATGTCTCCGGCACAGTCGGGGTTAGACGAAAGTACAAGTGCTACCGAGAGAGTCAAGTGGCGCCGCGTTGGACATGGACCTCTGAAGAAGACAAAGTAAAAAGTCTAAGAGCAACTTGTGAAAAGGGCCTAGGGTAAATAATGGCTAGGAAATACCAGATTGTGGTGTCGATTTGTCTGAATGAGTCCGTATCTGCGAGAAATCTACGTTTAAAGTCATTGTTTACCTTTGGTGAATAGGCTCTTTTCACATGTTGCTCAAGATTTATGATAGAAGAAGGCCTGCAAAGGATGAGTGAAATTGACGCTAGGATGAATTAAGAATGATCTGAATCATCTTTTTATTTAGCTTATCAATTAATCACGTTTTTTATCCTTAAATCAACTTGGCAACATTGAACAATGGTCCTAAAGCCGTATCTAGCAGGAAAACAATGTTTGCGCCTAAACCAATAGTTTTGGAATTTAGGTAAATAATGTATTCGGGGATGCTTTTCTTATGATGTGGGTGGAATTGGGTTCATTTTGGTTTCGCTGTCTGCAGATTTTGTGTGTTTTCCTAGTGATTTTCGGAGGGTTTGTTTCGCGTTTCTATTGCATTTTGTTGTTTTGCTGTTTTTGGTTGGGATAAAGGGTTGGTCAATATCAACTTGACGTATTTCTTTCAATTTTGCATTTAAAAAACCTGAACACCCCTCATTTTGAAGGTGTGTGTGTGTAGAATGTTGCTTCTATTTTGATTTTGGAATTCACTCTTCAGTTGTCAAAATGCCGTCCAAGCAAGAAGAGCAGCATATCAAAATTTTGCTCGCACATCGCGAAAATCCGAGCTACTCGCACGCAAAGTTGGCAAAATCGCTAAAAGTTGCCAAATCAACCGTTACAAATGTAATTAAAGTGTTTGGGGAACGTTTGTCGACAGCCAGGAAGTCTGGATCGGGGGGAAATCGAAAACCGGAAGCCGCTGAGACGACAAAGAGAGTTGCCGGTAGTTTCAAGCGAAACCCTAACCTCTCTCTCCGAGATGCCGCAAATAAGCTGGGTGTATCGTCTACAACCGTGCATCGAGCCAAAAAACGAGCCGGACTATCGACTTACAAGAAGGTAGTGACTCCAAATCGCGATGATAAACAAAATACGACGGCCAAAGCGCGATCCCGGAGGCTGTACACGACGATGCTGACGAAGTTTGACTGCGTGGTAATGGACGACGAAACCTACGTCAAAGCCGACTACAAGCAGCTTCCGGGACAGGAGTTTTATACGGCAAAAGGAAGGGGAAAGGTAGCAGATGTTTTCAAGCACATGAAACTGTCAAAGTTCGCAAAGAAATATCTGGTTTGGCAAGCCATCTGTACCTGTGGCTTGAAAAGCAGCATTTTCATAGCTTCCGGGACTATCAACCAAGAAATTTCATGAAAGAGTGTTTGAATAAACGTCTGCTGCCTTTCCTGAAGAAACACGGTTGTTCCGTACTGTTTTGGCCGGATTTGGCATCTTGCCATTACGGTAAAAAGGCCATGGAGTGGTACGCCGCCAACAACGTGCAGGTGGTTCCCAAGGACAAGAACCCTCCCAACACGCCAGAGCTCCGCCCAATTGAGAAATACTGGGCTATTGTCAAGCGGAACCTAAAGAAGACCAAAAAAACTGCTAAGGGCGAGCAGAAGTTCAAGGCAAACTGGCTTTCTGCGGCGAAGAAGGTGGACAAGGTGGCTGTACAAAATCTGATGGCAGGGGTCAAGCGTAAGGCCCGGCAATTCGGATTTGGAAAAGCGGAAGCCTAACTGAATATTTTTCCTGAATTTTATACTAATTGAACTTGAAAAAGAAATTTAATTTGATTTTTTAAATAAACGATTTCACCGATTTACACGCGTTCTCCCTTGACCAAATTTTGACCGTATCACCCTTTAATTGAATAATTATCGCAAGTGAAAACTAGGGTTTTGCCTATACCAGAGTGTGGTGGCCTTGTTCTAGTTATTAATAATTTACAAACGTCTATTTCTCACTATTTCTAAATTGGATATAGGTCCTAATATGAAGCCGAGCGAGAGAGGCGAATATTAGTACAAGACACTAAAGAAGTCTGCACATTGTAGACGAAATACGCGTATCTGTCAAGGATAAGCAAATAAGGTAGTGGAATTAAATGGAAATGACTAATCCTTCTCTCTCTCTCTTTATACAGGTATTCCACTAAGATGTCCACATTCATGAGGATCAAGCCTTTAATTACATGTCAAGCCATATCTTATTTAATCATTGAGCTGCAAACGATATTTCACTGTCAACATGCAAGTTCAGATATTCCTATTATTTGGATATTAATTAGGCACGACGGAAATGTTTAAGCCTCACAATTTTAACATGAAAACTTTACAGGTACGTGGATGTTTTGTCGGTCTACTGTACTCATATTGACTCTATAAATGGATGCAACCTCATCCTATCGAAGCTAACCATCGATCTACAAAGGTTTGGCATGTGAAATCGCGCTTCATTTTCACTCCTTATAATTCAGACGTAGCCCCATTGTTGACGTCACTTTCGCGTAAGAATTGATGAGGAAGACAGAGACAGTGTTTTCCTTCCGGGTCATCCAGATAACTTAACCGCGATGCTTTTAGAATCAAAATAAAAGCCAAATAAAACATGTCACGACCACGCATAAAGACCGTTCCAATAATTATAAATACACTAACGATGAACTGTCATTTCAAACTGCGTGAAATATTTCACAAAATTCTGGCTGCATCCTGATGTTTACATCCTACACTGTACCAAACCACCGTCCTCTGTTCGAATGAAACCTCAGACCATCCAAATTGAAACATCGAAATCGCCTTGCATATTTTACATATTTATTTATTTCATCAAGCAAAGTAGACTATATACAATGGTTACAATGTTTTACTTACATACTATGCATTATTTCTATTATGTTTTAGTCGGGTTTTAATTTATCTTTTCGAAGTAGTGATGCAAATGACTTCACAGTCAGGGTTCCTTCCATTCATTTTGGCTAAAAAAATGTTTTATAAAATTATGGAATAATAAGATATTATAATAATATTTTGTTTGTGTAAGCAACAAGAAAAGATTGTGGAGTTTGTGTTTGACACATAATACCAGCCAATGTTGCTGCATGAGAGTCGCAATAAGCGATTTTGTCATTTATCTCACCCACTCTTCACTCTTCACTCTTCGCGAAGAGGCGATCAGAAAATCGCTCATTGTTGCTCTGTTAAAGCTAAATTTGCAGGTTTTATGTGTCAAACACAAACTTTAAAAATTTGTCTTGTTCCTTACACATACAAAATAGCATCATAATATCGTATTATTCCATAATTTCCTAAAACATTTTTTTAGTCAAAATGAATGGAAGGCACCCTGTTCACAGTGTAGATTACACTGTCACATCATTCGATTGAAGGGGCCATTTTTTGCGTAATTTATACTGTGTGATTTTTCTGAGAATAATTTTCGTGTGCCTACATCGAACAGGTTTGTTGTTCTTCGCATCGATACCTAACCAGTTGTAAAAGGAAAGCGCAGAAAAATAAACAAATTGCCTTTTCCTGGTGCATTTCCAGAAGGGAACGGTGACGCTAAATGCCATCCGCTCCATCAATTCCATCATTGTCCCATGGGAGCCATACAGTGGCGGCCATCACGACGTCACCCAGTGTCAGCGTTGCCTGAATTTCGGGCCCGGCACCCGAAACTGCTTCGTCAAGCCGGGCTGTGGCAAATGCGCCCAAAATCATGTCTCCTCCGAGTGTGTTGTCGACGAGTCGGAAACGGCCAAATGCGCCAACTGTAATGGCGCTCATCAAGGGTCCGACAAACAGTGTCCCAAACGCGAAGATTTCAAACGGATCCGAAAGCAGGCGTCCACAAGAAATCAACCAGGACGAAAGAAGGACAATACGCCGGCATTCAGAGTTGAGAACCTCCCACCTCTTCCTGCTACGCAACACGGTCAAGCAAATCCGCGGGTGCAATCCGGCCTCCGTCAAGAAACGTCTGGTGCTTCTGCTGGACAAAGCTCCGCATCCCCCCTGGATTCTGGAGGCAACCATCAGAACAAAACGTCAATCCCGATCTCTTCTCTGTGGATGAGCTGATGAAGATTTTCGTCGACATGACCAGCGTTCTTCGTCAGTGCAGCAGCAAGCCCGAAAAGATTCAAGTGCTCGGTAAGTTTATTATTCAGTATGCTGTCTAATCTGATTACTGTCGTCACATTGAAACGCATGCACTGTAAGAGCAAAAAGACTCGAGTTTGCTGACTTCCTCCGCAAGCATAGTATCGACGTGGGCCTCCCAACAGAGACCCATCTTAAATCCGGTGACAGCTTTTGGTTGCCTGATCACCACATTATCCGGCGTGATCGTATCGACTCCAGGGGGGTGGTGTTGCGATCATCATTAAGAAAGGAATCAAGTTCTGCACGCTGCCGCATATTCGCACTTCTATCATCGAGGCCCTTAGTGTGGAGGTGGAATCACCTACCGGAAACGTCCGGTTCATCGCCGTATACTGCCCTCGTCAGTATGCTGCCAGTAATGGATTAGGCATCCAATTTAAAAATGACCTTACCACAATCACTCGCACGAGCTCACGATTCGTCATTGGAGCATGGCGGAACTATCAGCGGAATCAGAACGGATGTCTGCTCTTCTAACACTCGCAGCATGGGCTGTATGCAGTGAAATTCCCGGATGAATCGACATTCATCCCTCCGGCGGGAAACCCTTCCACGTTGGACTTTTTTCAATCGAACTTTGGACTATCCAAACCGATGGCGATCAACGATCTCAGCTCCGACCACCAACCGGTGGTGGCTGTAGTCGGCACCAACGTGGCACCTGCTCAAAGCCTGCGTAAAGACTACCATCATGTAAACTGGGTGCAGTTTGGGCGATGAAAATCCGCCGCTTGATACCGTAGAGGACATCGACCGGGCACTGGAAGGACTCCACCAGGCCATATTCGTGGCTGATGAGACATGCGTTCGACAAGTTCCTGTGAGGGGTAAGTTTGTTGCCATTGATTCCCACACCCAATTACTGATTCGCTTGAGAAATGTTCGTAGCCGCCAGTTTCAGAGGACTGGCGATCCAGGCAAAAAACGTGAAATGGCCGATCTGAACAGGCAGATTGCTTCCAGAATGGACTCACTCCGAAATGAAAGTTTCGGGCGTGTTGTCCAGAATCTGGACGACCGCTCCAGACCATGCTGGAAGGTAGCCAAGGTCATGAAAACTCATCCCAAACCCGTTCCACCTATCAGAGCCAGAATTGATGACAATCGGCTCATAACAAGAAGAAGGAAATGCGATTGGCAATCAAATTGCTGCATCGCATTTGCTTGGTTCAACTATCCAAAGTCCGCTCGAAAATCAGGTGACGCAATGCGTCCAAAATGTAGATTCCTTCCCTTGCGCCGTGCCTCCGGAGGATAAAATTATGGTAGAACAGATTTGCTCAGCGCTGAAATATTCAAAAAATATGAAGGCCTCCGGGTTTGACGGCGTATTTAACCTAATCATAAAAAGACTTAGCATGAAAGTCTATGCAGTTTTAACTGCCATCTTCAACAGATGCTTGGAGTTGCACAACTTTCCAAGCATCTGGAAGATAGCAAAAATAATACCGATCCGCAAACCCGGTAAAGATCCAGCATTGCCGTCAAGCTACAGACCGATCAGCCTCCTCTCAGCGCTGAGCAAATTGTTCGAGAAACTCATTCTCAATAAATTGCTCAAGTTTGTGGAGGAAAACATTATCTCCTACCGGAACAGTTTGGGTTCAGGAAAGGTCACTCCACCACTCATCAGCTAGTACGGGTGATGAACAACATCCGAAGTAACAACCCAAGTAACAGTTCTGCAATCATTTGGTATTTATGATGGTTTTATAATGGCAATGAATAATCCATATAGTTTAAATACAGCATTTCACAATGTTAAACGTTCCTGCTTAGTAGTTCACCTTTTCGCTGTTTTAAAAACCTTTTACTGTCTGGCTAGAAGTCAAAAACTGTCTTGTTTTAAAATTAAATTTAAAGTAGTTCTCAATCCCTAATAATAAAATCAATCATTAACTTCATTAGTAATTTTTATTAATGTCTTGATAAAATACTCTATAAACCTGTTCTATCATTATAAAGGCAATCATAAAACCATTCGATTTTAAATGAGAGTAAAATGCATATATTGTTGCCTTGTAGGCTTTTAAAAGTATCATATAATCTCCTCTGTTTACAAATTGAACTTTAAGGATGGATCCTCGTAGTGAATAAAACCAAATTTATGACAAGGATATATCGAAGGATAAACGAAGTTGGAGGAAAAATTGAAGCGATGCTAACGACCGAAGGGAATTCGATTTCAGTAACATTTAGAACCAACACGTCCAGCGGAACGGGTACCATTAACGACTGAGCATGTGGTGGAGAAGAGTGCAGTGAGCGTGGTCCTCAAATTCATAACACAATACACAAAACAGTCTGCAAACAGACCAGCCTTCTCCAGACCTTGCGAATAGATGACGATTGGAATAACTTGCGTCGGTACCAACATAAAACCACTGAAACTGTCATTTAGCGGACACTAGTTGGTTTCCGATCCATAGCAGCGATTTTATTCGGCGAAAGGGTCATCTATTCGAAAAATTTCATTCAACCGTACATTCCTGCATCGTTTGATGGTGCACTTCCAGAACCATCCGGAGAAGCGAATCTTTTTCGGGAATGATTGACGTTGCAGCTGTGCGAAATGCGAAATGTTGTAAAACAGCATTGCACACTTTCTGAGTAACTGATTCCAAGCCATCGGGAAAGAATCGCCTGGAAGAACGCTGAATCACACAGCGCAACTATCGAAAGATAAACAAACTTTGACATTTAACATTTTGTAGGCAATATTGCCACCATAAATGCTGCCATGAATCTGAATGGGTTAGGATCAAGCAAAATGGCTTTAGATAAATACAATTCAGTCTTAAAGTTTTCTTCATAAAAGCCATTTTAAAACTTTATGAATTTGTTAGGGATTTCTTGAGAGGAAAATAGCTTTTTCACAAATGGCCCATGAAAATCAACTTTTGTGCCCCCGCCATATTACAATTATTTCGTTTTTTTATTACAATCTTCGATTTTCAATCAATATTTTCTTGGATATAACTTTATTTTAGTCAATTTAGCAATGAGAAAATATTTATAATGCAAAAATCATCAAAAACAAAAATCTTGAAAGATCTGAAGAATATTTTTTTAATGTAAGATAATAGGTAAAATCGATGTTTTCCGTGGGTGGACTCAAATTTTTCGATGTTTTCACATTCACATAAAATTTTATATGGCATTTAAAACTAGGCCACTTCATGATAACTATTTAATAATTTTGGAAATTCGACAGGATTTTTATAGATCTGTTTTTATTTGAATTATTTTGATTAGATCGGATGGCATTTATGAATCCTTTTTAATCTTGATTGTTGTTTTTCTAATGGATTTAGCAAGCGGCTAGGGTAAATGGCTCGGATAATGGTTTAAATTGTTGCTAAATAGCTTTTATTGTAGCTTAAATGCGGTTTTGAAATGGTTCTCAATGCGTTTATCATAAAACCATTTTGCAGTGAATCAATCTTGAAAAGCTACGAAAATACACCTTTCAGAACCTTCTACAGGATAGGCAAACTAGACAGATTCTAGCATCAATGAGGTTTTGGTGGATGCATCCAGGGTTTTATGAATGTTGTTTTATAGCAGCTTTGTAGTATTTCATAAAACTTGAAATGTTACTTGGGTAGAAACCCCTCGGTTTTTTTACGCAAAGATTGACATTTTCAACGAAACTAACATTGCTCATGGAGTTTTCCTACACGGCTAATGAGATCAACGCAAAATTAAGTTAAGTTTAATCATAAATCGCAAAAAGTGCAGGATTTCAGCGATGAGTAAATTTGTATGGAACGGATAGCACTCAAAAAAGGAAATGTGAACGGGTTTGTAGTTCTGCGTAACGATTTTTATTACGGAACTGAAGGGTATCATGCATCCGGAAGGGATAAGATATTTTCCGAGAATTAGGCCACGATTAGATTTCTTGAAGGTTTTTTTTTTCAAATCACAACCGGTGGGGTGTTGTTATCGTTGTTATACATGTGAGTTGATAATTTTCAGCACAGTAACGATTGTCCTGGTTTTGGTATGCACGGTGGTCCGAATGTGAAGATGCAGCGTCTCGCGTAGAATGATGTACGGCTTTGGACAGGCATTAGGATGTGCGCTGACTATGTGTTTTAAGGCGGGACATGGCGGTTGCGGTTTTCAAAAATTGGATTGTGTCAACAACTATGATTATCAAATATTTGACAGTAACATTAAAAATCATAAAAATTTCTAACCATGGGTATCAAACAGTGCCAATGAGTGTGCTAAAGTGTGCCCATATCTATTGTTGGCACACTGTGCGGAGTGACCAACCCCTTGATGTTCCCGGAATGATGGTAAAGCATGTCAGTTTGTCGGTGAATATCATGGAGAATGATTTGGGTCCGTCTGCCATATGTTTTGGTCGAGTTCCGGGTTGTTTTAAGCCATTTATTAAGTGCAACTTGAATTCATACTGTATGAATCCGCACCATTGGACAACGATCATGGTTGGGCTTGGTGAGTTTGTTCCAGTTGAAGAACGTTCTTACGAGCGTTCTTATACATTTGTTATCATTGTTCTTGATTTATTGATATTGTAAGTTTTTGAGATGGCCTTTGGCTGATCGAAGAGTGTGATAGTGATTGGTGATGAAATTTCTGGCCAGTAGATAGTGAAAATAATATGGAAGTATCGTCCTTCATATTAGATGATCGTGCAGCTTTAGAATAAAAAGTACAACAATTTTGACAAAAATTTTATAAAACGGGCATTGGATCTATTCACTAAAATTATTTAAGTTTTTAAGAAGTCTACTTAATAAAGAAACAACAACAGCCACTTGTTTAAGTTTATTTTCAGCATCTAGATGATGAGACATCTTTTCCACCTTCGCCAGGGTAGTCACCTGAGACCGCTGATTTTCCTGATTTACTTCAACGACGTGAATCTGGTAATTGAGGGACTTAATCGTGGTCCCTGAATTACCAATCCCTCGATTACGCAGATGACCTTAAACTCTTCCTTCGAATTCACTCAATTGAAGACTGTTGCTTCCATCAACGTCAGTTGTATGCTTTTGGTGATTGGTGTATTCTGAATCATATGGAGATTAACCCGTCCAAATGCTCGGTTATCTCTTTTTCGCGCAAAAAAGAGACTTTTATGTTCAAGTATTTTTTTTTTGCTATGGACTGAAATTGAGCGCGTCAGCCAAATTAAGAACCAAGGAGTGATTCTGGCTACACAACACTCTTTCCAACAGCACATCTCGTATGCCGCCGACAAAGCTGCCAGAATTCTAGGGTTTATCTTCAGGATTGCCAAAGACTTCACGGATGTCTACTACCTTACATCGTTGTACTGCTCCTTATATTGCTCCATATTAGAATACTACTCGGTTGTCTGGACTCCTCACTACAACAACGGTGTCGAAAGAGTTGAGTCTGTGCAGCGACGGCTCCTGAGATATGCGCTACGTAAACTGCCGTGGACGGATCCCTTCCGATTGCCTAGCTACGAAAGTCGTTTGCAACTGATTCATCTGGAGTCCCTGTCGGTCCGAAGAGAAACAGCACGGGCATTGCTAATTGCAGATATTTTGCAAGAACGCATCGATTGCTCTGTTCTCCTTGAGCAAATTGACATCTATTTTCAACCCAGAGCCTAAACAGCGAACTAACTATAGCATGTTCAGCGCAATCGGTGGTTTACAGAGACTCTTCAATAGGGTCTCCGCACTATTTGACTTTAACCCGACTCGCCAGCTGCTTCACCGGAGGTTTAGTTCGTTTTTTCCTAGATCAGTTTAGTTTGTCTAGCAATGTTCCTTTTTTTTCGAAATGACTATTGACTTATTGATGTTTAGTTTTAGTACTTTTCATGTTTACTTTAGGTTACATCATAGGGGTCTATGACGCCTGTTGATGTTTAGTCATAAATAAATAAATAATGAATCACTTTTTCCAGGCTAGATTTATCAAATTAAATTCAATCAAATATGTTGTATATAGAAACAACGACGCGATAAAGTTTGAATTTAATTCAATCTTTACCAAATAACGTCTCAAAAAAAATCCTTCTCAAGAGCAGTTTTTGTCGTCATCTGTGAGGTCGCCGCTGACACCAAAATCTAGTAACAGCAAGTTGAACGGGAACTTGATTGTAATTTTAGTGCTATAAGGAGCCCGGTGGCCTAGAGACGACTAATTTTGCTAATAGAGCAGAAAGTTATGAGTTCAGTCTCAAGCTCCTTCACATTGTAGAGTTTTAGTATGGATCGAATTTATTCTTAATATGACATAAAACGTATTGAAGTTCGATTGGAGGAACGAGTACGTAAAATAAATAATATTTGAGTTTCAGGAAAAGCGCGTTGATCTGGAGCAGCACAAGACGGACTTGGTAAGCTGCCACTACTCAAATTCCAGCAAACAGTGGTACAGCGAAAATGGCGTCAAAGTTGTTCCCAAGGAGATGAATCCGGCCAATGCTCCGGAACTAAGTCCATTTGATGAATACTGGCCAATTGCGAAGCACATACGGAAGAAAAAGGGTAGAACGGCAATTGACCTGAAGGATTTCAAGCGGAAATGGAATTTGGCAGCCAAATAAGTGGGAACAGGGCTCGTGCAAAAGATGATGAGCCGTGTACGAAGAAAAGTTCGAGCAATGGCCTATGGTAAGAAGGAAAACTGAAACAATAAACAAAATACCTACTTTTGTATAGCTGTTATATTAAACAATTAAAAATACAACGCATATTTAAATCCCAACAAGATGTTCGTGTCCGAATTTGTACGTGTTCTACCTTTTTCTATAATGCGTTTATTTTGTGTTCTACCTTTATAATGCAATTTAATTGGATTATACAGCATGAAGCAAGAAATTGTATATCAACTCGTAAAGATAGCATTGACCTTCAGCAGTATTGTTAATTCATCCGGAGACAAAACGCTATTTTATATCATACTAATACCCATTCGCCTTTACCAATATTGCAAAAACAAAAACAAAAATCACCAACATTAAGACAAATTAATTCAAACAAAAACAACACACGAAAAGAAGCAAGAAGGTGTAGAAATTTTCCCTTTGCCTGCCCAAGCACCTCAAGCTTATCCATCGAAACATAAAAAAGCAAGCGCCAGTACTAATTTCCGCTTTCTCCGCACAAAACTCATCAAGAAATTTCGTTCGATCAAATCTCACCGATAATTGGTTTCGTTACCGGGTCCCGGGCATATCTCGTCTTTCTCTCTCTCTTGCTCTGTTCCATCAAAAAGTACGATAAACAACGCCCCCGTTCGTGGCCCACCATCCAATCTCCCCAAGAATTCACTCCCGGGCAACAGAACTCGGTGAAAATTAATTTATTGTCGGAACGCGTTTCCATTCCTTCGTGACAGCCCACCAACGTGCAACGCAACGCGATATTGGCAGCTACTAAATCGACCCACACACCACCACTTTTAGCAAATCATTTCCACATCAACATTTTTCGTCCCCGGCCGCGGATCCCCCCTCGATCATCACGAATCGGTTCCAGAGGGATCGAGAGCTTCAGTGGGTGGCTATTGCTAGGAGAATTTCCGATGATGGCGCTTTGCTTGACACTTCCCTGATTGCGCTTTTTTGTTCAGTCTCTCTCCCTGTCTCTGTTTCATCTGTTTCACGCTCTCAGGGACAAAGCAAATGAAAACTTTTTCAAAACTTGATGATGGACTTTGCGGGATGACGACTATTATGTGTTTTTTTTTTGTGTGAGGGGGAAAACGCCGAAGGGAGGAATTTGGAGTTTATCGACCAGTTTTCCATCCTGGTTCATTATGGTTCTTGTGGAACTTAAGCCTGTTCTCATCCGAATGCTGATAAACGATCACAGAATTGACGAAAAGAATTGACCTTGGTGAAGTGTGATTTATGACCGGTCACTTTACGCTTTTGGCCAATCGGGGACTCCAATTTGTCAACCTGAAGAGTAGATTGCTTGCCGTTGACTTCCTCCTAGTGGATGATGATAATTTTGATATTCGGTCGAAATTGTTGATGAAAATTAATTGAATTCTTTCAGATTTAATTCCAACAGCTTTGGACGCTAGCTATGCAGGTGGTATTATCCAATTATGAACGGTGAAATTTGGATTCCAAAATTACGACAGATATAGGATTCCACTACCCGCTTTATGGTCCCATTTTATTGCTTTTATCTCTATATATAATAAATACATATGTACAACCATTCTATAGCAAAACGTTATAGTGGTTCTCAGAAATTCATAAAAATTGGTAGTTTTGATCCTTACCGCAAAATATTAGACCTGTATTTTTTTTTACTTTGTCATTAAAGTAACCATTTCCATATTAGGGTGGTCAAAAAAAAATCGATTTTTTTTTTCAAAAAATTATTTTTCAAAAATTTATAACTTTTGAACCACTAGGATTTCAAAGATCAACATACCAAATGAAATGTAATTTAAAAACAATTTTAGGAAAATTGTAACGATATAATTAAATCGAAAAGCATTGATTGTATTTATTTTTACTGGTTTTCATGGTTTGTAGATAGAGGCCGCAAATTATTTTCATATTTTTCGTTGAAAATTTAAGCTTTTGTACAGAGTATATCACAAAGTCAGCGATTAGCATTAGCATCGAGCAAGTTGCACAATATCGTAGCAAAAAAGTTAACAGATTCAAAATGATAGATGACATCCCAAGTAACATTGCAGGTTTTATCGAGGTTTTATAGCATACACCCTCATAAAACCAAGATTTTTACTTGGTATGTACGATAGATTGCATCGCAGAGCTCCCGCTGAGGTGTCTTCAAGGTTACATCGCGATCGACAGTATTCTGAAAGATGCAATTATACTGAAACAAGTTTGCCAAGATTTGCATACTTCTACAATAGAGTAACTTTCAAACCAACAAAACCAAGTAGATAACTAGACTTGACGGGTTGAGACCTCGATCACTGTCCTAAAATAAGGGTGTTAATTAAACTGAAATGTTCTGATAAAATTTAAAAAAAAAGTCAACCGATTTCAAATTCAATTTGGTCGATGTAGTGTTGAAAAGAAGATGATTTTTAGGGAAACATTATTTTGTTATACCGAAAAAAAATATAGTAATAATAATAATAAAAATAATTCCAAAGGATAGCATTAGTATAAGCATTGTTCAATATCATGATAAAAATCATTAAAAAGTGTGCAAAAACTAAAATACAGTGTAACCATGATTGATGTTTTGTTTATGTAGAGTCAATGTGAGAGTGAATGATGGTGATGATTTCAAAATGCTATTTATCAACTTATTTTAACGATACCGTTGGATTTGATATTAGGTCTTAATTTTCATTTTCATTTTGCAGCGTTTGGTGGGGCAATGGGAGCGCAAGTCAATCCAAAGCCGAGGATAAAGGACGGGTAATGGCTGAATAGTCTATGCGGACCACTTGAACGCCATGGGAAAAGGAAGGGATTGAAGAGTCCGCTTATTGGGTGGTTTTGAGGAAATGACACATAGTGATGCTTAATGTAAAGAAACCGAAAATCCATCTCCCACATTATTCATCCTTTCACATATATACTAAATTGATATTTTAAAGCAATAATCAAAATAAACAGACAATACATGAAAAGGTTAGTTGCCAGTTGCTTTAAAGGCTAGTTGCCTCCCTAAGCGGACCCTCCGCATCCTAACTCTTCTGTTAATCCACTTAATGCTACTAGGCTGTTTAAATTTTCTTATTTAAGTTCGTTTGATGATTATGATATCTCTAGTCTAATTTAATAAATAATTGAAATCTCTAATCTACCTACCATGCTTTATTAAGTACCTGCACTTGTGAATGTAATCTAAAATTTAACGTGTTTCAAGTTGTTTTTGACTTTGACCTATATTTAATATATATTAGTTCGTCCCAGGTGACACCTTCAAGTGATTAAAATGCTTCACTTTGAAGTTAGTTTCCTAGCTGATTTCTAAATTACATAGGGTATATGCTTCAACTACGCTCACACGTTTCCACTATGTCGCACCACAAAAATACGTATGGATATGTCACAATAGAAGCACGCCACAGTGGAAATCCCAAATCAAAATGAAGCACATATAAGATTAGTTGCAATACCATGTACAAATATGTTGTTTAACATTGTTCCCTGAGTAATACCTCAATGAAAACAACAACAAAAGCTTGTCACGCAAGTAGAAGGAGCACTGTTGGGCCCTTTCTGAAATATTTCAATAGTATAGTTCCCTTGCAAACCCAAATAAATCTATCTGCGTAAAAATAAAAAATAAGAGTGATTTGCGGCAAAACGCGCCAGTATCGGACCCAACGTCAGTGCCTATACGTAAGCGTACTACAACGCGGCTTTCAAATAAAGGAGTAACAAGTGTGATACTATCACTTCAGACTAGAACTTTGGTTCTCTTATGCAATGGTTCTCTTATTCAATGGAAGCTCAGTAATCCTCATCACATGCTCATGACGCTATTTTGTCACGGCATGAGCCAACGATGCCGGACCTAAACCAACCGTCTCCAACGCTCCACTATGAAGCATAAGATTAGGCCCGCCCACCAACGTCCAGGTTAAAAAACTAGCCAAGGGGAGGGAATTTGATATTAGGTCTTAATTAAGATTTTATGTGATGTGAGATAAATTGTGAGAAAATTTCACCAAGAAAAAAAGGTGATACTTCAACATAAATTTTGCTTATATTAATATGTAAGTTCCTATACAAAATGATCTAATATGAGATGTTACATTATTGCATTAAATTTGAGGCTTTTTATTGAAAGGATTGAAAATCCAACATACAAACATATGATTAAAGGCTGCCCAAGTAACATTTTAAGTTTTATTAAGTAATACAAAGCAACTGTAAAACAACATTAATAAAACTCTGTTTAAAGCTAAATTGCCTTTGATGCATCCACCAAAACCTCATTAAGACTAGAATCTGTCTAGTTGGCCCATCCTGGAGAAGGTTCTGAATGGTATATTTTCAAAGCTCTTCAAGATTGATTTCCTGCAAAAAGGTTGTATGACGAACGTATTGAGAACCATTTGAAACCCGTATTTAAGCTACAATAAAAGCTATTTGGCAACAATAAAAACCATTTTCAAGCCATTTTCCCTAGCCGCTTGGCGAATCCACTTGAAAAATCATCAATCAAGACAGAAAAGGATTCATAAATACCATCAAATTTTAACAACATAATTTAAATATAAACTGATCACATTAAAATCCTATTCAATTTCCAAAATTATCAAAATTGTTCTCATAAAGTGGCCTTGTTGTAGGTGCCATATTAAATATCATGTGAAATGTACTTGAAAACATCGAAAAACAAATGAGTCCACCCTCGGAAAACGCCGATTTTTCTTATTTTTTTTATTTAAAAAAAAATTATTCTTCAGATTGATCTTTAGGCTCAGCCGAGATATGTTTTATGATAATCGTATTTCAAATATCTGCTCATTGCTAAATTGACCAAAATAAAGGTTTATCTAAGGAAATTCACATACACATAGAAAACGAAGATTGTAAATGAAAATAAGTGTAATATGGTGGTTGCTTAAAAGTGGTTTGCATGGGCCATTTGTGAAAAAGTTGTTTTACTGTTATGAAATCCCTAACAAATTCATAAGGTTTTAAAATGGCTTTTATGAAGAAAACTTGCTGATTGAATTGTATTTATCTAAAGCCATTTTGCTTGTTCGGAATTGATGCAAACGCCAGATGCTCAGTCGTTGCTGAAATTGACTTCCCTTCGGTCGTTAACATCGCTTGAATGTTTCATTCTACTTCGTGTACCTCCGAGATTTCCTTGTCATAAATTTTGCTTTTATTCACTATGAGGATTCAACTTTTAAGTTCAATTTGTAATCAGAGTAATTGGGGATTTTATGATACACTTTAACAAGTCTAAACAACAACAATATATGCTTTTTGCTCGCATTTAAAACCAAATGGTTTTATGGTTGCTTTTATAATGACAGAATAACTTTATAGAGTATTTTATCAAGGCATTATAAACAATTGCTAATGAAGTTTATGGTTGATTTACAGAACAGTTTATGAAGGGATTGAGAGCTGCTTTAAATTTATTTTAAATACAAGACAGTTTTTGACATTCTCGACAGATTTTATAAGGTTTTTAAAACAGCAATAAGCTGAATTACTATCCAAGAATTTTTGACACTTTGAAATGCTGCATTTAAACTAAAGAGATTGTTCATTGCCATTATAAAACCATCATAAATCAGAGTGGATGCTAAGTAGCTGCTGAATTGTTACTTGGGCTTCCTATCAAAACTCCATCGAAACCAATTTGTATCATTTGTGATTTCTGGTAATTATTTTTAACTTATCTTATTTATGCTTATAATAAGATTATTATATGACTAATTGACATTGACATTGACAGGATAGTTGTTTGGCAGACGAGCATTAATATTGACATTGGCCTGAGTAGAAGTAATTTCGGTAATATTCCCAGCAGCCCTAACTACTGGAACCAACGTTTAAATTGTGTCCACCAAATATTAAACGTCTGCTCGAATCATCAAAGGCCGGTCAGCCAATTAACGCAACATAAATACACAAGACGAAGTTCAATCTATACCTGACGTATGCCAGACGAACCTGAATAATGGGATATACCTACTCTCTCATTGCCCATTAGATACTTTCGCTCCACAGCGCTCAAACGGCCCCAAATCGGGCCCGACTAGCCCCTCAAAACCCGTACCCATCCGGTAAGAAAATGACACGGCACAAACCGTGCAAAGTCTACATGGAAATTACTATGGAAAACAGCAGCCCGATCATGCCACAAGACTATCTATCCCTTAACAATCAACAACTATTTTCATTGACGTTTCTCTTAAAAACTATATTCTGCAAAGTTGTAGTTGTAGAAAATTCTCCACAAGAACAGCCACGGAACTTTTGAACAGTGCAACACGGAAAAGGCCAGAAGGAAAATGAACAAGAAGTCTGGATACCCCACAGCAAACCCAATACAAACCTCTAACGGCCTGCGCAAAGCCAGTCCCCCATCAAACGAGTCCAAACCCCGGGAGGCCAATTAGGACCCGACCCAGGACCGTCCGAACACTGTGGAGCGAAAATGTCAAACCCATCATGCAGAAAGAGCTGTGATCGGAAATCTTAACGATGCACTCTCTGAAAGAGGTTGGATAGAGATGGTTGGATAGAGATGTATCCTCATTAGACTGATGCAAAATTTGACTTTTTCGCTCCACAGTGCTTAAATGGTTTCAAATCGGGTCCTGATTAGCCTCCCAAAGTTACAACTCATTTGGTTAGAAACAGACTTCGCACAAGCCATTTGAAGTTTACATGTAAATTACTATGGGAAATCTCAACTTTTTGTTCATTGCCTTCTAGTTTTTTTTCCATATTAAGCTGCTAAACAGTTTGATAGCCATTATTGAAGAAAATTCTCTCAGCTGCAACTTTGCTGTAGATCGTTTTTATGTAAAACGAGACAGGAAAAAGTTATTAATTATTTAAGAGATTGGTAAACTTATGACATGATCAAGCAGCTGCTCTGTAGGCAACACTGTATGTTGCAGTGTGACATAGTAGCCATGATTTTTGTGTCCTATTCAACGCCCCAGAAACACCAATGTTGCCTGCTGAGCAGTTGATTGAGCATGATCTTTAGACATCAGCGCATTGAACCATTGATAACTTTCGATCCTTGCATTTAATCAAAAAGTGGTCTTCGGCAAAGTTGTAGGTGGGAAATTTCCTACAAGTACAGTTGAAAGCTTTTGAAGCAGGCTAATATGGTGAATTATAAGATAGACATGAACAAAAATCTTGGTTTTACCATAGTAATTCCCATACAAACTTCAAATGGTTTGTGCCATCTCAGTTTCTCACCAAAGGGGTTCAAATTTTGAGAGGTTAGTAAGAATCCGATTTGAGTATTGTGGAGCGAAAAAGTCAAATTTTGCATCAGTCTAATCCTCATTCGTCATCTGTTTCAGATTCGGGTAAAATTGTATGTTTCTTTGAGTTTCGTATCCAGTTTTTCTTAGTCGTCTGCCAATTCGTACCATTCCTCAACTGGTATGTTCTCAAATCGCCACATACTCGGAGCAATCGAATCCCACCAAGTAAAAGCAGCTCTACGTCTCGTTTTGTGTGATAATCTATACTCCGCAGCTAGCTTGCGCAAATGATTCTCAGGTCTTCTTATAATGTGTCCCCAATACCTTAACTGAAGAATCCGGATCCACATTGTAATCGATCTGGGACCAGCCTTTGAAGACGATTTATCCTCCACCTGACACAGTGATTTAATTTTACCGTAGATTTGCTTTTGGTACCTTCTTTAAGATTTCCTAGACCGCTTCGGAGCTGTTACGATATCATATTATTTCCTTAAGAAAGTCCAAGATAACTTTCGAGGCAACAATAGCGTCTCTAGATCGTTTTCTTATCGTCAGCTTGCTATGTAAGCGTTCTGTGATTTGAATTCCCAAATAATGTATGCATGATGTTGTTTTTTTTTTTAATGCGATATCCAATGTTTAGCTCTTTTGGTGCTTCTCCTCATCATGACTTGACATTTAGGTTTCATTAATCTTAAGGTTTACCTCGCCTAGATAGTTTTCTTGCACTGGCAAAAATTTCTCCAACTCCTGTAATGACCTGGCGATAGTTAAAATATCGTCCACATATCCGGAGAACTTTGAGATTTGGGCGTAATCGCTTTTATAAACAAACACGTCAATCACCGATTGCTCGCGAATAAAAGCTCAATCTCGCAAACAAACTATATCAAATGATAGAGGAGTCATACATCTACCTGTTTGTGTTGTTAGTTTTCGAGATTGAGCTTTAATTTGCGAGAAATCAGTGATTGACGTGTTTGTCTGCAAAAGCAATTACGCCCTAATCTCGAAGTTCTCCGGATATACAAGGATAAGACTAGACTATCATGCGTCGTGACCATGTCATAGTCGCTATAAATCAATGGGGACACACGAATTATCATCCGCATAGAAGCGCAACAGAATAACTAAGACAACAATATCATTACGACTCATTCAGAACATGCCATACGACGGAAGGGAAGTCTAAAATACGTCGAGAACATACCCTGTCATATAGTGTCTCATATAATACGAACAAAGATTTTGACCAGTTCATAGAAGAAAAAAACAGTTCCAGCGTTGAAGTACTCCTCAAATGCAATACAGTACAAGAATGCACCTTTCCAGAATGCACACTATCAGAAAAGTTTTCATCTCCCTTGTGCTGAGGAAAAAATCATAAGCATTTTTCCAGGGAGCAAGTTCCGCCGAATCCAATTAAAGTGAAGGAAATGTATCTCTGTTTTCCCTGACCTATACCTTTCCCTCAAGGTATCGGGGCAATGCAATTAAACTCTCAAGATAGTTGCAACGTCTAACGAAATATTTTGATTCAACACTTGCCTTTGTCAGCAGCAACCAGCTCAGCTGTGGTAGAAGAAGGCCACGAGCACAGCAGAGTTCCGTTTACAGGTCTGTAGACCACCATCGACGCTTGCGGCACCTCCGGCCGGCTGTTACGTGCTATCAAATTCAATTAAATCTTTTGTTTGCTCTCAGCTCCGAGCTGCTAGGCTAGACGCAAACGCTCATAAAGTAGGTACCACGGTACGACGGGGCTCGGTTCTCGTTGCGGTTGCGGTTGCTCTCAACAGATATTCCTTGGGGATCATTATTTTCTAATTAATTTGTACACCAATAAATATATTTGTTTCCCCCGGTCGGGCTGAAAACTTTCCAACCATTATCCCTTTCGCTTTCCCAAAATTCATGAATGAGTGAACGACTGTTCGGCGTTCAATGCTCACTCAGTTCAGTTTCAGACACCCAGTTAATTAGCCCCCCATTTACAAGTGTGGAGTCGATACCATAATTCGACTCAGCTCGGCCAAGAACGACCTTGAGGCACCGGAATCAATGTGCGGGACCAATTTTCTTTTGTTTTCTCTTCCATCAATCCATCGGAATCTAATCGAAGGAAGAGAAACGACCAAAAGGAATGCTAACGACTGGATAAATATTTGAGGATCATTAGGCTCCTTCCCTCAAGGCTCCCGTCGTGGCAAACGTCGCACAATGCCGGGCTGTGGTACGTGAATTTACTGGCAGACATCCGGTTCCCGGGAGCTTTACTCGCCGTCCTTCTATCTTGCCCGAACCGGTCTGATCTGATCTGAACTCGGACATGGAAAAGTACTTGCTCTCCGATGGAAACGAGAATTGAATTAATTTTCTTCTCTGAATAATTAATTACGGTGGCCGACCGACGACGTCCATTATTGTGATAGATGGATTAGAATGTTGATTTTTGGTCTGTGCTCGGTTCAGTGTTGTACGATTGCCTGACGGAGGATTGGGACGTTGTATAGCTGTCGAGAAAAGGGTTGACTGGCAAGATAGATTTACACTCAAGAGATGGATGTTGCCTAGACATGTAGACCTGTCCTCAGAATGTCTTTTTGTTGAGCATGATGGAAAAGATTGACAGAAATTGGTGACATGTTAAGTACACAGCACTTTCAATAGTTCTAGTTCAATTTTGAACACATTACAATCAATAAGCGCTAATAACCTTTTCCTATTAATTTCCTTGCTCCAAGCTAAATTCCGATCGTTAAAAACTAAATATAGTGGAAATGGCTCTAATGTTGGCCTACGAATCTAAGATTGGGCCCATCGCTAAAAATCTGCTATTTATCAATTTTATCTAGATGAACGCGTCATTGGGACGGTACTAATGGATATTTTTGCTATTGAAAATTTAGTCGATTGCTGAATTTATGTATGCTTGGAAAAAAATCCGTTCCCGAAAACGGGAACGGACCGTGCACTAAAAATCATGGTCAGCTATCCAGATCAAAATTTTCTCAAATATACACCGTGAACTATGGTTCACGGCTGTGGTTCACGAATATGGGAACTCTTTTTTTCCCGTGTGGGCCCAAATTAGGAACATTTAGGCCGATATAACATCCATTTCCCCTATGTGCTAATCTTTGGTAATCTAGATTTCATGAAGGTGTGACGAAGCAAAGCAGGGAATTTTCACAAACTGGTCCATGGTGAAGGATTGGTTGCCTATGAAGTGACATAAAGGGTGTCCCACATCAAATTGCATCACAGAAAAAAACGCTGTAGAAAATTTGAGTAGAAGTAGTTTAGAGTGTATTGTTTACACTGTATTTTTATCGCTGTTAGTTTTTTGAAAGTTGGAAAAAATGGCGTCACCGGAAAAGCAACTTCGCGAATTGATTTAGCGCAAGCACCTGAAAAATCCTCAACTCTCTCATCGGGACATTGGACAACTCGGAATCGTGCTGTCAACGGTGAGTCGTGTGATTAAACTTTACAACGAAACTCTGAGCATCGAACGGAAAGAGAAATGCGGTCAGAATGGATGTTCTATTAGTAATTTTCTACAGCGTTTTTTCCGTGATGCAATTTGATGTGGGACAGCCTTTAAGTGAAATTTAAGCTATTTAATACCATTTAATACCATCACCAAAAAGCGCTATCCAGATTCCAGGCAATAGCTTTTCCAGTGATCAGTATGAAATTGACCACTAAGTCACAGTTTAGCTCATGTATCCGGTCACGACAATCCTCGAACCGCTTGCTTGGGTTTATACACGACAGATCAATGACGACCTCTAGATGTGCAACCTTCTAAGCCCATGAATAGCAGAACTTAACAAATCTTAACCATTCATCCATTTCTACTTATCGGATACACGATAAATGGCCCACGAAAGTAGTGCTAGGGTTGATATCAGAAACAAGATGCAACAGTAGCCAATTTCTTTGGATTCTATTTTAGTTAGGGGCTGTTCATAAACTACGTAGACGGTTTTTTAGGATACTTGACCTTCCTCCCCCTGCGTAGACAATTGTCCATATTTTTTTAATTTGTATGGGCCGTGGATAATTGTCACTTCCCCCCTCTAAACTGTCTACGTAATTTATGAACAGCCCCTTAGTAATACTTATTTATTTTCAAACATTCAATTTCAGCCATTCAATTTGTTGGAAAAAATTAAATTATAGCGGAGCCAGTAGATTAGTAGTAAGCGTGACTGCCTCTCCCTCCGTCGGGATTTTCTGAGGCATAAAATGTCTGATTACACTTTTCTTCGCAAGGGAAGTAAAGCTGTTGGTCCCTGGTCTACGAGTTGATCGGTCAATAGTTAGGGTCCAGGTATGAAAACTGCCTCGCTGACGTCGGTAGCATTGATAATCAGTACGGAAAATAAGAAATCGAGGAAAAACAAAACCAGTAGTACCAGTTATTTACTACAGTCAGATATTAAAAGGCAACGGACATAGAGTTCCATGAATTTTGCTGCTGTTCATTGAACAGCCCTGATGATCCCGGAATTTCCTGAAGTTCTCGCAACTACTTTGAAGTGGACGTATTTTTTTTTACGTATGACTACGTCTGTGATTTCTTTATGGGGGTAACCTTTGTGAAAACCGAAAATGGAACAAGTAACAAAATTATGAAAGATTTTGAACGTGAATAACGTAGCTGTCCCTTGACCAATTGCAATAATTTTATCACCAATCGATCAGAAATAATCTTACGCATCTTTTGAATTTAAGACTTTATCATTTAAAAAATGTCACTATTGAAAAACGCACGAATGTGCAACTGTTGCAATGCTATTAAAATTATCACCAATTGCCTGTGAAAAGCGATTTCCTTAACATAGATTTCAAAATTGAATTGCATCCGGTCTCACCAAACGGTGTTCATTCAATCACCGCATGGTGAGTGGTGGTGTTCTTCGCTACACAACGAAAGGTTCCCCTCAAGCAGCTAGCGATCAAGGCTGACCTCAACCGCTGATCCGATTCGGTTCCAATTATCGTGTATGGTGATGTCCGGTCGTCGGCATTAGCAGCAGCAGCAGCAGTAGCAGCAGCAGCACCATCAGAAGCACCAGCAGCAGTGCTTTCGGCACGTGGCGTTGAACATTGTTCTCCAGTACACAACGAAAAGCTGCCTGTAAGCAGCGAGCTGCAGCCCACATGAGCATCCATAGAAGGAGGAAGAAGCCGCACCGCTATTGATCGACATCAGTAGCTCTTCGTGAGTTTCTGTGCGTCATCTATGTTCAGCGCGTCATACTAAAGAGTATAAACAGAGAGAACCCCGCTCAAATTTCTATTCCTACACAAAAAACAAGCTCCTGCTGCAGTTAACAAATAAGATTTATTATATAAAATCACGTAGTCCTACGTCACCATTTCTAACAACCCCGTAGGACTGTCCCTTGTAGTTTTTTTGAATCTTAAAAGTATCGTGAATTTCTCTTGACTTTCCTGAAATTCTCTTCTCAAAGTTTTACCAATTTTCCTGGAGGTAATAGAATTGCCACGAAGTTCTTTTGAAGTATTAAAATTACCCTCATGGTCGAGGAAGGGTTCTTAAAAATCTTTGTTCTTGCTTGAAAATTTCTGCACTTCCATAAAGATCATTAAATTTCACAAATGATCTTCTCTGACTTCCCCGAAATTTTCCTAGAATTCTAGGAAGTTTCTGAAGGTATAATAATTTCCCAGAAGTTCGTGAAACTTCTTCAAAATGTTGTGATTTACCTGTAGTTAATGAAACTGCCCTGGGGACTTATGATCTTCCCTGAAGTACTCGAAACTTCTCTTCTTCTTCTGCTGAAGCTCATGGTATTGCCCTGAATTTAATAGATTTATCCTACGAATCTCACTTCGGTGAGTTTTTTTTTTCAATATTTTTGAACTTTTCTAAACATCTCTGAAGTTACCTTGATGTCTTAAAAATTTGGGAATCCCTCAAAATGTTGCCTGGAATCTGAGATTGCACCAAATCATGAAACTGCCTTGAAGTTTATGGCACTTCATTTAAAATCCTCCCGCATTTTCCTAATGTTCATGAAACTTTCCAGATTTTCTCGGAGTTCCTAGTATAAAGCTAAAGCAAAGGCTAAAAAGTAATGTAAACGTTTGAAATATACGGTTGAGATGTGATGTAAATCGAATTTTGAACGTTTTATTTGATTTTAATTGTTTTATACCTCCCCCTCCCCTCGACTGGTACGAGCATCGAGTTACAAAAGAAAAAAATTGTGATTTGTTCCGGCCAATAAAAATATATATTCAAAAGGGTAACCACAGAAAGCTGTCCCTATCTCCAAAACTATTAGACATAGAAAATTGGTATTTTCAAAATAGTTTCAAATTTTGAGTAGCTCTACAACTTTGCCCGGGAAACTATTCTTCTATCTCTTCAGGGGAAAAAGTTAGGTTTTTCATTTTGACGGAGATGAATCTACAGCTGTTCTTAATAACGCTTTGAAAACGTGTACCAATCAACTAGTTGAGCAAAAGTTTGTTTCTTTGAAAAACTCGAACAGCTGGTACAATTTGAATCTTTTGGGTCTTAAACAGAAAAGGGACAAATGGTACAAAAAGTTTTGTAGATCAAATAATGACAATCATTGGACTAGGTACACAATCGCGCGTAATAAGTATTCACAATCGATAAAAAAAAAACTCGTTGTGAATGTGTTCAAAGGAAGATTGATCAGCATCAAAACAACAGCAAAGAGTTATGGAAAATTTTGAAATCTTTATTAAAACCTAGTTATTGCAGCTAAGTTTAATGATTATTTTGTAGACAGTGTTTCATTGATTAATCAATCCATTGAATTGGTCGATGAAACTGGCAAAATAAAACAGCCAGTTAATAGTAATTGTAGATTTGAAGTTTTTCACCCAATTACATTAGATGAACTTAGAGTTATTTGTTTATCATTGGGAAAATCGGCTGGAGTAGATAATGTTAATGCTAGAGTTATTCAAGATTGCTTTCATGTCATTGGCCACATCTTTCTGGACCTTATTAATAAATGATTGCAGAATTGACATGTGCCACAAATTTGGAAGGAATCCTCAGTGGTCCTTATTCAAAAAGTTGCTGGAACGATTAAAGCCGAAGAGTTTCGTCCCATCAACATGTTGCACACATTAGAGAAAATTTTAGAACTTGTTGTTAAAGGCCAGCTGTTGGAGTATTTAAATAGTAATAGTTTGTTGATACCAGAACAATCGGGATATCGGGAAGGTCATTCTTGTGAAACCGCGTTGAATTTGGTATTAGCGAAGTGGAAAAATAAAACTTGGAATGTAAAGATACGATTGTTGCTGTTTTTTTGGATCTTAAACGCGCTTTTGAAACAATTTCTAGGCCCTTACTGTTGAGATCAATCAAGCTGCATATAAATGGTTTGAAATCTATTTGTTTGACAGAACTCAACGGACTGTTTTTAATGATTCTGTTTCCAGTCCCGTGGGGAATAACCTTGGAGTGCCCCAGGGAAGTGTATTAGGGCCCCTGTTATTTATTATGTATATTAATGACTTGCAACGTGTTTTACGATTTTGCGACATTAATTTTTTTGCAGATGATACTGTGTTATTCATTGCAGCTAAGTATTTAGATGATGCCGTTTTACACTTGAATGAAGATTTGCGTTCTCTAAGTAGATAGTTGAAGTATAGGCAGTTGAAATTGAATACAAGTTAAACTAAATTTATGGTAATTTCGTGGAATCGAGTAAATGAGAACGTCTCTGTTGTAATTGATGATGAGACTATTGATCGCATTCGGGAGATTAAATATCTTGGCGTGATTATTGATGACACTCTTAAATTCAACTCTCAAATTGACAATGTCATCAAGAAAATTGCCAAGAAGTGAGGAATTCTATGTCGACTGAAAAACGATTTAACTATTGCCAGTAAAATACAGCTATTCAAATCAATCATCTCTCCTCATCTAGATTTTTGCTCTTCCATTTTATTTCTGGCCAATGAAACACAAATATCGAGATTACAGCGCTTGCAGAATAAAATAATGCGTTTGATTTTGAGATTTAATAGATTCACTTCCTCAACTTTGATGCTAGACGCCTTTCAATGGTTGTCGGTATAGCAAAGAATTGTATATTTGACTATGGTGTTCATTTTTAAAGTAGTTAACGGTTTGCTGTCTCGATATTTGTGTGATCGAATTGAAAGAGGAAGTGACTTTCATAGATATAATACTAGAAACGCGGTTGAAATAAGAACACCACATTTCTTGACTTGTGCTTCACAAAATTCATTATATTAAAAGGAATAAATGTTTTCAATTCGATGCCTAGACATATAAAACGTTCAGCAACACTTACAGAATTTAGAAGACACTGCATTTCCCACGTTAAAACTGTCTAACTTTCAGTTATCCAGTGATTTTTTTTATGAATTGACAAATTATGTATCTTGACGAAGTTATCGCTAACGGATTATTTTATATGGATAGCTGTCATAGCGACTTTTTTAATAATAATTGTAGCACTGCAAAAACTATTTCTGTTCGCCTAGATGGTGACGATGGATTTTTATTATTTGATTTAATAGTAGATTAATTTAAAAAAAAAGTAGTCTACAAAGGTTTGAGCCTCATGCGCGTATTACGGATATACACTCTGTCAAGTTAGCTTAGGACCACCTATGTTTTGGGATAATTCAAACGTTATTTGAGAAGTTTTAAAACAACTGTTGATGTTTTATTGAGTTCATTATTTATACATTACATTGCAGTCATTTAGTTAAAACTTAAAGTTATATATGTATTTTGAGAGCATATTTGTCAATTTTTGCTGTCAATTTAGATTAGAAGCACTTCGGATTTGGATCAGGTTGCTGCGTTTTTAACGCAGATTAATGTCATAAACAGTGAATATGACATGTCAATAATCAGTTGCCTTACCGTTCCGGTTAATAACTTGGAACATGCGGTTCGGCATGCTAATTACCAAGTTTTGGAGGACAGCCTTCTCCATATTTCCCCATGCCTCAGATATTGCCGATTTCAACTCATATACAGTGGCATCCTGACGTCCCTCAGCATAAATTCTGCGAACCATAATGCCCCAGAGGTTTTCTACTGGGTTTAGGTCTGGGGACCGGGCTGGCCAGTCGAGCAGATCTATTTTATGGTCCATCATCCATTATTTTGTTTCCTTGCTCGTGTGAATAGCAGCGTTGTCCTGCTGAAATGTGAACTTTTTGCGTCGAAATCTGCGCATGAAAGGTAGCAGACGTGTTTCCAGAACCGTGATGTAATCCCTGCTATTCATCTTGAATGACGTGAAGGCGATTTCTAGTTTACCGGATGCAGAAAAGCCACACCATGAACCTCCTCCAAAGTTCCGGGTCGTGAAATATTGCTCCTCCTTCCTCAAATCGCGCCAGTATCCATTAAATCCGTCGGGGCCGTCCAGATTAAACTTCTTTTCGTCGCTGAAGATCGTCTGTGCAAAAATAAAAAGTGTTAAAGACAATTGTTTTAATAGTGCAATATTCACAAATTTAAATACTACAGCATCATGAGTCTGACTGATAACTTACCGTATCCCACTGTCGATTCATATTGTTCCGTGCAAAGTTTAAGCGTTTTTTGATGTGAGATGGAGTCAGATTTGGAGCTTTTGCCTTTTTAGCCCGTTTAATGAACGGACTTTTGACTAAAACCTGACGAACAGTCTCCCGGGATACACTCAAATTGAGCTCCTGCTTGATTTGCATCAGAGATTTTGCAGAATTCGAAGCGATTCTAACAATCCTACGTTTGTCTCGTCCGGAAAGCTTCGATCGGCGAGTCTTCTTCGCAATTTGACCATATCCTTCGGGATTTCTCAAGTAGTTGAGCACCACATGATGCGATCGACCAAGCCGGCGTGCTATTTCTCTAATGCCGACTTTTTCCTGACGGAATGCTTCATTTTTTCCTTTTTCCTTGTCGGTGAGTGCTTTTCCCCTCGACATTGTGATTATTAGCGCCACAAATAACTCCAAACTCACGAAAAGAGCAAGTGGTTCTAACTTAACTGGACACCGAAAAACATGTTTATGTCAGAATAAACACAGATCCTGGAGTGTACATCTGTCACTGCTATTTCATTATGCGGCGTTCACTAATACAAACATAATATAATAGGGTATGCTCAAAATATATATTTATTTATCACCATATGGGTAAAATATCAGGTGGTCCTAAGCTAACTGGACAGAGAGTAGAGGACTGAATTTAACATTTTATAAAAAATAATGCAATTTTGAAGCTTATTTGGAAGATACCTTGAGTTAGTAGTAAGTTTTCTGGCAAATGTTGGGGGTTCGTGAGCATTCCTGGCATTGCTGAAAATTATGATAGCATCAGATTGCGGGGTTACTAGTGTAATATGATGCTTTGTTGATTGTTCATTAACTCTTGATTGCTTGTAAAACTTATGAATATTTTAGGTGGACAATAAGGCGAACTAAGAGGTGGACGCCTGAGCTTTTCCACATTAATATTGCTGTGAAGCAACTGTCAACTCTAGAGGGAATTTATATCTGTAACTGAAACCAGTTCGATTTTGTTTGCAAACCTGGTTAAATTGTCATATTTAATTATCTTAAAGATAAATCGTCCAGTTCAAACCTTTGTAGCGGTAAGAGGTGGGACCATCATCATCATCATCATCATCATCACCATCATCATCATCATCATCATCACGTAGGACTTCGTCTGTCATTTTTATATGAGGGTACACTTTGTGAAAACCGAAAAGGAACATGTAACGAAATTATGAAAGATTTTGAACGTTAATAACTCAGCTGACCCTGGACCAATTTCAATAATTTTATCACCAATGAATCAGAAATATTTTTGCGTATGGATGCAATGCTTTTGACTGCTGATT
The DNA here is from genome assembly GCF_037179485.1 of Ochlerotatus camptorhynchus. NCBI lineage: Eukaryota > Metazoa > Arthropoda > Insecta > Diptera > Culicidae > Ochlerotatus > Ochlerotatus camptorhynchus. The sequence continues at coordinate 37,737 of NW_027040644.1, forward strand.
TTCAACAAGAAACTATTGAAAAGGTGGTTTGACATGAATTGCCTAAAAGCGTCGAAATAACTACCATATCCACAAAATACGTCCATGTATATGCTGCTTCCCCAACACTGTCATCAGAGAGTCGTAAGTAGCCGAAAAAAAGTCGAAGTGGCGTTCACCTCCGATCTGTGGGCGAGTGCGAATAGGGATGATGCAATTGCATAAAATTTTGCCCACTCATTGCCATATTCAAAACCACACACCCCCAACGACCACACAAAATGCTCTCCAGAGTTGTAATCTTGTAACCAAACTTGGAAGCAGGGGTGCAAGTGATTTTGATCGATTCTCTTCATCGACTTTCTGTTTTGTTAATAACTCGACGGCAAACACATTCATTGATACGTTTGTTGCTCTGGATGATAGAAGAGCATAGCAGAAATAGTGCGAAATAGGTTAGTGAAGCCATGGTCATCAAAATAGGAAATCGATGAAGACAGTTGACTGTCATCCCTCTGCTTCTAAACTCCTTAATTCAGTCGTCATCATAGCAATGAAGACTAGCATTGCACCACTTTTGGTACTTGGGCTACACTTGCTGGTTGCAATTCTGCTGTTCAACATTTTCAAATGAATACCAAACAACATGAAATTACACTATTTTGTAGGGTTGCCAGTTGTTCGATTAAATATTTATCGAATTTTCAATTATTCGAGCGTGTAACCTACATCCCTTCTTATTTCTACTCGTTTGGTTTAGCACAGTAGATAAAATAAATAAAAGTACTAATTTATCTGAACCGGCATAGAGAAGAACCATGACGTGAAACAGGATCATAAATTCACCAAAACAGGGCTAAGCGTCTTTCTGCTAAAGGCTAAGATTTACCAACTTGTTGAGAGAAGGAGTTCAACGAGAAAAACTGAAAAGGGGAGGACCTTTAGCTGGGTGGACACTGGGTGGACACTGGCACCTTCCAACCTATCGCTAACACCAGTTCAACCCCTGTCCAGCAGCAGACGGGCCGAGACTCTTGCGGGTGCCCAATCATTGAACCGAAGAATATGGGATTGTCCGGTTCGATTTGCTGATCCAGCTGCCTACACGTCATCAACATCTTCCAAAAGCTTTAAGTCTGTACTACTACCGGCCCTTTTCAAGGCCACCAAGATTTTCCAAAATAGTTAAATTTCTGATCGTGTCCCAACTAAAATTCATATCAAAAGGTTCGTTTCTAGGCAATCATAGTCATATTAAAGAATATAAACAGAGAGAACCCCGCTCAAATTCCTATTCCTACACAGAACACAAGCTCCTGCTGCAGTTAACAAATAACATTTATTATATAACACAACGTAGTCCTACGTCACCATTGCGTACAGCCCCATAGGGCTGTCCCTTGTAGTTTTTTTTCATAGGTAGAAGGCCATGAACATTTTTGAAACTTTAGGGTTGTGGGCGGTATTTATTTGAACATTTTTTCTGAAAACACTTTTTGATTAATTCAATCAATTATAAGTTAAATTAAGTTTTCTATATTATGGAGACTTTCAGCCTGGGGCTGGTGCCTCCGTCAATAGATTATACACAATTCAATTAAATTCGTAATATTGCCATCTCCGACCACTGTGCAGTGGTTCGTGACCCATATATTGAGAAACACTACTTTAAGAAGATAACAACAAAACTTTGCAGATCTTATTTTGCAAATCCCATCAAGTAGAACAACTTGTTTTCCCATTTCCACACGAGCTGAATTTTGTTTATGGTAGTTAAAAAACAGAACAAACGACTGCCACCAAATCCAAAAATCTCTTAGCTTTCCCTTCTGCCTTCAAACAAGAGCAAGATATAAAAGCTCAATGCCCAATGAATTCGTCGAATGAAAATATCAAACCAGGCGTGCGGCACATTTTCATGATTAGCCGCTCCAGTGGCCGCTTGACGGTCGTTTCAGAGTTTTGTTTTCTTCGTTGTGATGCCTATTTTTCTGTACCGAGGGTCCGGTGTCCCCTTAAAACACTCCAGCTCCACTTAACGACCCCGAAAGCAGTGGCAGCAGCAGCCCAACGAACGGCACCGGTTGTAGGTTTGTTGTTGCTCTTCAATATTTTTTTTTTTGTAGAGCGAGGCAGAAAAAATAATCGTAATGAAAAATAACATCTCTTCAATGAGGCCCCCTATACAAACACTACTGTGCTTCGGTTGGCGTTGTTACCCTGATTGGGGGGCCCTCTCGAATCAGAACTCCACCGGGGCCTTCGCTATGCCGACGGCAATACTAAAAATCAAACTGGCAAATCTGGGCAACAACAGCACTCACTTAGTTTGCCTTTTGCCGAGATTGAAATCACTCACTGTGAAATTGTTGATGTGCTGTTTTTCTCCGCTCCGGTCTTTCTCTCGCCGCCGCCCGGCTGTTGATTCCTATCAGTTTACTAGGTAGCTATTCGGTTATAAAATTAAACTGAGAAATGAAGGTAACAACGGCAACTGTTTCTCCGGCGACCATCATCACCATCATCGGCAGAGCCTGTTTATTTTGCGCTCACCTCAAAAATCTCTTCCACTCTTCGCTCACCTATTTAGCATATATAGGTGGGTCCAACCACCCGGGGGGATCGGACTTCCGAGGTTGGAGCGTAGACAAAAAAAAGATCACAGCATCAGCGGTTGGTACCTTCATTCGGGCGGGATGGGAAACCAGGGAGAGAGAAAGAAAAAGCTCAGCATGAATGGCGATCGAGATAACACAGAAAGCGACGACGAGTGAGAGTTGTCTGTTTAGAAAGAAGAAACGACTCACACAGATTGGTTATTATTCAAATTAGTGCTGTTTTTCAGACTTATTATACTGAAGGTGCTTGAAAGCGCACTGATTTCAGTGAGAAAAGGGGGAAGTGGCTGTTAAAATTCCGGATTTTACTTTCCACTGGAAACAAAGGAGGGAGCTCTCAGGTGGGCATAAATGATGTGACCTGTTTGTCTTTAGTCATATAGGGAGAATTTTTGCGTAGCATATGTAGCATTGACAGAAAAAAAAAACTACATCAGCATATCAATCGCCATGCCACACCTGACATTCGATACACCTACCTAAATATATGTACCTGGTTGGTGGCAGGCAGCAAATGTCCATCAAACCTTAATTAAAGCGGGGCAACTCGAACAGCACAACAAAAAAAGTCAATTACAAACTCCACTCATTTCAGCCAGGCGCCCTCCGGAGCAGCAGAAAATTGCAATCTGGCACACAACGCTGGCATCCTTGACAGCATCCACCGTGTGCGACTTTATCTCGTCTGCAAGAAACTTCTCAAATGTCAACCCAATCCCAATCGGTTTTCCTCGTACGGTCCGGTGCTGCTGCTAGTGGTAGTGTTGTCGTCGCTCAACCAACAGATTTAGCAGCTCGGCGAGCGTCGTCGGTTTGAATAAAAGTTACACCTTTTAACCGGCTAATACTCAATACTGTTGCTGTCAGTAAACCCTGTTCTGAAGGGTCCTCCCTGAACGTAAAGCTATATAGAGCTTGTTTTCCAGTTGCAGGAATCTATCACTTCACACCGTCGAGTAGAGCGAAATACGACGATGAATTTCGAGATGTAAAGATTCAATAAACATGGCACTTACCACTCGCATGAGTGGGAACGAACTCTTCTACGCGGGCGGATTGAGTTCATGGAATCCCTTTTGAACAGCAGTGCCATCCTAATAAATGCTTCACGCATATGTATGAGAGAGGGTGGAGGGAGCAAGGGGTCAAACATCATCGACTCTTGTTAAAGAACGATCGAGTTTCGCTCCATCATAGGCAGTAGTGACAAACTAGCGGGAGACTTTGATTGATCCCAACTGACACCCAGGGACTCCAGGGCAGATGGGGTTTGTCACGGATGACGGTATTCGGTTTAATCGTGCATCTACGTGGAATACAGTTTGATGGAGTGGGCTTTTTCAGCTCGGCTCCCACACACGTTGCAAGGGTGAAGAGGAAATTTAATCCGGCTGCTGTTGATTGCTGATCCTTAAATATGATGCAAAAAACAGTGGATTCTCTACAAGGATGGAGATAATCTCTTTCGCTCTGCACTGAAACCCATTGACATTGGTGAGGAATGGGAACGGCAAGCTGTTCTATGAATTTAAATTTTAATAGACTAATGCCTGTATTCAAAATAGGTTGTATGACAATTTTTCCCGCCAAATCAACGTAAACAAATATTTTTTAATAAATAAAAAAGTTGTTTGATTATGAATGACATGCCCTTCTTTAAAGGTAACAATGAATAACAAACATACAAATATTCTTTAAGAGACTGGTATTTTCTTAGATTTGCTCCTCTTATGAGATTTTGTACAGAGTATTTCGTGGTTTTTGAACACATCCAGTATATTTTGAGAAGTCCTAATATGCTTTCGAAGATGCTCTTTACAGTTGCTATTCAGTATCAGCAAGTGGAATTCAAAATGTTGTAGGTACATTCAACAAAATTGTTTGTTACTTCACACGTAAATCTGTAATCGCAAACTTCCCGTATGAATTGTCAAACACTTTGATTGAATGTAATAACTCAGGACGGGAGTAACCGCCAACAATGTTGATGATGGTACAGCATGCAACACCACTCTAATGTTTCTCTCTGAGATGATTACACTAAAAAAAGTCCACACGTCTGATCGATGTGCACAATCACATTTATTTCAAGTGTATTTCACCATGGTTCAATGTGTTCTACACGTTACCTTCTAGAGTTTCAAACTTTGAAATGTACCAAACAAAAAACAGCCCCAAACGATGATGCTACCACCTCCATGCTTTACGATCTTGACCGTTTACCGCGGATCGAAATTTTTACCGGATGGTCTAAGTACGTGAGAATATAGTAAATGACTATTTTGATTTCATTTGCCATGTGGAAGTTTTTGCTCAGCATACTTCATTAGGTAAGTGATTTGACAGGTAATCATACGAAAGATTATCATATGAAACAAAACGATAAGATGGTCGGAGTGTAAAAGCAGGAAAGTACGGAAGGTACTTAATTCAGATATCCCAAAACTCATCCGAAAGGGATCCCAAGAAAGCTAATTGAGCCATGCGTTTTGCATTGAGCTGATATGGATTCTGAGTGGTTTCACCAGTGTTGAAGTATAGCCTCTCTGACGGAACACTTGTTACCATTCTTGATAAATATTCTCGAGCAATCGGGTATACATGGGGCTATACACTACGGATTTTCTCACATTCCCGAAAAGGATCGTCAGAACGTGGGAAAACAGGCTGATGCAAGAAATTTTGTAATTCTGCCGATATGCCACCTTGGTGATCCAGTTCTGACATAGCAGAGGATTGATGATTCTGAAATATGTCATAAGAAGTGAATGTTTGTACATATTTAGATTAATCACTTTCTCTACCATTTCATCATGAATATCCCACAGGCATCCGGTTGGTTTTGGTAGGGGGACAGGTGTGTGCATATCTTCGTATACTCTTTCGGTACTAGAGATCTGCTCAAACACAATTTTAACTGCCCGAACGTGAGCTGAAGACTCCAGGTACAGGTCAATATTAAATTGCAAATGCAAATGTACTGATATTTTTCCTGTTGGATCGAAACAAATATCGAATGAAAAGATCGATCCAGCCGATTTTTGTCGTGTTTGAGATCGATTCAAAAAATCGATTAATCGAACCAAAAGAATCAATCTTTTGTGTTTCGATCCAAGATCGCCTATTGCTACTCTGTCTCAATATGTACGTTTATAAAACCACGATTGAGCAGATCACACAAAATAAAGTATTACAAACACTGATGTGATGTGATGTGAATAGAACCCACCATCAGTGCAAGGATTACCTATGACTGCAGATACTTCACTGGTTGTAAAGTTCTGCCTGATGGTTTGTTGCAGCAGGGTGAATCAACTTCGTTGAAGACCTTTGGAAGACAAACGACAAGATGTACGTCTATCAACACGTGACAAGGGACTGGCAAATCCACGAACCCTTGTCCAGTCTGCAAATCCTTTGAAACCCTTAGGCTGCCCCCCCAAACCCAGCATATAATAATGTTTGATTAATGAAATGTATTCAAAAAAAGGGTTATTTAGAGAGAACAATCTTCAACTGGAACGTACTCACCAAATCAATATATCCGGGAGCGCATTCCCAAAGCTTAATTTTCTCTAGTTATTTTTAAACAATTCCTCCTCCAGCGAATCCAACCACACAATAGCTAAATATCACTTTTCTTCACTCTGTGCACGAAAGCAATGCACACCGCAAAAACCTTATAATAGATCAGCGCCGTCGAGTCACACCGCAACAAAGGGAGAGAGAGCACACCAGACACCTAAGCAACAGGGGGGGAAACATCAGCACAAATCATTCTAAATCGAATTATCGCGTCCGGGACACAAAACTGTTCAAATGCGAGCACCGAAAAACTACACGGCAGCACAAAGATAGCCCGGACTCTAAAAAAAAAGCACGCAGTGAAGCAAAAAAACACAACCGTTATCGGATGCTTCTCAAAGCGGACTGAATAAAGCATAACAAATACTAAACAAATACAAATTGCTATCAAATCTATATTTGAAAAGAAAAAAATCTATATTTTTCCAATAAAATCAAGAATTACTTGCCTATTTTAAATCTAGTCCGGTGGAATATTCAGCAAATGTGTGTATACTAATGTTTTGATCAGTTTTGGACGCTGCTTCGTAGCAGTAGAGGTTCAAATAATGTTTTATGTAGGAAAAAGTCACTTTTAAGGGGTTTTCGATAAAAACATCCCATTTCATACAGTATACATACATACATAACACGCGACGCGAGACAAGACACAACACTTATCGTTCTTACAAAATTTAAAACGGATTAAAAATTACCTTTCTGTCGACCGGTTTCGGGCGCGATGCTGCCCATCTACGGGACAATGTCCGACTGGTTACAATAGGATTGCTACGCTGTTGTGTAGACGTCCAGAGAAGAGAGTTGTTACTGTATTTTCAGCTTCGTCAAGTTGAACAAAGATGATGTGATGGGAGGATCATCTTCATTCATCAGTGGTTCCTGTGTGTTGTTGATATGCATTGATTCCCATGCATTGAGGTGTGAGGGTTTTCGTACTTTTTTGATGAGCTTCGCACTTTTCCAATCAATTTGATGATTGGAGGCCGTCGTGTGCGCCGCCACAGCTGAATCGTTTGATTTATTGTTGTCGACAGCATTTTTGTGTTCTTTAAGGCGAACTTTTACTTTGCGACGAGTTTGTCCGATGTACACCGAGGGACAATCCTGGCAGGGAATTCGGTAAATTCCAGACTGCTCATCCGCCGGAATCTTGTCCTTAAGGTTACACAACAGGTCGCGTAGAGTGTTGTCGCTTTTGTGTACTATGTGTAGTCCTTGACGTTTGAGTGTGTTTTTGATTGGGTTTGTGACTTTTGGATAAAATGGTAGGCTAATCCTCTTAGCTTCATCCCTCTCCGGCTGTAGTGTGGTTATGTTCTGTAGGCGTTTCTTGCGTTTGTGTTTTTGTAAAATTTTGATGGTGAACTCCTTTTCGTATCCATTTACTTCCGCTGCCTTGTAGATACGTTCCTTTTCTTCAGCGAACTCTTCTTCCTCCATAGGTACATTATAGAGACGGTGTGCCATAGAGTGGAAGGCGGCTTGCTTTTGAGCGCCGAAGTGATTGGAGTCCGAGGTGATGTATCGATCAGTGGATGTCGGTTTTCGGTAAATACCGAATTTCAACGTGTCGTCCTCCTTTCTGGTGACCATCAAATCTAGAAAGGGCAATTTTCCATCCACTTCTCTTTCTACTGTGAACTTAATTGAGCTGTGGCGGGAGTTCAGCATGTTCAGTGTCTGCTCTAGGTAGCGTTCCTTCACCGGTGCGAAGATATCATCAACATAGCGCCGCCAGACTCGAGGGAAAAACTTTTGCTTTTCAGCATCTACCTCAAAGTCGCTCATGAAGACGTTCGCCAGAAGGGGTGAAAGTTTGCTACCCATACTAAGACCAAACGTTTGCCTATAGAACTTCCCTCTAAATGTGAAAAAATTCTGATTCGTTACATACATATTCACATATAATTCTCAGTAACGAGAAAACTAAACTAACGCATATAAATCATATTTCTGCAAGAAATTTTGAATGTTTTGAAGCAAACACACTTAAATACATCAATTCCCTAGGGGCATCCCACTCTAAACTATAGCTCTAGTATCAATTAAGTATTTCAAAGTATCTGATAAGTATTCTTAAGTATTTTTAAGTATTTTAAGATTTGGATTTTTTAATCGTAGTGACCGCTTACTAATGTAGTTATTTGTTGTTGTATATTCCGTCAATGTATTACTTTTAATCACGTTTTAAAGCATTTTAATGCTAGTATGTTTTAAATTAAATGAAGTAGTGAAATTAAATGATTATAAGTAAGTATTTTAATTCTAGTTATGAAATAGTTCATCAAAAACATTTTACTTTCAGCGAACCAGTTGGAGCAGGGATAGCGAATTATTTATGATTTCGAACTGGCTGATTAGTACGATATCAAACTTTTGAATTATATTGCTTAGCTGGAGGTTAATGGTGCCGTTGTCGTCCGAACTCGTAACTAAAGGGTGATACGGTCAAAATTTGGTCAATATCAACTTGACGTGTTTCTTTCAATTTTGCATTTAAAAAACCTGAACACCCCTCATTTTGAAGGTGTGTGTGTGTGTAGAATGTTGCTCCTATTTTGATTTTGGAATTCACTCTTCAGTTGTCAAAATGCCGTCCAAGCAAGAAGAGCAGCGTATCAAAATTTTGCTCGCGCATCGCGAAAATCCGAGCTACTCGCACGCAAAGTTGGCAAAATCGCTAAAAGTTGCCAAATCAACCGTTACAAATGTAATTAAAGTATTTGGGGAACGTTTGTCGACAGCCAGAAAGTCTGGATCGGGGGGAAATCGAAAACCGGAAGCCGCTGAGACGACAAAGAGAGTTGCCGGTAGTTTCAAGCGAAACCCTAACCTCTCTCTCCGAGATGGCGCAAATAAGCTGGGTGTATCGTCTACAACCGTGCATCGAGCCAAAAAACGAGCCGGACTATCGACTTACAAGAAGGTAGTGACTCCAAATCGCGATGATAAACAAAATACGACGGCCAAAGCGCGATCCCGGAGGCTGTACACGACGATGCTGACGAAGTTTGACTGCGTGGTAATGGACGACGAAACCTACGTCAAAGCCGACTACAAGCAGCTTCCGGGACAGGAGTTTTATACGGCAAAAGGAAGGGGAAAGGTAGCAGATGTTTTCAAGCACATGAAACTGTCAAAGTTCGCAAAGAAATATCTGGCAAGCCATCTGTACCTGTGGCTTGAAAAGCAGCATTTTCATAGCTTCCGGGACTGTCAACCAAGAAATTTACGTGAAAGAGTGTTTGAATAAACGTCTGCTGCCTTTCCTGAAGAAACACGGTTGTTCCGTACTGTTTTGGCCGGATTTGGCATCTTGCCATTACGGTAAAAAGGCCATGGAGTGGTACGCCGCCAACAACGTGCAGGTGGTTCCCAAGGACAAGAACCCTCCCAACACGCCAGAGCTCCGCCCAATTGAGAAATACTGGGCTATTGTCAAGCGGAACCTAAAGAAGACCAAAAAAACTGCTAAGGGCGAGCAGCAGTTCAAGGCAAACTGGCTTTCTGCGGCGAAGAAGGTGAACAAGGTGGCTGTACAAAATCTGATGGCAGGGGTCAAGCGTAAGGCCTGGCCATTCGGATTTGGAAAAGCGGAAGCCTAACTGAATATTTTTCCTGAATTTTATACTAATTGAACTTGAAAAAGAAATTTAATTTGATTTTTTAAATAAACGTAAATCGGTGAAATCGTTTATTTAAAAAATCAAATTAAATTTCTTTTTCAAGTTCAATTAGTATAAAATTCAGGAAAAATATTCAGTTAGGCTTCCGCTTTTCCAAATCCGAATTGCCAGGCCTTACGCTTGACCCCTGCCATCAGATTTTGTACAGCCACCTTGTCCACCTTCCACGTGTTTACCCTTGACCAAATTTTGACCGTATCACCCTTTAGATTTCAAACTGAACTGCCAAAATAAAAGCGTATGTTGAATGTCAATTCGGCTATGAACTATCGCAAGCTGCATGATTATGAAATTCTTGACATTAAGCAGGCCAAGGATGCTAGGACTACGCTGGTTATTTGCCAGAGGACAATGAAGCATAACTACCAGCAATTCGTTGTGCTGGTGAGCTCGAAGTTGAACTAGTTGCAATTGCCACTGGTGGTCGTATCGAACCGCGTTTTGATAAATTTACATAGGTAAAGATGAGTTATGATGGACTGGTGAGGGAGTTGAGCGAGTATCCTGATAGCAACCGAAGACTTTATGTGAAATCAAAATGAATTTCTCACTTTTACCAGTAAGTAAGGATAAGAAAAATATTAATCTGTTCTGAAATTATAATTTATAACAAACCATTGATATACCAAATAAAACGATTTAGTTCCAAAACGTTACTTATTTGTACCAATTTCATGTAAAATAATCCTAAGTTAAAATGTATGAATTTATTTCAAACCATTCCCCAAACAGTCCAAATTAAAGTTTTAACACATAGCCGTTTCTGATGAATGATAGAATCAATTAGAGAACGGTTCCGAGATTAACACGAAGCGAATATGTTGGTTTGATAATTTCCAGCCTTAATACGGCTTAGATCTTATTTTGGGCCTAGTAAGCACAACCCGCCCTTTACCTCTATTTATAGAATGAATTTTTTTCACAAAATGGAATGTTCTCACTGCAGATACCTTCCAAATTTATTGAACTTTCCGTACGTATCGTAAGATTTGATAAAGAGTAACACATTATTGAGATATTGTAAAAAATCTAACACTGCTTCTTGACCCCAAACTAGGCCTTCGGATTCTTAACTCGGCCTAACGCATTGAAACGCCATTCAAACGCAATTGAATTCACTCTTTTGTTTTTTGAGAATAATGGGTTCAAACATTCATATCAAACAATCGGTGATAATTTTATCTATCATAGCAACAGTTGCATATTCGTTCAATTTTCAATAGTGACATTTTGAAAAATGATAAATTTTCAAATGCGTAAAAATATTTCTGATCGATTGGTGATAACATTTTTTAAATTGGCCAAGGAATAGCTGAGTTATTTACGTTAAAAATCTTTCATAATTTTGTTACATGTTCCATTTTCGGTATTCACAAAGTGTACCCCCATATAGAAACTAAAGACGTAGTCCTACGTCAAAAACGGTTCTCTTAAGGACCACCATAAATTAATGCTAATAAATGTATTCACCTAGATTTGATGAAGAGTAAAAAATTATTGAGATATTGTTGAAAATGTAACACCCCTTCTTGACAGTAAACTCGGCCTACGGGTACGAAATTTGGCCTCCCGGATTGAAATACAATAGCGCTGCAATTCGGCCTATCGAATAGAGAAAAAAGTTGATTCCATCGGAGTTTTTCTTTAGTTTTGTGGCGTGTGGCGTGTTGACGTCACACTCGCTATTACATGAGAACAGTAGGAGAATGAAAGAGACGACAAATTCTTATTGCTAGATCTGTTCTCGTGGACATGGGACAGTGAGTCAAAGAGACGATTCATCAAAAGTGATATACACAGAGAAAAAAAAATTACCCTAAAATTAAGTTCTTTTTACTTAATTTTGGGTCATTTTGAGTTTTGCATCCCACTCTCACTTTTTGTTTGTCAAAAACGGAACGAGAGATTCGACTTTCTCATGACTATGGTTCAATAAGCTACTAGTGAGTATATGAGATACTCTCAAATTTGAGTCAATTGAACTTAATTTTGGGTAGAAAATACTCACGAGTAAGTAATTATTTTTGTCGTAGTCAAATGTAAACTACTATAAGCGGTTTACTGAAAATCAAGGTTCGTGAAAAAAAGAATACGCCATCATAAAAGCCGTATGTACTGTAAAATATTGACCGTCGTCGTGGAAAATCGTAGACCGGCGGCGTGACGATTTCTGAACAATCGACGCACCGATAAAATTGTGTCGGTGGTGGGGTGGCCCAAAAAGTGCCGGTGGCGTCACATAGACTAATACTTTCGAGCTGGGTGAACAGAGCAAACACGGAGAAGTCAACTTCCACCTAACGCAGGTTCTGTCTGGCCACTTATGTACCTGCATAGGTTCCCCTCTGTTCAGAGTGTGGCAACGTGGACGCAACGCCGGAGATTGTGGCATGTTCGAGGCAGTACGAATGGAGATACCCGTCCTTAATTCTCCACGTTGTCGATGAAATGTGTCAAGATGAGGACACTTGGAATGCCGTAAACAGAGCAGTCAATAGAGCACAGTCATAATGCATAATGAATCAAGTTTGGGCTGGGAATCGACCATTTTGACACGGGTCAAATTTTTCAAAATGGCGTGTTTAATATTTATCAATAAATAATTGCACGAAAACGGTTCATCTAATCGAAATGACGTCTGAGATAAAGTTGTAGGAAGCTGGAAGACAATCTAGAAAAAAATATACTGTTAAAAACATCAATTTGCTATAGTACATTTAAAGATTTATAAAAACATGAAAACAATGGACACTTCAAATTTGACCAAAATCGTAGAACATGAACTTGAAATAAAACAAATTGTCACGCAATATTTATTTGATTTGTGCATAGAAAACAATTTTCTGGACTAAAAGATATGTTTCCTGCATAAAATAAATTTGTTGATAAAGTGTGTATTTTGTCTGAAAAGGCAATCCAGTTTCCTACAACTTTGTCTCAGACGTCATTTCGATTAGATAGGGCGTTTTCGCCCTATGATTTATTGAAAAATATCGAAGATGCAATTTTGAAAAATTCGGCGTGAGTAAAATGGCTGAATTCCGGCATTTTACCTACACTCAAAAAAATCCTCATATCATCATCATGTGTCTCACACTTCATTTTGCGCTTATGGTGAAACGCATCCATTTCATTTGTAAATCTGACGCTGTAAACCATGCCTGAACATTATTGATTTGAATTTTGACACACTTTGATTCCATGTGCCTCACATGTTTGCACATCATAGTTCAATGTTGTACAATATTCTACTTTATCAACTACTACTTTACCAACTCTAAAAATGTATCGACAAACATATAAACAAAGCTTCCAGAGGGCAAAGCTGACACATATCTTTTTAATTGGTCTTATTTGGGATTTGATTTTGGACTGTTGGGCTGTGCTGCTTCCAGGGCTGTCATCTGATCACCCAATGCACACTGGGCCAGAAATGCAATCTAGCGGAGCAAAACGAAGAACTTGCACGACTTGGTGTTTTGGGTAAAGTTTCTCATAATAATAATGACAATCCATAAAGAAATAGTTCAAAACACTTCCGCAAATATAGCGCAACAATCTAACTTCTTTCTCTGGAGTTTTGGAGACTTTATGTCTTGGTCAAAGTTGTTTGCCTTGACAAAATAAACAACTCTTTTGAAGACGTAAAATTTTCACAGCCTACTGGTTCCGAGTTACATAATTTAGTTTATTCTATCTGTTTCTGTTTTTTTTACTGGCAACCATAACATGTTATATTTTTATCTTATGCAAATGCATTAAATAAATTACCTTTGGTCAAGAAACATACTGGTTTTAGCTTCAAATTTTAGAGATATTGTTGAAAAGCCGAAAAAATAACAATTTTTTAACTTTAATATCTTCCAAAGCGCAAAATAACACAACCTGAAATTTTCAGCAAAAATTAAGCAAAACTCGATAAACAATATATCAAAATTTGAGAGAGATATATTTTGGTGTTTTTGAGATTTCATCATTTTAGTGGAGCATATATATTTTTCTATAACTTTTTTTAATGCATTGAAATAGCGTTTTGAAGAGTTGACGACTCAGGCAAAGTTGTTCATCTTGATAAAATAAACAACTCTTTTGAAGAAGTCAAAACTCATCAGATACTGTTTTCGAGTTATATGGAATTACAGAAAGAATGTGAAAATAAGTGTTTTAATTTTAAGTATACTGGTTAAATGCATATAACTCGAAAACAGTAGGGTGTGGAGTTTTGACTTCAGAAGAGTTGTTTTTTTTTATCAAGATGAACAACATTGCCTAACTCGTCAACTCTTCAAAACGCTATTTCAATGTATTCAAAAAAGTTATAGAAAAAATACATGCTCCACTAAAATTATGAAACATCAAAAACGCCAAAATATACCTCTCTCAAATTTTGATATTTTGTTTATCGAGTATTGTTTAATATTTGCTGAAAATGTCAGGTTGTGATTTTTTGGGCATTAGGAGATATTAAAGTTCAGTTTCGGTTTTTCAACAATATCTTTGAAATTTGAAGCTTAAATCAGTATGTTTATTAACTAAAGTTATTTATTTAATGCATTTGCATAAAATAAAATATAACATTAAATTGTTGTCAGCAAAAAATCGAAACAAAAAGACAGAAATCTCCTCTTTGCGGAAGAGTTTTGACCTATTTGTGTATGTCAATAGATGGTCCTTATTATTATGAGAAACTTTACCGAAGACACCAAGTCGTGGAAATGCTTCGTTTCGGAGTTATTAATTTTGCTCCGCTCCTGCTCCGCAATGTGCGCAATGTACTGATTTTCTTAAATAAACAAAGTGAGAATCAAGCAAACACAAAGCTTGCTTGTCTTTCACCCTGCGCAAGTGTAAAGCAGCGGAGAGAGAAGACCGACACACACCCAGAAATAACGAAAGCTCATTGTGTAGCCATCGCTCCGACGGCTCCGACGGCTCCGACGCAAAGAGCGCCACTCAGTGTAGGGTTGCAAATGGGAAACCCAACAAAAAGACAAAATTCTTCTTCGTTATGCTCTTCTTCATCTCCTATGCAGGAAGTCGTGGTAAGCAAATTCTGCAAAGAATTCAAAGAAGACATTAGCGCTTGTTGTATTATATTCGCTCCCTGCGCCGCAAGGAGTGTACCGGTCATTGTGTGGATCGCTTTCTCACAGATTAGTTCGAAAAGCGTGTGCGAAGTAACTGGGAGAACCACACACTCTTTGTCGAGTGTTGAGATGCATGCACAAAGTTGCTTTGCTAACGCTCTGAGGTGTTTTCCAGCCCTGGCTGCTGCCGTTGTCTTCGTTCGATCTCACTGGGCCACGGTATAGTCGCTATATTTATAGTCTGGCGGATACAATCTCGGGAACCAATTGAGCTGTCAAATAGCAGAACCAATCGAGCATATTTTTTTTTCCTTTGGTTTGTTTTTTCCGTCGATCTTGTTTTCCGTGCTGAGCACCAATGCTACCGACGTGCCAGGAAGGCAGCTCCCACACCTGGACCCTACCTATCGACCCATCAACTCATGAACCGGGGACCAACGGCTTTACTTCCCATCCGAAGGAAGACGTGATCAGAGATGTTATGCCTCAAAACATCCCGGCGGCGCCGACTGGAATTGAACCCAGGCCTGCTGCACGCTTACCACTACACCACCGGCGCCGTTCAATCGAGCATATCACGGCCAACAACAGAAAAGAGCACATCAGCTATTGCGATTCAAGGCTCGCCTACGCAAACTAACACCATCTTTGGGTTGGTGAAAGTTTCCCCTATCCGTAATCAACGTTTTGTTTAAAAAAGTTGATAGTACCTTTTCAATTGTTGGTCTACAAAATATTGAATTAGTTCAATTTTTTGATAGATCGAAATTCTATCCGCCAGACTATAAATATAGCGACTATAGCTTAGACCTATCGATCCTATAGTCGCTATGTTTATAGTCTGGCGGATAGATTTTCGATCTATCAAAAAGCTGAACTAATTCAATATATTGTAGACCAACAATTGAAAAGGTACTATCAGGTGCTAGGTTTCCAAAGTTTTAATCGCAATAGCTGATGTGCTCTTTTCTGTTGTTGGTCGTGATTTTCTCGATTGGTTCCGCCAGACTATGAATATAGCGACTATAGGCCACGGTTGTTCTCATATTTGAGGCTTGTTTTCGATGTTTACCTTGCAGAACAAGCAATTCAGCCGGCGCCGCTGGTGTAGTAGTAAGCGTGACTGCTTTCTCACCCCAATGGGTCTGGGTTCAATCCCAGCCGAGGTCGGTGGGATTTTTCTGAGGTATAAAAATCTCTGGTCACGTCTTCCTTCGGAAGGGAAGTAAAGCCGTTGGTCCCGGCTCATGTGTGTGTTGAATGGGTGCGATATCCTACGCAGGTGTGGAAGCTGCCTTCCTGCACATTCGATTGTCGTCAATGGATGGCGATCGATGGCCGTCGGTGTTTGGCACTAGATTGCGGAAAAGAAGAAGAAGAAGAACAAGCAATTCACATAGCATTGAATTGCAAAACACTTCAAATCCATCTGTTTTGTTCTGTTCACTTGAATAGATAGTGAAAGGTTTGCAACATCTTAAATTAACGTGTATTAACCATGGCGAAATGCACTTAAAATAAATGTGATTATGCATTTGAAAAATCAAGTGTTTAATCACTTCGATCAGATGTGTGGAATTTTGCGAGTGTCGTCAGTTGACTTTTTCAAAATGACTTTCATTTCATAATGACATTTTCCAATGAATAGTAGCACGAAAACAATTCTAAACGAAACGACGTCTGAGACAGAGTTGAAGGGGAAAATAAATTCTTTCTAAGAAAAATATACACGTCATTATTTTGAAATTTTTAGTTAAAAACTCAAAGATATGAAATACTTAAATAGCATAAAATGTGTTTACAGTTATTATATTTTTTTTCAATCAAAAGTTTATGAAAAATACAAACTTTTCAAATAAATTGAAAACCTTGGACACTTAAGAATTGACAACTCTCTTAGAACAACAACTTTTTTCTTCCTGCGAGGATGCCAGAAGTACCCTCCCGCCTATTCTTGATAGGATCTAAAAAATTCACGCAAAGCTCTCGATTCATCTGCTTCGTGCTTCCTGATCCAAATCAACGTACAGCTAGATAACCAAAAAAAATCAACAACTTCCATTACCGCAAGTGCCTCAACCTTGAAAAGTCGTGTAAAAATTCCCATAAATAATGCATCAGTAAAATTCAAACTTATGTCTCTCTCTCTCTTCCCATCTTTCTGCCAGTTAACGCGTTCATTATTTATGACCAGCGGCTACCGTTGTTTCGCTGACCAACCAACCACCAGCCTCGGCCCAAGGTCAGTTGAGATCGGATGGTGATAAAGCTTCCTGCTGCTCATCCCTCCCAGGTTCCATGAAAGTGGGTCACAACGATGATGATGGTACACGACGTTGAAACGGTAACATGACGGTCTCGAACCATATATTAATTTCTGGATGGTCATAATTACCGTTTAACCGTCTCAGTGAGCTTAATTTCTGGCTCCGACAACACATGTGAGTGTGTGCTAACTCACTCGCTCTCTTTCTCTATGTATATCAGTGCGCAGTGACAGACTGACTATGACATTGCCGGTGAGATGCTGAATGTGTAATGAACTCCAACTTAATTATGTTAATGGTGATGATTAACTGAATTAGATATTATTGCACCTCCCCGTTTGAGCATCATCCTTCTCGGACGGATAACAAGCAAACTCTCTAGCCCTGGCTTTCGGTAGATCTCCTCTGGGGCGCGACTTATGGGTAACCGTGCAGAGGAAAAGTGGTAAATAGCTTAACTTATAACTTTGCTACCACACTGGAAACCGAGCGGACGGCTTTTGACAAACGGTGCTGGCTGACGGGGAGATAAAAAAAAAACAAAAGTCATAGTGGAGGCGCCCTTTAAGCGAGTTGTCGAAAAAAAAAAACAAAAACGGAGCGCCTCCAGCATTTACGAGTGCGTTGGGTTGGGAGGAGCGCTGAAACCGTACGGTACAGCTCGTTACGGTGATATTTCATTTAATTACATCAATGTCCCAATTTAGCTGTAGTTAATCAGCTCGGTCTCGGGTTGCACTCTCGGGTTGGCATAATTGAGCCTGCACGCCCTGGTGAAGCAGCACGCTTGTGTTTCTCTCGGGGATTGAGCTAAAATGTGTGCGAACCGGTTTGACATTTAAATAAATAGGTCTCTTCCTCCTCACGTTACGGACGGACCTCACCGGATTGAGCCGAGAGTGAGTGTACAGCGAGCACACACTTGATATGATAGGTAGGTACTTTCAAGCGACAGAACAAGTTTCGAGTTCCAATTCGCAAATGTAGTCCACACCGGGGTACACCTTAATAAAAACGAGTACACACCATCAGCTGGCCGGTCCTGGCCTGGTCTGGCTTACCTACTTACATATGGCAGCTCAGAGACCCAGATTACGCAACGAAAGTGCTACAAGCTGAGCAGAACGAAATCCGGCCTCGTCATCGTCGTCGTCGCGATACACCTATATCAATATCCATACCTGAACGAACGGCGAACGCAAGGCCCATGTTTACGAACGGGGAAAAGTATCGTATCAAATGATGAAAACACCGATGCACTTCTGCCACGAGAAGTCTTGCACGGGAGATGGTAATCGAAGAAACTCAGAAATTGTCACCGGTTTCAACCGTGCGAACTGCGGAGACTGGAATGCCAACTCGAGTGTACAGCAGTTCACGTTCTATCAACAAACGGATCGATTGCACAAAACTGGATTTTCTCAGGCTTGGTCGGACGCCCTGTTGCATAGCTACATATATGTAGGTACCTACAACGTGTTTGTTTTGATGCAATACGAGATGCTCAATGGAGAGCTTTCGCTGCCACACGGGTGAGGGTTGGTTTGTTTGAGTTGATGTGGGCTCGGTTGTAAAGGGGGCCATGGTGGTCTTATGTTTGGGTAAACCAATTTAATTTTCAGTGCACTTCGACGGCCCGACAGAATTGCTGCTACAGCCAATGACTTGCCACTACAACACTGGTAGATTCAACAGTTTCAGACATCTTCGATAATAGCCAGTTTTATAAATATCGGTAATGTTTCCAGATGAGCAAATGCGCCCAAAGCGTATAGAGATAAGCTTAGAAACAAGAATAATTATTCCTATTTTTCATTACAACATTTGATTTCGTAGCTGTATGCATTTGCCAGTGATATTTCAGGCGCTTACTATTGGATATGATAGGTCCAGGTTATCTATTAATTTTGTTAAATAAAATTACCTGAGTTTACCAGGTTTTCCAGGTCTTGGACGGAAAATTTTCAGATTCTTAAGGGAATTTTATTTTAATCGTTTAAAATATGCCGTGTATTTCAAAATTGAGCGTTTAGAAAGTAAAAAAATTGTGCTGCTTCTCAAGTATCTTACTGAGAAGCAGCACCAAAATTTGTACTTACGACACCAAAACTGAACGTGTGTTCAAGGTTGTCATGAAATGACCGCCCAGTGGTGAATCTCTGGATCAGATCAAAGATTAACTATAACAAGTAATCAAAATGAAAATGAAATCCCGTCCTGGCGATTCGTGCAACGAGATTCCTAATGATTTTTATTTAGTTCACTTCAAATCTAGTGAACTAAACTACCTTAAGGCCTTAGAAAAAGCTAGCCTCCATGCTCCATGTCCGAGTGAAGTGGGAACATTTCAGGAAGACTAGAGGAAGTTTCCAAAACCTCACCCAGTGCCGTAAGTGCCAGGGATGGGGTCACGGAACAAAAAAATACTACATGCCAGCTAAATGCATGAATTGTGGTGATTCCTCTCACGAAAAGGACGACTGTCCTGTGATTTGTGGTGAAAATCACAAATCCAATTTTTGGGAATGTAAGACTCACAAAGCGATCCTACAATCTCGTTCTAAGCGACAGGTAGGAAACGCTCCACGTTCCCGAACGAGTACAAATTCCTCTGCTGTTAACAAAGGTCAGCGAGGAAAAATTCTACATTCGTACCCGTACGTACAAATATCACCCCTGCTTAAAATTCTTCATCTATACCTGCTGCTAACAATGTTCAGCGAGTAAATGTAGCTACCTATGCTGCTATTGCATCGGGTAGAAATCAAAATTCTAGCCAACATAATTCTAACGGAAATTCTGATAATTTTGATTTGGGAAGCATTACAGCTCCTAAGATGGAATTTTTACAGAAATCATTGATTGACATGCTAAAATCTTACTATGCTTAAATCTAACTCCATGTTTGATGCTATTCAAACTGGAGTAAAATTTTCGAACAATATCGTCATGACTTTGAAATTCAGTAATGGATTTTAGATCATTAAATATTTTGAATAAGAATGCTCGATCTCTTAACGATAATGAGGACGAGCTATTCAACTTGTTGAGAGTTCAGAACGTGCATATCGCCGTTATAACTGAAACGTTCCTTAAACCTGACCATAAGGTTAAGAAGGACGCAAATTATTTCATTTATAGAAATGATCGTCTTGATGGACCCTGTGGTGGCGTTGCCATCATTGTTCTTAGACGAATCAAACATAAAATTCTGTATTCATTTCAGTCCGCATCGTGCTCTCTTGCCGTGCGGATCTATTTGCTTTTTGCTGAAGGAAGTGTTACTACTACCTAAAGCTACAACAAATTTAAACAGCACTTTTCAGTGCTCAACCTGTACATTTTTTACCTTGTTCAACTCTTATTCCTCTTCGATCTTTGTTTGAACCCTTCCCGAGGTAATCCTTCTTGGATATCGATTTGGAAAATTCCTCTTCGATCCTTCAGATTCTTATAGTAATCTGCTTGGAAGTCGATTTGGATAAAAATTTACTGCCGCCATGGCGCCTAAACGCAAAAGAAAGGGGCAAACTCTTGACCCCCCTTCTGATGAAATTAATTTGAGTAATCATTTTGATTTGCTCACGGATGATGAGAATGATCCATCATCCAAGAAAAATTCTAGTAAACTTTCCCGGCTTAATGCCAAGAAGGAAAAGATTCCCCCTATTGTGATAATCACTTCCGATTTCCGTGAATGCCGTGTATAGGCTAAAACCTTGGACGGATTTAAATGTCTTCTCAAGTATCTTACTGAGAAGAAGCACACATTTTTTACTTACGACACCAAAACTGAACGTGTGTTCAAGGTTGCCATGAAAGGACTGCCCAGTGGTGAATCCCTGGATCAGATCAAAGATGAACCGGCAAAATTACTTGGAGTTGTGCCACTCCAAGTAATCAAAATGAAAATGAAATCCCGTCCTGGCGATTCGCGCAACGGGATTTCTAATGATTTTTATTTAGTTCACTTCAAGTCTAGTGAACTAAGCAACCTTAAGGCCTTAGAAAAAGCTAGCCTTATGCTCCATGTCCGAGTGAAGTGGGAACACTTCAGGAAGACTGGAGGAAATTTCCAAAACCTCACTCAGTGCCGTAAGTGCCAGGATTGGGGCCACGGAACTAAAAATTGCTACATGCCAGCTAAATGCATGAATTGTGGTGATTTCTCTCACGCAAAGGACGACTGTCCTGTGAAGGAAGATCCTAAGAAATTTAAATGTTCAAATTGTGGTGAAAACCACAAATCCAATTTTTGGGAATGTAAGACTCGCAAAGCGATCCTACAATCTCCTTCTAAGCGACAGGTAGGAAACGCTTAACGTTTCCTACCAGGTACAAATTCCTCTGCTGTTAACAACGGTCAGCGAGGAACAAATTCTACATTCATACCCGTAGGTATAAATATCACCCCTGCTTCAAATTTTTTATCTGTACCTACTCCCCTCGCTGCTAACAATGTTCAGCGAGTTAATGGAGCTACCTATGCTGCTATTGCATCGGGTAGAAATCAAAATACTAACCAAAGTAATTCTAACGGAAATTTTGACAATTTGGACTTAGGAAGCATTACTGCCCCTAAAATGGAATTTTTACAGAAATCATTAATTGACATGATTTCTGATATGCTTAAATGCTTAAAATAATATTGTCATGACTTTAAAATTCAGTAATGGATTTTAAAGCATTAAATATTGTAAATTGGAATGCTCGATCTCTTAAAGATAATGAAGACGAGCTATTTAACTTTTTGACAGTTCATAACGTGCATATTGCCGTTATAACTGAAACGTTGCTTAAACCTGACCATAAGGTTACTTGATTTATAGAAATGATCGTCTTGATGGACCCTGTGGTGGCGTTGCCATCATTATTCATAGACGAATCAAACATAAAATTCTGTATTCATTTGAATTCAAAGTTTTTGAAACTTTGGGAGTTTCTGTTGAAACAAAATTTGGACAACTTACGTTTATAGCTGCCTATTTGCCATTCCAATGCGTAGGCCAGCAAAAGAATTTTCTCAAGGGTGACCTCCAGAAACTTACCCGTCATAGGTCTAAATTCTTCATTATTGGTGATGTTAATACGAACCACTGCTCATGGAATAATGCTCAAAGCAATTCCAAAGGTAATATTCTGTTTGATGATTGTTCTGCAGGTTATAACACTATTCAATATCCAAACAGCCCAACATGCTTTTCAACAAGAAATCCCTCCACTATTGATTTAGTCTTAACTGATTCATGTCAACTTTGTAGCCAACTGGTTACCCATGCTGACTTCGGTTCTGATCACCTTCCAGTAACTTTTGAAATATCCTAAGAAATAATTTGTATTCCCAACAGCTCTACTTTCAATTACCATAGAGCTGATTGGGAGCAGTATCGAACATTTATGGAATATAACTTTGATCCAAACATTCCTTTGCAAACCAAAGATGAAATTAA
This sequence comes from Ochlerotatus camptorhynchus, assembly GCF_037179485.1. Classification (NCBI taxonomy): domain Eukaryota; kingdom Metazoa; phylum Arthropoda; class Insecta; order Diptera; family Culicidae; genus Ochlerotatus; species Ochlerotatus camptorhynchus. The sequence goes on from NW_027040644.1 coordinate 60,409, forward strand.
TTATGCTCTTGAATCTCTGACTACTTCTATAGTTGCAGCAAGAGCTGCCTCAGTACCAAAATGCGAGGTTAAATTCGATTCAATTATAATAGACGACGATCTTCAGCTCTTGATCCGTCTTAAAAATGTCCGTAGGAGACAATATCAAAGAACACGCGATACTGCCATGAAGTTTATCTGGCGGGATTTGCAAAAACAAATTAAAAAGCGATTCTCTGCCCTGAGGAACAAAACTTTTGAAAATAATGTTTCTAAATTAGACCCGAGTTCCAAACCCTTTTGGAAACTCACAAAAATTTGGAAAAAAAAACCTCAAAAGCCTATTCCAGCGCTTAAGGGGAAGCTCACCGGCCCGAAAATAAAAAAATATTTTCGGTACGTTTTTATTTTTCTAAAAATATTGGAAAAAATTATCAAAAATCCAAGAAAATCAGTTTCTTCCTTAGATTTTTGTCAAAAATTACATGCAAAAATTTTTTTTCTATCCCATCATGAAAAAAAATTGGACTCTCAGAAAAACCGAAAAGTTGATGTTTTGTGGTTTTTGCCACTTTATGCCATAATGACTTATAAAACATGTTTTTGCAATGAATTTTCTTTAAAAAAATAGAAAGAATGTGATTTTGTGATTAGATTTTTGATACTTTTTTTCAATATTTTTAGAAAAATCAAAACGTAATTATTTTTTTTTCGAAGCGGTGTACTTCCCCTTAAAGAAGGTGGTAAAATTTTAATCACAAATTTGGAAAAAGCTCAGAAACTTGCTAAGCAATTCGAGAGTTCCCATAATTTCAGTTTGGGTCTTACTAGTCCTATTGAGAATCAGGTTGCTCGGGATTTTCTGAATATTTTCTCTCGGGAAAATATTTTTGATGATTCCTGGGGGACTGATTTGGACGAAGTAAGGTCTATAACTAAAAAGTTTCAAAATATGAAAGCTCCAGGTGACGATGGAATTTTCTATATCCTCATCAAAAAACTCCCAGAGAGAACCATGTCTTTCTTGGTAAAATTATTTAACAGATGACATTTGGCATACTTTTGGAGCATTTGGCATACTTTCCTGATAAATGGAAAAATGCAAAAGTTGTTCCAATTTTGAAGCCGGATAAAAATCCAGCTGAAGCTTCTAGCTACTGCCCAATAAGTTTGCTTTCTTCAATAAGTAAACTTTTTGAAAAGATAATTTTGAATAGAATGATGCTTCACATCAATACGAACTCAATTTTTGCAGATGAGCAGTTTGGATTTCGCCATGGGCATTCAACTACTCATCAACTCTTAAGAGTTACCAATTTAATTCGTTCAAACAAATCGGAAGGCCACTCAACTGGAGTTGCTCTTCTAGACATAGAAAAAGCATTCGACAGTGTTTGGCATGAAGGTTTGATTGCTAAATTGAAAAAGTTTAATTTTCCACTTTATATTATGAAATTAGTTCAAAATTATTTAACTGACAGAACTCTTCAAGTAAATTATCAAAATTCCAAATCTAATCGACTACCTGTTAGGGCAGGAGTTCCTCAGGGTAGCATTCTTGGGCCTATATTGTATAACATTTTCACTTCGGACCTCCCTGATTTGCCTCAGGGTTGCCACAAATCTTTGTTCGCTGATGACACAGACATTTCCGCTAAAGGAAGAAGTCTTCGTGTTATTTGCAGCAGACTTCAGAAAAGTTTAGATATTTTCTCTTCTTATTTACAAAAATGGAAGATTTCTCCCAACGCTTCCAAAATTCAACTTATAATATTTCCACATAAGCCTAGAGCTTCCTTTTTGAAACCTAGTAGTAGTCACATAGTCACTATGAATGGAGTTCTAATTTCCTGGTCAAACCAAGTGAAATATCTTGGATTAATACTTGACCAAAAATTAACTTTTGAAGATCACATTGAGGGCATTCAAGCTAAATGTAACAAATATATTAAATGTTTGTATCCTCTTATAAACAGGAAATCCAAACTTTGCCTGACGAATAAACTTCTAATATTTAAACAAGTTTTTAGACCGGCCATGCTTTACGCTGTGCCAATATGGTCTAGTTGTTGCACTACCAGGAAAAAAGCACTTCAAAGGATTCAGAACAAAGTTCTGAAAATGATTTTGAAGTTGCCTCCCTGGTACAGTACTACTGAGGTACATAGAATTGCGAATGTTGAGACTTTAGAACAAATGTCCAACAAAATAATTAATAATTTCAGGCAAAAATCGTTGCAATCCTCACTAGAAGAGGTTGAGCATCTTCGGACAAAAGCAGTTTTGCTAGTTTCGGAAGTGGTCTTATTATTGAAATTAACGGGTCAGATGATTCAAGCAAACAATTCAGAAGGTCGATGTTTGTTGCTGTTCGGGAGATTTTTCGTGCATGGTCCATTATAGTGATGCTAAATTTGAAATTTTCGCTCCACAATACTTAAACGATTCCAAATCTGATCCTGACTACCCTCTCAAAATTTGATCTCATTTGGTGAGAAACTGAGATGGCACAAACCATTTGAAGTTTGTCACCATATCGGTTTGCTTCAAAAACTTTCAATTGTACTTGTAGGAAATTTTCCCAGCTACAACTTTGCTGAAGACCATTTTTTGATTAAATGCAAGGATCGAAAGTTATCAATTGTTCAATGCGCTGAGGTCTTATGATCATGCTCAATCAACTGATCAGCAGGCAATATTGGTGTTTCTGAGGGAGTTGAATAGGACACAAAAATCATGGCTACTATGTCACACTGCAAAATACAGTGTTGCCTACAGAGCAGCTGCTTGATCATGTCATAAGTTTACCAATCTCTTAAATAATTAATAACTTTTTTCTGTCTCGTTTTACATAGAAACGATCTTCAGCAAAGTTGTAGCTGAGAAAATTTTCTGTAAGAATTGCTATCGAAATATTTCGCAGCTCAATATGAAAAAAAAAAAACTACAAGGCAATGAACAAAAAGTTGAGATTTCCCATAGTAATTTACATGTAAACTTCAAATGGTTTGTGCGAAGTCTGTTTCTAACCAAATGAGCTGTAACTTTTGGAGGCTAATCAGGACCCGATTTGAAACCATTTAAGCACTGTGGAGCGAAATAGTCAAATTTTGCATCAGTCTAATGGTCCATACGAAAGCGTCTTATGTCTTTATTTCTTGACTCCTGGGCCTCCTCAGATAACTGTCCAATTGGCACAAGAAAAGATTGTTTGATGGTCGAGTCATGGATAAGTATTTTATGCACCGTTACAGGCGAATAAAACCACGGGTATTCTGTTCGTTCAGTCAACCGGTTACTACAACAGACACCGAGGATCACATTCCGGGAAAAACAAGGACCACTGTTCGTTCAATCAATCGGTCACTACTACCGACGCTGTGAATCTCCTACCGGGGGGAACATAGACCAATCATAGTTCAGTCAATTTTTGGTCACTGCAACAGATACCGGAACTCACCTGCCCCGAGAAACAAGAATCACTGTTCATTCAGTCAAAACCGATCACTACAATAGACACTACGAATCACCTTCTTGTCCAGTCAACCGGTCACTACAAATTAGAATATGGAATCAAAACTTTTACCCTCGGTTTTATCGCACGCTGCTTTGCAAGACATGCCCTTTTTGTGCATGCCTACTTCGATTAAACACCAAGAGTTAATGACGTATCAAGGAGCCGCTCTATGTATAAATGCAAGAAAACGATTATCTGTACACGGTTTAATTTGGTAATAAGCAGATCGGCAGAAAATACTAAAGAAGACCAAGAAGACCAATTTTGCCCAACTGCGAGCTGTTGGCCTTGGAAATAGTACTGATTTGGGGCCAAAACATTGCATATCTTAAGAAATATTGAAGATAGGAGCTTGCTTCTCAAGACAAAATGGCATATTTTTAAAAATCAACATTTGTGTACAACATACTAATGCCAACAAATAGCTTACTGAAACGTTATTTGCAAAACATTAATTTCCTGAAGGCTCTTTAAAAAAAAACCTATATCGGTAAACAAGAGAAATAACGGGTTGACGTTCTAAGCAAAAATGTTTGATTTAATATTGTCTAAAACTTTGCTCAACATACCAATTTGCTATCTCGACAAACAAAAAACAGAAAAATTTTCATCTGCCTCCTAGGTAGATAAATCATGAAATGGCTAAGCCCATAAGAAGGAGCTTTTTAAGTGCACAAACTTCTCCGAAGACACTTCTTCTTTTTCGCATTTCAAGCTTATTGCATATCGCATATTAGCTTATTGCGTGTTCTCAACTTAGTGTCCTATATGCACTTCCACAATTATTAATTGAGAGCTTTCGATGCCTGTATTCTTTTTTGCATTGGTATAATTGTGAGGCAAGTCCAATCATACTTCTATGCCCAGGGAAGTCGAGAAATTTTCCAACCCGAAAAATTCCTAGACCGGACCCTGAATTGAACGCAGCCACCTTCAGCATGGCCTTGCTTTGTAGCTGCGCCTTTACCGACTGAGCTAAGGAAGGCCCCTCCGAAGACACTATATGGCTTAAATGGACCGTTTTTGCATAAACTAAAAAACGAACGTTTTGCCTTTTTTAGACCACTGTGCATTGAGCCCGTCCCCTGGCACTACATATTAGGAAAAATGGCAAATACTTAGATATGTTACTGCAAATCTCAAAAGAAATACCGTAAAACGGGGTATCTTTGATAATGCGGGTAACTTTGACAGTATAATAAAAAGATTAAATTTACTCGCTGCGCTTTTTCCAAATTAGAAACTTTGGTTCCATATTGTAGGTTATGGTATTTCCATTGATATCGTATATAGTTTTTATCTAGTATGAGGAACATATTATACAAACATATTAAAAAAACAATTTTCGTGTTTTCGCCTGTTTGAAAAAACACTCAAACCATTACATATGAAATGTATTTCTGATATAGCCATAACAAATTCAATGTTGTATTCTTATTACTTATGAGGTTTTCTGATTTTATACTCATTCAAAGTTTCATATTTCTTTAACTGAATTGTTTAAGTTTAGCCCATTTTTGACGTAGAACTACGTCTTTGTCGACTATACTGGGGTGCAAATCAAAAAATATGTGTGGTGAAGGAGTGTTAGGTTTTGAACGCTTGTAACTTTGTCATTTATAGATGAAATTAAAATCCAAATACGCCAATCGATAGGATATTACATTAAAAACCTGTTGAAATAAAAAAATCCAATTTGTCTGTAATTAAACTATTGAAAATATACAAATGATAGTTTTATCACTGATTTCATGAAATAAGCCTTTTTCCCAAACCCAGTCATCATAAAAGAAAACCACTTGGTTGCACATCATTCTGCTTGAACCTGAAAAGATATAAATCAGCGCTGCTCTCATGCCTCTGCTCATTACCGCTTCGGACGGCGTGGCACTAGGTCCTGCATCAAGCAGGACTAGGTCAGCGGCTAAAGGTGGATCACGGCGTGTCAACCACAATGAGGAATGAGACTTGAAAAAACGTGCATGTAAAACGCCAACCCCCTCCCCCTCCCCCTTAACAATAACCCGAAAAAGACAAGGACTTTGACGATAATTTTTTTAATTGAAAAATTTGATAACCTACCTAACTACGAGTCTAACTTAACTAACGTGCCAGATCACGTATGATCTGAAGATCTGATCTCAGACAAGTGTCTCTGAACCTTTCCAAGGAGACCGTTCGTCGCTCTTCGAGAGGCTGAAGGCCAGCCAGGCGGTGAACCTCAGAATTTCGGGTCCTGGACTGTTTAGGATCATCCTAAGGATCTTGTTCTGGAGTTTTTATGTGTTCCACACATGAATTGTAGCAACGTGATCAACAAATCAATATCTATGTGTCGGCCACATACTTAACATATGTACATATAAAACCATGCGTGACCACACATACTATTGATTTGCGTATAAATTTCATGTGTACTTCTGAGTGGATTCTGTTTATGTGTGGTCAAATGAAAATCATGTGGAATTTCACATTAATATATTTGTCAAGAAAAATGTTTAAATTGTTTTGAGTGAACCATAACCGAAACATTGGTTTACTTGAAAATTTTAAGATAAAGTATAATAGTCAAAAATGCATGAAAAACATCAATTTTGTGTGGTTCTACGTCATACTGCGGTCGTGTCTAGGACGCAACCCTTTAATTTTTTTTTCTACATTCATCGAGCATTATGAAAGTAGCCCCAAATCAAAATACTGAAGTTCGCTCACAAAGCTAAAAAAATGTGTAAATGCTTTAATTTCCGACATATTACTAACGAATTAACTCTTGGATCCTCAGTACTTGTTTAAGAAATATAAAATTTGAAAAATATTCATCGCTGTAGAAAATATATAGAACATACTTTAAAAAACTATCAATGTTACCCCGTTTTACGGTACCTTTGAATCGTAAAATTTGGAATGGAATCACGCATTCTTCAGAAGGACTGCAGAGAATCTTAACAAAAAGGACATTTCAATTTAATTCAGTGCAAATTTAGGAACATCAGGAGAATTACAAGAACTATTTTTGGACAAACGTCAGTTTGCAAAAGCACTTATGTTTATTTCATAATGTGTTCTTAAAATTATTCAATTGAAATCTTCTTATAATGAATATTAAAACTTAGTTTAATTCTGACCTAATGGCACTAATTCGCGTCCAACAATCATCCAAATATGTGATATAAATCCGTGCAAATCTACGAAAATCACAAATATTGCTATTTTTTGCGAAATCGAAGTAGTCATAACAACTCTGCTGTTGGGATTCTCCGGAATATTTTCTTGTGATTTTCCCGGATCCAAAAAAAAACCCTTATTGCAGGGTTGCTAGCAGTTTTTTGAAAACCGACAGTGGCTATCTTGAATTTAAAAATGGCGTAGAATATTGATGTTCAGCCTCTACACGTCGTAACCTTTACGATAATATCCATATCCATTGAATTTGCCATTGAAGCTCGGCTGATTTGGTTTTGTTTAAAAGTTGTCTGCATTGCAATCGCAGCGTTTTGTTGTTATATGGCTCAGTGGCCTAAAGATGACCTTTTTTGCTATCTGAGCAGAAGATCGTGGGTTCTTTTCCAGGTCCCTTTACTGTACTGAGTTGATTGGGCCCAATTGATTTGTTTTTCTCTCTGTTTACCTAGATGCTCGTGGAAGTACATAGAACTTCTCGGCTTCAAGAAGGCGAATGTCAAGCCAACAAGTCCTTCCCTCTCACTAATTGAGTAACAATCATAGGCAGTCAATCATCCGCATCCTCAAGTTCATTATTAGATCATGGCCTACACTCAAAATAATCTACACGTTGAAGCTAGTGAAAGATTACGTAAGCTCTAAATGTTTCCTTTCCTCTCAGTTTACGTGACTCACGTAGAATGTACAGTTGTGTTCAATATAATAGCAGCGCATACCGATTTCCAAACAAAATGGTCAACTTTGACATGATGTAACTTTGTTCTCTTAAGATCAATTGAGCTGAAACGTTCGACACAGACTACAAATATGCTCAATTTTACGATAACAAAATACCAAATTTTTGGAAACACCTGTTGGAAAGTGAGACACTTGGTAAAATTGTTCAAAATAATAGCAGTTTTTGATTTGAATTTTTATGTAATGCAAATATTTTAAACATTTTTAACTTTTATGTACATTTGTCAATCGGGTGGGGATTTTTAAAATTTTGAGAAATGTAAAATTTCAAATCTCAAAATTGAGCTGAAATGCAAATTATTAGTACTGCTATTATTTTGAACAATTGTACCTAGTGTCTCACTTTCCGGCAGGTGCTTCCAAAAATTTGGTAATTTGTAATCGTAAAATTGAACATATTTGAAGTTCTGTGGCGAACGTTTCAACTCAATTGATCTTAATAGAACAAAGTTACAACTTGTCAAAGTTGACCATTTTGTATGGAAATCGGCATGCGCTGCTATTATATTGAACACAGGTGTATGTGATGTCCCTTGAATTTCACATGGAGTTCCTTTTTAGCACAACTTAATCAATGGAATGTACGTGATTTTCACATAACATTGAGTCTATATGCGTTTCAAGTAAAGCTTATGTGATTTCCACATCTAGAAAAAGAGTCGTACGTACACTCAGAGCGGTGCAAATCATGGCGGCATCATGATGTGCTTTTGTTCGGTATTCGGTAGTGGCAAGATGTAAGTATTACATTATGGATTATTTTATTCTCTTTAACAAAAACAAACTGTCTGTTTCATCGTGCTCAACAGATTGATGTCAAGCTGTCGAGCAGTTTTTTCTCCTAAGGAAAAACAAGTATCTCGGCCCATTTCCATGATCGTCTAGATTGTTTGTGCTGCGTATCGAATATTAAAAAAAAAGTAAGAGGTTGTATCCAAGACACGACCGTAGATTTGACGTACGATCGTGCTCGGTATCAATATTTGGCGACTATGTTAGGGAAACCACTATTTGCAGGCAATCGGTGATAATATTTATCACCATTGCAGCAGTTGGAAATTTGTGTAATTTTCAATAGTAACCTATTAAAAATTTTACCAAGTATTCATTTTAGCAGCTTCGTAGAAAAATTACCAATAGATAGGCTTGTTTAGAATTAACATCCATCCGCTATTGACAGAGTTATAAGTTGTCAAAACCTGACCACTTTTCGTAACGCGGTCGATTTGGGTTTTTTTTTTAATTGCCCATCACGTTGCCGAAAGACGTAATCCTACGTCAAAAATCTGATGTGGCGTATTTGGAATACGTGAATAAATTAAAGAAATATTATTAAACTATACTACTATAAATACGGTAAAGATTGTATCTACATATAAAGGAAATATTTGTATAAACAGTGTCAAAATATTGATACTAAGGCTTGTACTTGAAAAAAATGCACCATTTTTATCCGTGTGTAACTTTTTTATCCGGAAAATTTTGCGTGCCGTCATGGAAAATCCGACTGCGACCATGAGATGGATCGGAAGACAACTGGGAATCACCCATACAACTGTGTCTCGGGTGGTAAAATCGTTTAAGGAGTCCCAAAGGAAGAAATTCGAAGACAGCTGACCCTGTGAAGGCCCGGAAGGTGTTGGATTATTTCAAGCGTAATCCGAACCTTTCGATTCGCGACGCGGCTCTGAAGACAAAGTGTTCCGCCTGGTTCGTTCAGCAAACCATGAAACGAGCTGGGCTTCGTGTATTCAAGGTCCGGAAGGTACCGAACCGGCGTGATCAACAAAACACGGCGGCCAAATCCCGCGCAAGGAAGTTGTATCGAGAGTGGTTAACGAAACCGATGTGTGTGGTTATGGATGACGAAACCTACATCAAGGCAGACGCAAAACAGATACCGGGGCTGGAGTTCTACGTTGCCAAATCACGGTTTGATGTTCCGTAAGACATAAGGAAGAAGAAAGTGGACAAATTCGCCAAAAAGTACTTGCTCTGGCAGGCCATATGCCAATGCGGTAAACTGAGTAAACCGTACATCTTAATGGGTACCATCAACAGCGAAATTTACCGCACCGAGTGCCTTCAAAAGCGTCTGTTGCCCTTCCTGCGGTCCCACGGAGGCGAGACATTATTTTGGCCGGACTTGGCATTATGCCATTACGCGCGATCGACGTTGGATTGGTACAGAGACAATAACGTTGTTTTTGTACCAAAAACCGCCAACCCCCCAAATTCACCAGAGATTCGTCCGGTGGAAAGATTTTGGGCCATAATGAAGGGCATAGTTCGAAAATCGTCCAAGCTGTTTAAGAACGAGCTGGAGTTGAAAAAAGAATGGATAAAAGTAACCAAAAAGGTCGGCCCCACCATTGCAGAAAATGTAATGTCTTGTAAGGTCTTAAGGGAAAGGTGCGGGCTTTCAGCGATGCAAAGGAAATTGAATAAAGTAATTATGCCGAAACATAATCCATATGTATTTGTTCATTCCTTGAAAGTTTCAAGAAAATCCGACTTAAAATAAATTTTTGGCGAACAATTTTGGCTTTAGAATCCTCTAATGAATGTCACCGACCAAATCACCTACCTTGCATGTGATAATCCAGTGACGGTTAAGCTTCATGAAATGAGTGCCCCAACATGAGAATCACGTAGCTCTTGTGTGAAAAGTACGATGGAAAAAAATCTACGTATGTTTTCACGAAGCATTTACGTAAAAAATTTTCTGAGTGTATTTTATCATCGTCTTCTTTTCAGAAGCAATGACTTCCCTTTCACTCAAACGAGTGCCTCTGAAAACAATGTTAAAAATTAGTGATTTGTGTACTGCTACTGAACAGCACAACGAGTGCCTGCATCCCCTGTGGCTGATTTTGGTTTCGGTTGACTTCCCTCCGCATCGCATTGTCATAGTCATCATCCACCATTATGATGTCGGTTGACGACCGTGAGGTGACGACCCCCTCGTTCGACCCCAGTCACATAAAATTCAACTACAATCCCCAAACCTTCTAAAGGCCCGGGGTTCAACTTTGTACCCACATCTTCCAGCCCCCGCTCAAAAACAAGAAAGAGGGCAGAGGAAATGTGAAGCCCACAAAGCCATAACATGCTATGTATATTAAAATTCAATCTCGCTGTTTGCAGTGGTTTCAGAAACAAGAAAGACCAGGGGAGAAACGACATTTTTTTTATTTTCTCCCCATCATTGCGTTTGCCATTTGGCTGGGGCTCCAGTTCCCATCATTTGAATGTGACCGACCGCATTCTGCTGCTGGTTTGTGGAGCTGCAACTGGGACGAGGAAGTCGGATTGTCAATTCAGTCATCCATCTTCCCATCCGGCTGGCGGCCGGCCAGCACACAAACAGCCACAGTGACAATCGTGGAGTCTCTTCCTGATGGGTTGTCTGGCTGGAGATGAAGATTCCCACCGTCATCATCATCACCGCCAATGGGTTTGGAGGGTTTTGTCTTGAGAGGAAGTGCCCTACGTGAGGTGATTCAGTTGTTGGGTTGAGTTGTTTATTTGATGATCTGTTCATGTTTTGAGCCTTCCTTTAGAAGACGTTGGTTTTGGATTCTAAACTGCGACTCAATCACCGGTGTCTGACCTACAAATTAATCACAGAAATCCTAACCTCCCCAACTGACTGAGACCATAAATCTGCTATTAGTTGCGGCAATTCTTCACTGGGTCAAATTGAAATCGGATAATTTTATTACCATCCCCGGTAACGGCACTCGTCCACGGATGAGGCAAAAAATTGAACACACCGCGCGAGCAAAGACCCATAATTTATCATTAGCTCCGTGATTGTTTGATCCTAGCATAACAGTACCTGGGGCCTCCGGGCGGACCCAGCCAGCATTGCTACAATGCGGGCACGTGGTGGTTCTTCCTTCTCGTTTGCTCGGCACCACCAACACGCCGAGAGTCGAAGAAATAATTTCCACAATTGATATCTGATTTCAAATCTCATCGTTTCGCGTACTTGCCCTGTGTGCGTCACGGCGGCAAGCCCGAGGCCGAGCCACGAAAAACGAGGTTACCGAAAGATCAGCGCTAAACAATCTGGTACCGCTAAACAATAGCCGCAATAGCGCAGTGCACTCACACAGCCACGCCAAGTCGGCCGATTACGTCCAGGAGATTAGCGAAAAGCAGTATTTTTATTAATGGACAATCCAAACGAGCAGAACACATGTAGGCAGAAGAAAGCCAAAGAAGTCCCCCGCATCCATCCGCGAGGTCACCGCAAGTAAGCACCACTAAAAATAAATTGCCTGATTGACTCGAAGTTGACTTTGTTATCTTCGCTTCTTGCGGCCAGGTGATGATGGGGCTGAACCGGACGGACGGGATCAATCTACGGTACGCACATGGTTGTTTGTTCTTTCGCATTAGAGAAAGCTGAGCTTATTAGCGAGCGGGTCCTAGCGTCGTTGACCAACTTAAGCGAGCGACGCGTCCAGACAACCTGAACCAGACGTCGAGCTTCCTGCCTGCCTGCCTGCCTGGTTTGATGACCCAGTTTCCATGGCCCGTCGTTGTCGCCAAGTTGCCATCAACACATCATCACCAAGTACTACTGGAACGACCAGCAGCCAGCAGCCATCAGCATCGATATAATTTATGATTTCGTAATAAAACTCCACCGCTCTACCGTGGCAGCCGTCATCAGCAGCAGTCTACATTCGTTTAAAAGTGTGTTTAACATAGGTGCTACGCTGCAACGCCATTCATCGAGTGCCCAAAGGGGGGTAGTTTGAATGTATCACGTCAAGGATTGGATTCATTCCTCGAAGCTATGCTTATGTAGGGGCTGTTGCTGCTTGTAATAAGGTGTGAATCACGATATGCTCGGATATCACGCAAAACGATGATGTACCATCACGAACATGGCAAACGTCGATTTGATTTAGGTGTTGGATATCATTCTCCCCGTGGATGAGATGCTTGAAATTTGATGTTTGTGATTCATGCTCAGTCCCATGTTACAGTGACTAATCAAAGCAAGAGGATTTCATTCAATGGAAGGTCAGTTGTTTTATAGTTACCGATAGAAAACTATTATTATGAAGCCTCAAGATTGTTGCTGATGGGAATACACACCTGGTTCTGTAAATAAATGAAAGATAAAGACAAGAATTAAAACAATATTACTATAGGGTAGAGCGCTACTTCCTCGTAATCGCCCATTTCCGTTATATCGATCAGAAAAGATCAATAATATCAATGATTTCACCGTGCACAAATCAATAATAGGTTTGTTCTGATAGGGTTGACTACCCCATTTCCGGCCTATTAAGCACAACCCGCACTTAGTCTTGCTTAATCTAGCGCAGTTTAGCACCAAACGGAATGTTATTATTACTGATGGCTTCCAAATTTATTTACCTTTCCGTAAGTACCGTAAGATTTGATAAAGAGAAACCAATTGTTGAGATATTGTCAAAAGTCTTACACTGCTTCTCGACGCCAAACTCGACCTACAGGTTCTAAACTCAGCCTAACGCACTGAATTCACTTCGGCCTATCGGATGATGATAAAAATTGATTCGGTCGGAGCGCTTCTTTTGTTTTTGGGAATAATACGTGCAAACCTTCATACCACGCGTTCTCATTGACTTCGTTCGGTAGCTTATTAACTAAAGTATCGTACCAAACGCATAATTGACTTGTTAACTCTGAAATCATGGATTTATTTGATGTTTTCTGCTCGATAGGCCCAAAATGGGCGATCAGGCCAAAGTAGTTCTCTACCTTACGTTAGTTCATTAGCTACTACATAAATCCTATTATAGAGCATTGCATGAATTATTACGCTCATTTTTCTTAAAACAAAAGAAGCGCTCCTAGCGAATCCCCTTTTTCAACGTTTATCCGTAGGACGAAGGATATCTAGGGATAACGCTCCTATAGTTGCGGTACGTTAGAAGCGTTAGGTTCCTATAGTTGTGTATGGAGTCTCCATACACAACTATAGGAACCTAACGCTTCTAACGTACCGCAACTATAGGAGCGTTTACCCTAATGGCGTTTCAATGCGTTAGGACAGAATTGAAACTCATAGGACGAATTTAGAATCAAGAAGCAGTATTAGATTTTCAACAATATCTCAACAATTTGTGACTCTTTATCAAATCCAATGGTACGTATGGAAAGGTGAATAAATTTAGAAGTCATCTTTGATAGAAATATTCAATTTTTTGTTCAAACCCGTTCAAAAAAGAGAGGTAAAGCATGTGTTGTGCTTAGTAGGCCGGAAATTAGATCAAAAACCCTACTGCACTAATTTCAATAGGACTCAGCAGTTTCAGAATCGAAATTGTTGAAATAATGCTCATATTCACTGTTGAGAAGTACTGCGAAGGTTTACATCGCAACCGTGCATTCAACACAAAATTCTGCAACCGAATGCTGCATGGTATTGTGGAACGATTGTAGTCACGTCTGTTGTCTCTCATGGTGCGATTGTCCCGGTTCACTTGCCTGTCGCAATTGTCCCGGTTGCCTCGATTCTCTGAGTAATCATCGAGTCTTTTGTTGTTTTGTGTCGACGGGCTATACCTCCGCTGAGCGGACTGTGCACGCTGTTCGCCATCCTTGGCATCGCTTCGTACCCGCCAGTTGACGGGTTCCTTCGGGTTTTTTCGGTTCCGGTTGCCGCTTTTGTTCTTCGGAATGTTCTTCGGCGGTTTCCTCTTTACTGGGATCGGTTTTCTCCTTCCCGGCTTCATCGGCCGACGAGCCAGCCGCAGCCGATGCATCGGCGGCAGCTGGAGCACCCTTCTTGCGCTCTTCCCGTGCCAGTCGATGCTTTTCGACCAACCTTTCTTCGAATTCCTTCAACCGAGCGGCAGTATCCTCCGGCTTGACATCACAAAATATATTGGCTGAGGGAACTGGTTTCTGCATGCTCTTCATTTTCCTTGTTCTCGGATGCTTTAGAATCGTACTTTCGCCTCGGATTGCGGTTTGGGTTTCTCCAGCTATTGCAAGGTACTTGACTGCAGTACGAGCTTTGGTCTTTCCATATGCGGTTCGTCATCTCGACGGCCACTGCGGTCACCGGAGAGATCACCTCCTCGTCGAAATCCACGATCTCCACCACGGTCATAGCCTCTCCGACTCGAAGGCGGTGACTGTGGAGCAGCCTGCGCTGGGCGATCTCCAAGGCGCCAATTGGCACCGGCACCACTGATGGGTAGCCCGATTATAATTGCTGTTATAAGGCCCTGGTCACATTCAGTGTTGATACGAAGTGCGTCACAGGTTGATCCGAATGCGACGGCTATGGATGATCGGTTCCGGCATGGACAGCGCATCGATCAGATCCTGACGCTTGGCAAACTCAACGTAACCGAAACCTCTTAACCGTCCGGAATCACCATCGTCCCGCGGCAGGCGCATCGAAGCAATCTCCATCCCATCGAAGAAGTCGTACAGATCGCTATCGGTCAGCTCGTACGCCAGATTGGTGATGTACACCTTTTTTTTTTTTTTTTTTTTTTACCCGGGGGGAGTCTGCTCCCAGACTCCTGAGAAGATAACTCAGGGTGTGGGGATGGGAGAAATAGCTCTCCCGACCCACTAAACCTTACCCTGTGCTCTAGGCCCTTGCCCTCCCCGGAACCGCCCGAAAGCATTACGTCATGGGAGGGGGCCGGTTGCGCTATGGCGCATCACTAGGTGTTGTGTCCGACGTGACACTCGCTACTACACAGTGAGCAACTGTGCAGGGCCTTCCTCTTGTTGTTCGCTGTTCGTTGTTCGCCTGAGTTCTAGAGCAGACGTGATAGCCAGCCAACTGTCCAACAGGGCAGCTCAGGACAGATGTGACCGCTTACCAGCTGCGTGTGCTAAGCACTCTAACAACCCGGCGTCACTCCTGCCTTTGCACAACGAGGGTTTGTGCAGGGCTTCTCAACCTCCTGGGACGAGCTGGATGGGGTTCCAGCGTCCCTACTCTGCGGTAGTTCGTGTAGCCGCAATATCTCTCCCTTGGGTTCGATAATTAGCGTTTCCAGGGCACACCGCGAGGAGGCGAACTACTTCATGTCCCTGGTGATGTACGCCTGGAACGGCGGATTGTGCGGAACGGAGTCGTCGTTCAGCAACCGAGTGGCCCGCGGCGCAGTCGGTAGGGCAATCATCTAGGTGCGGGTCGGACAATCGTCCTCGTCGTCATCGCACTCGTCGGCCCAGTAGCGCAACTTGACCGGTACGGCAACCTGCACCTGTGATACGACGGACGCATTTCCATCGGTAAGGAACTCGCCGAGAGACGCCCAATCTCCAATACACCCAAGAAACCAATCCTGGAAGGAAGAACCAGTCCCAAGGTAAAAAAATTCACCTAATGTTGTGTTTATTATTATAGTCAGTCTAACATTTCAGGGTCATTCGTGACTTGTTCGGGAATGAGATTTGATCGCGTGACTTTAGTAAGAGTCCACTTTAATAACAACAATTTTGATTTGGAATTTGTACATAATAATGTTTGATGAATGATAGGAAGTTAAACATTTTGAATGAAGGAATCAAAGTACATCTAGGAGTATATCGGAGAGGGGCCTCATAGCCTAGTCAGTAAAGGCACGGTATTACCAAGCCGGAGGCGGCGGGTTCAATTCCCGGTCCGGTCAAGGGAATCTTTCGGCTTGGAAATTTTCTTGACTTCCCTGGGCATAGAGTATCATTGTGCTTTGCCACACAATATACAAATTCATGCATTGGTATTGGCATCGAAAGCTCTCAATTAATAACTGTGGAAGTGCATTTAGAACACTAAGTTGAGCGCTCGCAATAAGCTAATATGCACTAAGCAATAAGCTTGAAATGCGAATAAGAAGAAGAAGATTTTATGAAAAGTGTAAAAGTGAAAATTTTATACGATAGAGGAGGAGTTGAAAGTATATAGAAAGTAGAAAGCGAGGAAAGGTCAATTTTTAGGAAGGTACGAATCTGGATTTTCAAGTATGATCGCTGATTCACTGATGTACCTCCGATATCCGGAAAACGGTGCATACACGTGTATTCATAGGATCTTACAGAACCACACGTTTACAATAAGATGAAGAAATCTAAATTGTGACAGATTCTATAAAATTTAAGTGAAAATTTTGTTTTGTTCCGCTGTTGTAGGGTTTTCATACCGCAAACCAATAATAGTTTGTTTGTAATCCACTCACTATCATACTTTCATTGCTACAAACCAAAAAAAAAATCGTTTTGTTTGCTACAGATTTTTGAGACGTAAAATCTATCGTAAACTCGATGTGAATCCAGATCCTAACCATGGCAATCCAAACTCTTAACCGCTGTTCTATCTCGACATGGTTGTTTTACGCGTCACATCAAATCAAATGCCGATTGGTGATAATTTTCTACAAACTTATCGGAACTTATCTAGAGTTCCCAAAATCTTCCAGATCAGACTTAAAGATCCCGCAAATATCCTGAAATCCTCAGAACTTCCCCGAACTTCACGTAACTGCTTTTGTGAATTTTTATTGACTTTTCGATGCATTTAAGATTTCCCTGTAAGTCGTTCAACTTACCTGAAGATCTCTGTACTTCCCAAAAAATCTGTGAACTTTCATAAATTCCCTGGACTTTTCTGAATTTCACAGAACTTCTTTAAAGATCCCACGATTTTTCTGAGGTTAATAGAACTGTCTTGAAGTTATTTGATATTCCCTTAATATCTTCAAACTATTTTTAACTTCTTTGGATTTTCCTGAAGTTTCCTAAATTTACTAGATGTTCTCAGGCCTTCTCTTAAGTTATTTTTCTGGAATTCCCGGAACTTCTCTGTAGTTTCCATAATTTTACTGGAATTCTCTAAAATTTTTCGAAGAACACTGAAATTTTGTGAAATTCCCTAATATTTTCTGAAATTGTGTTAACTTCTTGTTAGTTTTCGTGCTTCCCTGAAATTATCAAAACTTCTCTTAGGTGAATTTTCAAGAAATTCTCTATCCAAATAATTACCGTGGTTCCAGCCCCAGTAACATTGCAAGTTTGATCGAGGTTTTAAAGCATGCTACAAGTCCAAATCACGGTCTCCAGAACCCTTATAGAACCAAAATTGTTACTAGGGAGGATTGTCACTGATAATCTAAAACAAATATTGAAATTCATGGAACTGCCCTGAAACATCAAGATCTCTAAACTACCCTGAATTAATATGCTTCAAAAAAATCGGAGCTTCCCTGTAGTTATTGTAACTACAATGAAGATCTGAACATTCCTCTCTTCATTCTTCTAAATCTCTTAATATCCCTGATCTTCTCTGGACTTCCTTGAAGTTTTTGGAATTTTTCTAATATCCCAGCAATCAATCCAATCAGTTTTCGGAAATTAATATAACTGTTTTAAAGTTATCTGTTGTTCCCCAAAGTACTCTAAACTTCCCTTAAGTTAATAAAATTTGTTCTTAATTTCTCTAAGCTTCTTAGGAGTTGTCTGGCCTAACTTATGAAACTTCTTAAAATGTTTTGGAGCTGAAACTAATTTAACTACCTTGAAGTTTGCTGATCTTTGCTGAAGTCTGGCATTTTTAATAAATTATCCGATAGATTTATAAAAATTTGATTTGCGTCATTGAAAAAAAAATAAAAGATTATTGGAAGGTCTCCAAATGATCAAAAAAGAGCCATTTTTCACACCGCACGGATTTTGTTGTTTTTCAGAAATGTTACCGAAAGTTCCACATATTGGAGAATATATCTACTAGATGGTCGGTTAATGCTGGGTAATGCGCAATACAGATCCCATTTAGATCACTAGCCTTTTCCCAGCAACTCCTATCCCTACCTCCCCGTGGTACCGGCCGGAACTGTGAGCAACCTTAGGGAAGATCGGGTAACCAACCCCGGTGGGAACTTTGGTCATAGGCTGACAGGGAAGGGGGGGGGGTTTGCTTCGGCAAGCCTGAGCGTCTGTTCTCCAGGAGGAGCGGCTCACAACAGCGTCTGTTCCCATGTTAGGGACGGCTGATCTACGTCCGAGTGCCAGTGAAGGACTCTAAGCACAACTGTGCAACCTGGTCCTCCGGAAAGTTAGGGGGTTGGTGTCAGGCCCTGCGAGCCAGCCGTAAAAAAAAGCATTGCAACGGAAAATCAGCAACAGAAGAATACGAACCGAGACCAACGGCAACGACCCCAGCGACGAAATAGGACTTGCGATTGGAAACTCGGCACGTGGAACTGTTGATCTCTCAATTTCATCGGGAGCACCCGAATACTCGCCAATCTACTGAAGGACCGCGGATTCGGCATCGTAGCGCTGCAGGAGGTGTGTTGGACAGGATCCATGGTGCGAACGTTCAGAGGTAATCATACCATCTACCAGAGTTGCGGCAACACACGCGAGCTGGGCACAGCTTTCATCGTGATGGGCGAAATGCAGAAGCGCGTGATCGGTTGGTGGCCGATCGACGAAAGAATGTGCAGGTTGAGGATCAAGGGCCGATTCTTCAACTTTAGCATAATCAACGTGCACAGCCCTCACTCCGAAAGTACTGATGATGACAAGCACGCATTTTACGCGCAGCTCGACCGCGAGTACGATCGCTGCCCAAGCCACGACGTCAAGATCATCATAGGAGACCTAAACGCTCAGATAGGCCAGGAAGAGGAATTCAGACCGACGATTGGAAAGCTCAGCGCCCACCAGCTGACAAACGGGAACGGCCTACGACTCATCGATTTCGCCGCCTCCAAGAACATGGCCATACGTAGCACCTTCTTCCAACACCACCTCCCCTATCGTTACACCTGGAGATCACCACAGCAGACGGAATCGCAAATCGACCACGTTCTGATTGATGGACGGCACTTCTCCGACATTATCGACGTCAGGACCTATCGTGGCGCTAACATCGACTCTGACCACTACCTGGTGATGGTCAAACTGCGCCCAAAACTTTCCGTCATCAACAATGTACGGTACCGACGCCCGCCACGGTACAACCTAGAGCGACTGAAGCAACCGGATGTCGCCTTAGCATACGCGCAGAATCTCGAGGCAGCGTTGCCAGAGGAGGGCGAGCTCGGTGTGCCCCCTCTAGAGGACTGCTGGAGTACAGTAAAAGCAGCCATCACCGACGCAGCCGAGAGCACCATCGGGTACGTGGAAAGAAGTCGACGGAATGAATGGTTCGACGAGGAGTGCAGAGCGATTTTGGAGGAGAAGAACGCAGCGCGGGCGGTAATGCTGCAGCATGGAACCCGACAGAACGTGGAACGGTATAAACAGAAGCGGAAACAGCAGACCCGCATCTTTCGGGAGAAAAAACGCCGCCTGGAAGAAGCGGAGTGCGAGGAAATGGAACTTCTGTGCCGTTCCCAAGAAACACGGAAGTTCTACCAGAAGCTCAACGCATCCCGCAACGGCTTCGTGCCGCGAGCCGAAATGTGCAAGGATAAGAAGGATGGGAGCCTCTTGACGGACGGACGTGAGGTGATTGAAAGGTGGAAGCAGCACTTCGACGCGCACCTGAATGGCGGGGGGAACGTAGGCACGGGAGACCAGCGCAATGGAGGAAACGACTACGTCAGTGCAGCAGAGGACAGAACTGTCCCAACTCCCACGCTGAGGGAAGTTAAGGACTCCATTCAGCAGCTCAAAAACAACAAAGCAGCTGATAAGGATGGTATCGCAGCCGAACTCATCAGAATGGGCCCAGAAAAGTTGGCCACCTGCCTGCACCGGATGATAGTCAGGATCTGAGAAACAGAACAGCTACCGGAGGAGTGGAAGGAGGGGGTAATCTGCCCCATTCACAAGAAAGGCGACCATTTGGAATGTGAGAACTTCAGAGCGATCACCATTTTGAATGCCGCCTACAAAGTGCTATCCCAGATCATCTTCCGTCGTCTATCACCTAAAATGACCGAGTTCGTGGGAAGTTATCAAGCCGGCTTCATCGACGGCCGATCGACAACGGACCAGATCTTCACCGTACGGAAAATCCTCCAGAAATGCCGTGAATACCAGGTCCCAACGCATCATTTGTTCATCGACTTTAAGGCGGCATATCGACCGCACAGAGCTATGGAAAATCATGGACGAGAACGGCTTTCCTGGGAAGCTGATCAGACTGATCAAAGCAACGATGGACGGTGTGCAAAACTGCGTAAGGGTTTCATTCGAATCTCGCCGGGGACTGCGACAAGGTGACGGATTCTCATACCTACTCTTCAACATCGCTCTAGAAGGTGTAATGCGACGAGCCGGGCTCAACAGCCGGGGTACGATTTTCACGAAATCCGGTCAATTTGTGTGCTTTGCGGACGACATGGACATTATCGCAAGAACATTTGGAACGGTGGCAGAACTTTACACCCGCCTGAAACACGAAGCAGCAAAGGTCGGACTGGTGGTGAGTGCGTCAAAAACAAAGTACATGCTAGTAGGCGGAACCGAACATGACCGGATTCGTCTAGGAAGTAATGTCACGATAGACGGGGATACTTTCGAGGTAGTGGAGGAATTCGTTTACCTTGGATCCTTACTGACGGCTGACAACAATGTGAGTCGTGAAATACGAAGGCGCATCATCAGTGGAAGTCGTGCCTACTACGGGCTCCAGAAGAAACTACGGTCAAAAATGATTCACCCCCGCACCAAATGTACCATGTACAGAACGCTAATAAGACCGGTGGTCCTCTATGGACACGAGACATGGACTATGCTCGAGGAGGACCTGCAAGCACTCGGAGTTTTCGAGCGACGTGTGCTAAGGACGATCTTCGGCGGTGTGCAGGAGAACGGTGAGTGGTGGCGAAGAATGAACCACGAGCTCGCTGCACTTTACGGCGAACCCAGCATCCAGAAGGTGGCCAAAGTCGGAAGGATGTGGTGGGCAAGAATGCCGGACAACAACCCTACAAAGTTGGTGTTCGCTACTGATCCGGTTGGCACAAGAAGGCGTGGAGCGTAGAGAGCACGATGGGCGGACCAGGTAGAGCGCGATCTAGCGAGCATTGGGCATGACCGAGGATGGAGAGCGGCAGCCGCAAACCGAGTATTGTGGCGTACTATTGTTGATTATGTCTTATCTTAAATGTGATGTTGTACACATAAATGTATGTATGTATGTATGTATATTTTCCAAAAACAAAATCTACCTGTTGATGAAACTTTTTTGGAATTCTCGGAACATACATTCAATCCTCGTAACTTCTGATAGGATCCCACAATTTCCGTAAAGTTGAATGGAAATGCTCTGAAGTTGTACAAGCTCCCCTGAAGTGTTTGGAACCTCACATAAGTTTTCAAAATTCTCCAGATAATTTTCTTGAATCTTCCCTGAATTTAAAGTTAATGTAGCGCCTCTAGTTGTCGTAGCAAGAAACTATTGACAGCGTTTTGATCCGGAAGGATTGTTTATTTTGTAGGTGTTACAATGAGTCTCGGTTCTTTTAGCAGTTCGTGGTCTTTTATTGAACAATGCTTTAAAACTAGAAAAACAATAATCGTTAGCAAACATATTGTAGAGAGTTATATTTTCTTGACAATTCCGGTGACCTTTCTAACTCAACTCTACTTCTAGTCGAATACGTTCGATTCACTTGGTTTAACTGCTATAGCTTTGATGGATGACATCGCATTAGGATTACGATAGTTTATAATTTATTTAGAATAAGTTTACTTACTATTTTAGTTAGTTTAAGCTAGTATGATTCAGCAAATACAATAGATATAATATGTGTAGTAGATCATAACCTGTAAGTTTCATAATAGTTCATAATTTTTAGTATAGGAATTCACAATAGATTAAGCAATAAGGCAACTTACTCCAACTGCATCATCACTACTATTAATTTGTTTATTTGTATACTAGCTATAATTATATATTACTCAATAATTTTTCTTATTAGTGAAAATCGGTTGGTTTAACATCGCGCATGTATGCTATAACGTCTGCTTTGTTTTTGATTTTCATTTCAATTTGACAAGCTAATCACGGGACACTAATCACTTGTAAACAAACAAGAAACAATACTATCATCCGGCGCTGATGAAACACAATTAGCTGATCTAACAAACAAAACAGCTATGATCGAACACAGTATAACCCACGAACACAGATTCAATTTGGAGAAAACAGCAATAGTTGATCGAAGCAACAACACAAATACACTTGCATTCCATGAAATGTGCCATATATATAGTATACCCCATACAGTCAATAGAAGATCTTACACTCACTAAAAACCAAATCTATCAATGCCCAATGGCAATACCAATTAGGCCCACCTGAATCCAACTTAACAGGGTTACTTTCACTCACTTGCTATAAAAAAATGTTTTTCGGAATTATGAAATCATGAAATAGTATAATGCTAATTAGTACTTGTAAGTTACAAGAAGAGATCATGAAGTATATGTTTGACACATAAAATCTGTCAATATTGCTTTCAGTGCGTCACAATCAGCGATTTTACGACTCGTGAGCGCTCACTCTGAGTGAACGCTCACGAATCATAAGATCGCTGATTGTGACGCTCTGAAAGCGGAATTGACAGGTTTTATCAGTTAAACACATACTTTACACCCTCTTCTTGTTACTTACAAGTACTACATATCATTATAACATCTAATGATTGCATAATTCCGTAAAATATTTTTTATAGCAAGTGAGTGGAAGCAACCCTGCAACTTAAAAGCTCAACTATAATACCCGTTCTCACCATTTTACCATAGCCACCATAACCCTCGAAGAGTGCACAACCGCAAATATTACACCCGACACAAATTATAAAAAATTCAACAAAACTTTGAATATTCAACTAAAAACCGCTATGTATAAAAAATTTCCAGCAAAAAACAGACGCTAGACTTCAAACAGTATTTAGACAAAGAACAAATCCAACAATTGTGAGTGTAAAATATTTATAAAATATGAAACAATTGATTCAAAAATAAAATTCCCCTCAGTTTCCTCTGAAGAAGACTCTAATCAGGGCCGAAACGTAGGGACAAATTACAAAATTAATTTGTTCTGATTGAGTGATTGCCAGACTGCCAAGCCAAAACTGATTTAATATTAGCTAAAAAATTTGTCAAAAACTCAAATCTGTAACTCTTACGCATGACGAACTAGAGCTGGCGGAACTTGTTCCTATTTTTCAGGGAATGTAATCTACATTCAATAAAATACAGCAGTGGGTTCTGTTCGCTCTGGTTTATCATGCATAAGATATACAGATTTTAGTATTTGATAACAGTTGAAGCTAATATCAAAACCTAGAAAAGCTTTATACATCATTTTACGAAATTCATTTATGCCAAAAGTTAGAGGCAAATGAATGTAAATGAATGCACGAAATGAATGTAAATGATTTGCCATGCCTGATCAGAAGTCCATTACAATTGCTTCAGCATTCAGCGTGCCCTCAAAGCACCGCAAAACTAGATTCAAACAAAACAGGCTTGAGTAATAGCCATCCAAAGAATCGTCATAATTGCATTATATTTTTTTATCCGATTCGGTTTCAAATTATTCCTAACTGCTGCGCTGTAAATCACCTTCTCTTTACTCGTCGTGTGGTGCCCAGTCATTTGGACGATTCACATTTCATGGACAATTACTAATAAACATTACATTATGGGCGGAGGAACCGGAGAGAGGGGGTCTCTCTCTCTCTCTCTCAACACGGTCGTCAGTCATTCGTGCCGAGTTTGCATTGCACAAAGTTTTACGAAACAGTCATTTTTCGCGGATCGATCGATCTTTCAGAGGGCCTTTGTGTGCGCGCCCACTAATGGGTTTATAAATTATTATCCCCTCTTATGTGCAATTGGCAAGTGCCTTTTTGCAAGCATTTTAAAAAATGACAAAAAAGGAATTCGTTCCAAAAAGCCTCCGATTATTTAATAACCGCCGAAATTCGTTTAAAAGGTTCGTCACTTCGAAAGATTTCATCGGCAAAGACAAAGACATGAAAGAAACACCTTACGCAGATTGACCGATGACGGACTGACGGCGGCGGCTGACGCTAAAAGGTGATTTTATTGCCATGAAATTGGGCAATGTAATGCAGTGGATGCAGTTGGATCAGCGGTGCGATTTAGTATGGCTAATTAAATCGGAGTGACTACAAATCGAGACACCATTAGGAAGGGAACCGTGTGAGAAAAAGGGCGATTAATCGAATAATAAACATCATTTAATGCATTCGGATCAAAGCTATTTGCAATACCTTCCAAGCACAACTCCGATTCAGCCTTTTATTCAATCACAATCACTCCATCATCCATCCAAAAATATACCCATAAATAGCTCCCCGAAGGTTCAAACCGTCAGCCATCAGTAGGTCACAGCTGGACGCAAAACGACAGATGATCACCTCAATTATGGCCATTCAATCTCACATTAGTTGGCTGCTACTACTGCGCACTCCTCAGGCCCGGAACGGGACGCCTAGGGGGGAAAAATAAACTGCGACCCATTAAATCGACCCCCAAAACCGTGTCCGTGTAAACGACAAGGAACATGTTTCATCAATTAACAGCCATCGCATACCGAGCTCAGCACGCAAAGGCACGATTTTTGACGGACGGCATCAGGTCTGTCGGTCAGTTGGTTAGTCGGCAAGCATGTGTAGGAACCTACATGTGTTTCTGCTGAGCTGATGATTCTCCTTTTGGCTGTTTGCCCTCGCAATGCTTTCGGCAACCTTCAACCTTAGCGAAACCGTCGAAACATTCGGGTGCGATATCCATCGGTTAAAAAGTCGTAAATCAAATCGAGCCTGTCAACTCGTCCGCATGTTGCCGCAACACTCCGACCGACGACCGACTTGGATGATGCCTTGGCGTTCCGTTCATTAGAGCATATGGCACTTAACATTTCTGTACGATGCGGTTATGAAAGTTGGCGAAAGCTTATAGCTGGATTATGTTAAGTATAAACATAAGCTGATGTTGGTGGGATTAATTCAACCGGTGGTTTGGTGAGTGAATGCTGCAAAGCAGGATAATCTTCGGATAATGGGTTGAAGTTTGCCAGTGTTCTCCGGTGAAAGATGGGCTCTTCTATGAGTTGAAGCACCACCGTTGAGAATGGATGGCAAAAACGATGAATTAATTTCTGTTTACTTTCGTAAGTCGGCTGTGATGTGTCTGAAAGTCAATCATTTTCATGAGGATAATCAATCAAATAGGATGAATAGTATAGCAAAGTGGAAACCAAAAACTAGCCCATTCACTGTTTAGCTCCATCCGAAAAAAAAATCAGCAAATCTCTGTCGGTACATAAATTCCTCTGCACGACGTGCTAAATTGCCATAAAAACACACCTGGAAACTGATTAACCCAATAAAACAGTGATCGTATCGGAATGCCTTGTGGGGCTTTCGGACCTGCCTGGCTCTACAGAGTTGCAATTATTTCCGCTCACGTTCCGAGCTCTAACTGGCACTGTTCCGAACGATGTAAACAGAAAGAAACGGCAAATATCATCATAAATCATATCGATTATAGAGAGAAAGACACCTTTCCGATTTTCGCCATGGCTATTTTTCGATTGCACTGCACAGCTCTGACCTCCATCGCTTATTAATTGTTGGCAGCAGAAGTTAGAGCAAGGGATGTTTCGGTGTTTGATTAGTTAGTGACCTAATATGTGTTGTCTTGTGTAACGGAGGCACATCCCAAGCTGATGGGTGGGCATTAGTTGAGGATTATGCTTTCCGGTCAAGGCCACATTCAACAGTTACCGGGGTGGAAGCACATTAGAAATAGGCTCTCATATGTCGGAAAATGAAGACTGATGGCCAACAATGATTCGCTGCCCGTGGGCTGGCTTGAAATGGAACATGGAAGCGTTTTGCTTGCCATTTTGGGGCTGAGTATGAGTATGAGTATGATTGACCGCCCACGGTTGCTATTTTGTTATTGCCAGACCAGCTGTAATAACACAGATAATAAATAGACGATGCTTGGGACTAGCAATCATCCTCAATGTGTAAAAACTGGTGATCTAAATCTAGACAATACCAGCGCCGGCCGCGCCCGAACACACGTCGAGAAAGGAATGGGTAAGAATGTGTTGATTTGACACTCGCTTTGCGGGAAGTCGAGAACACCTCTGCACTTCCACGAGGAATCACTGGAATATTGCGTAAGAGGGTTGGGATTACATAAGGTTTCGTTTTGGTAAACGATAAGCTGAATTGACGTCCTAACGATCATATAACGCGAAGGAGCTCGGGATTGAACCCATGATATTCTTCTCAGTAAGCAAAAACGTTTGCCACTAGGCAAACGAGCTTCTTTTATTACAACACACCAATGATCGCTTTGTTGTTATTCCAATGTATTCACTTTAACAAATAGAGTGATTAACGAATCTTGAATGAGGAGAGGCTTGAGATTAATATCATGATGTTCTACTCAGTAAGCAAAAATGGTCGCTCTAAGGCCCCCAAGCCCTTCATATCACATTATACAAGCTACGATCAGGCTGTTATTTCAACCATTCAAAACCAGCCCCTACGGTGACGTTGATAACAATGATAAGTTTCACAAAACACACGATAATCAAGTAATGATACTATATGCCTCTTCAATATGATAGGACCTGCGAAAAAGCTACGAAAAAGCGCTTATGTCTTCATTAAATTCTACTATTCAGCCACGTTCGTTTTTTTTCGGTTTGTAACACGGGAACAAAATTTATAAAACCGTGTCCCTTACTTTACAAAGTAAACTACGACTGACAAGATGATTTTACCAGCGCATAAATATTGCATATCTTTTAAGTTATCCCGACTGAACTCTATTGCGTTTTAAACGACTGTTTTCTCCTTCATATTATATAGGACCTATGCGTCAAACTATCGTATCAA
The DNA here is from genome assembly GCF_037179485.1 of Ochlerotatus camptorhynchus. NCBI lineage: Eukaryota > Metazoa > Arthropoda > Insecta > Diptera > Culicidae > Ochlerotatus > Ochlerotatus camptorhynchus. The sequence continues at coordinate 87,694 of NW_027040644.1, forward strand.
AACCACCAAACCACATAATCAAACACGACCCACCATGACTACCATCAGTCTTCAACCACTGCCCTCATGATCGTGTTAAGGATACACCACATCAAAAACTAATCGGCCAATGTTAAAAAAATATCATAATGAAATATTCGTAGGCACCTAACCGTAAAAACCGATAAACATGACTCACGCGATCGAGGTCATCGCTCTGGCAAATGGGAAACGATGAAAATAAATTACTCCCCCGAAGGGACGCATCCGCTCCCGCAAACAATAAATCTGACCCCAATCCAGCGCAACAAGCCTTCCACCCACGCATGCCAACACCACCATGAGATAGGGGAATTTCCCCCCTACCTGATAGGGGTGCAAGCACGCGCTGGCGAGCTACCAACCACACCAAACCGACCATCAAGAACGCTGCCCACAAAAGCAAGACAAGTCCCCTCGAAAATGCAATCGAGAAATGTATAAGAACAATCTTCAACTGGAACGTATTCACCAAATCAATATATCCAGGAGCGCATTCCCGATGCTTCCACGCATATTTTTCTCTAGTCAGACACACAATAACTAAATATAACTATTCTTTTTTCAAATCACTCTATCTATCAACCTAACAATAGATCAGCGCGGTCGAGTCAGACCGGCAACAAAGGGAACCGGGAGCACACCAGGTACCTCAGCAGAAGGAGGAAAAACATCAGCACAAACCATTCCAAATTGAATTAACACGCCCGGGACACAAAACTATTCAAAAGCACCTAGAAACTGCACGCCAGCAATAAGCAGCCCGAGCTAAAAATAAATAAATTAAATAAAAGCACACAGCGGAGCAAAAACACACAACCGTTCTTGATCGAATCTCAAAGTGAACTCCCGTTTATCTTGCCATTTTATGGCTGTTCATAAACTAAATAGACAGTTAAGCGGGATGGGAGGGGTTGGCAATTATCCACGGCCCATACAAATTAAAAAAAATGGTATGTACAATTGTCTACCTAGGGGAAGGAGGGGGTCAAGAATCCCAAAAAAACTGTCTACGTAGCCTTTTTGGTGGGCTTGAAAATACAGTGGTGATCCGATTTGATCTACCTTTGATATTGGGAAAACGTTCCCAGTTTTCAATCAGTTAGTTCAATAAAATTTCATAAACTACCCCATAAAATAGGCAGATGTGCCAACACTTAAGGGTAAGTTCACCGCTCCGAAAAAGATAATAACGTTTTGATTTTTCTAAAAATATTGGAAAAAGGTTCAAAAATCTAGAAAAATCACATTTTTTCTAATATTTCAAAAAAAATTCAAATTTAAAAAAAAAATCGACTTTTCTCGGTTTTGCTGAGAGTCCAATTTTGTTTTTCATGATGAGATAAAAAATTTTACATGTAATTTTTGACAAAAATCTAAGGAAGAAACTGATTTTCTTGGATTTTTGAAAATTTTCCCAATACTTTTAGAAAAATGAATACGGACCGAAATTTATTTTTATTTTCGGGCCGGTAACCTTCCCCTTAATTTGAAAGCTATATAAAAAAAAGTGTGGAGCCACGAAAAATAAGTAAAGTTGCACTAGTAAATTAAAAAATATTCTCCTTAAAACAAGAGATCAATAAGAGAGATGTTTTTTTTAGATAGAGTAGCGGAGCGATGGGTAAGCTTGTAAAATAAATTTCTAATATATTCTAATAGTTCCCTTAAATATATGAAATGAGCCAGTAAAAAAAACAATTAAATGCCGTGATATTAAATAAGACATGTTCCATAGAAATCGACGTAGATTATGGAGCATTACCACCTTTTTTTGGCACATTTCATATTTTTTTGCGACCATTTCTTCTATTTTAGGAAACTATTTATCTTTTTCATAAAAGAAGTTTCTAAAAGAATAAATTTTCCTCGATAAATATTGAAATGTTCCAAATAAAATTTGAAATGTACGATCAAAAAAAAAATTAAATGTCCCATAGAAATCGTCGAAGCTTATGAAACATTTCGTATTTTTTATAAGTGCATTTCATAAATGACCGTTAGCTTTACAGTTCATCCTTCTTAATACGATGTTTCAAAGCTCACAACAATTTGTACAAACAAGTTTTTTTATATTTATGTATATACTGGACATATCTAGATTAACATTTCAAAAGGTACTGTCTGCATTTGTCTATTAATTTCATGATTAATTCGATATTCTAATTGAGTAACCGCAGTTTTGCAAATATGCTTCATGCTATTTGTGACAAATGGTTTAAAGAAAAAATGTATTGTTCTTTGGCTATTATGCCCCAACTAGAACTTTAGGCTTGCTCTTAACTGAGGGGATTATAGGCAAAGGGGTGCAATCGATTTGGATTGATTTTCTTCATCGACTTTGTCTTTCGTTAATAACTCACCGGCAAACATATTCCTTGATGCGGTTGCTATCCTGCATGACAGACGTAGCGAAAATGGTGAGAAATTGGTTGGTAAAGCCGTGATTACCAAAAGAGAAAGTCAAAGAGAATCAATCAAAATCACTTGTACCCCTTTCCTCTAGCCCCTCAACATAGTGTCCTTTGAGCAATTTCACTGTTGTTAATTGAGATTTCTTAGCCTGCACCATTTTTGACCATAGCTCAAATTAGTGTCTTCAATAAAGTTGTTCTCTTGAACATGACCTTGCAGATGCTAGACATATAAGTTCAAAATGTTCTCACTATGTGGCACAAGTAATAATAATGTCTTCCGTTAGTTCTATTTTGAGAGATTATTCTCAAGAAAGATTATGATTTCAGTTTAAATATTCCCGGAACAGGAACAACATGAAGTGATCAGAAATCGATATTCAACATCGGTTTTGAATGAGGTAACAGTTGCTGAGAAATTTGAGACCCCCATAAATAGAAGACACATGGTTCTTGAGAGTTTCCGGATTCCTTGGGCCATTAGCATGAAACTTTAGTATCCCTAGAAATTCCGATGTATCATGTTTCACTATGTGCCTTCCGCGAAGTTCCATGCTTATGCCCCATTTAGTTGGAAAAGCAAATGTTTTTTTTTTATGATGTTGAAACGACGAAAGCGCATTTTAAAACTTACTCTAATGAAAGCTGACTTCCTCTCGGTAAGAACTATTAAAAATTTCACACGGAAATGAAAAATTATCATCCTATAAAATGTTGTATGGATCATCAAAGTTTCCAGACCGCCCCCCCTTCTCCTTTAATTTCGGAAATAGATTATGTACGTTTTTAATCGTAATAATTAAATTAAATCGCATTGTAAAAATGTTTCAATGATTATTTTTCCATAAATTGTTAATGAAGATGCCATCAGACTTTTGGAACAAATATTTTTTCTTCAGAGCTAACCAACAGATTCCAAATCGGTAACCAATGTTCCCAAACTTGGTACATTTATGGCGTCACACTCCAACCCGGATTACCTTTAAATACCGTCCCTGTTTGGAAAATCTGGTAAATGTTTGCCACTGATTGTATTGCTTAACACCAACGTCGATACCAAATCAACCTGACATTTGAGATCAGGACTTAGTCTGAGTATAATATTTTCGTTCCACTTGAAAATTATAAAATCAGACTAGCGAAAAACGATTTTTTTTTCTTGTTTGAAGCCACCCAATGATGCGCTAAACAGCGCAGAATACATTAGGTTTAACGTATAAAACAAAAAATAAATAAAAGATTTTTCGCATGTTTCAATTCGACAGATTGTCAAATACACCGTTGTGCGAATACAGTTTGTTCGAAGTTATGTTTTACAGATCAAGAGTAAAATTAATTGGCCCGTGTCGGAACTTTCGGTTTTCTACTTTACCGTTTACGGTAGTATACGAATGAATTGTATCGGTAGACAAATATTTAATTTTTTATAAAAACCGCTTTAAAGCAGCCAAGCTGTACTCGTACCTGTCATTCAAACTGGTATAATGCTACCAATATTTTCCGTGTAAAACGCGTACTTTCCACCGCTAGGCGGCACTCTTAAGTACATCGATTTTTTTTTCACTTTTCGAAGCAGAGATGAGCTTCCTTTCTTTGCTTTCATCTTAAATATTGGCACATCTGTATGTGTTTTAAGGATCAATTATTGAATTTTTAGGGAGCATTTTATTGCTTATATTGGTGCGAAGTATGAGTTACCCTTTTTATCCAGTTCGTTTATTTGGAAGGCTCAAACGCGTTAGCTTTACCGAGCCGATAATTCATTGTTCACTATTTGTAACACAATTTACTTAATTCTATGTCTAGTAAAAATTGGGTCGAATACTAGCGGCGTACTCGAGGTTAGAAGGGTACATTGTCGAAGGATGAGATCAGAGGAGGAGCTTAGGGTGGGTTTTCGTTGTCTCATCAGAGCGTTGTCACCAGTATGAACGGTAGCTATTGATTCCCACACCCAGTTACTGATTCGGTTGAGAAATGTTCGTAGACGCCAGTTTCAGAGGACTGTAGATCTGGGCAAAAAACGTGAAATGGCTGATCTGAACAGGCAGATTGGTTCCAGAATGGATTCACTCCGGAATGAAAGTTTCGGGCGTGTTGTTCAGAATCTGGAGGGTCGCTCCAGACCATTCTGGAAGGTAGCCAAAGTCCTGAAAACTCATTCCAAACCCGTTCCACCTCTCAGAGTCAAAAATGATGATGGCTTTTAATCACCCCACAGGAGAAAGCAAATGCGATCGGTAAGCATGTCGCTTCATCGCATTTACTTGGCTTGAATATTCAAAGTCCGCTCGAAGATCATGTTGCGCAATGCGTTCCAAACCTAGATGCCTGCGGGCTTCGTGGTCGTGCGGTTAGCGGTGTCACCCGTCGTTCAGGCGTATTGTGAGTGCCACGAAGTGAGGTTTCGATTCCCGCTTCAGACACGTTTTCCATCCCAGCAGGAGTTCCGCAAGGCAGGCGGTGGTGTAGTGGTAAGCGTGATTACTTCTCACCCCAGCAGGCCTGGGTTCAATCCCAGTCGGCCGGATGTTCTGAGGCATTACATCCTTGATCACGCCTTCCTTCGGAAGGGAAGTAAAGCCGTTGGTCCCCGGTTCATGAGTTGATGGGACGAAAGGTAGGGTCCAGGTGTGGGAGCTGCCTCCCTGGCGTCGGTAGCATTGGTGCTCAGTACGAAAAACAAGATCGATGGAAAACAAACCAAAGATAAAAAAATACTCATCGTGTGAAATTTGCCTGTCATAAAATTCTCCTTGCTGCGTGCCCACCTTTGCGAGAGAGTCCGCCTTCTCATAGCCTGGGATTGAGCAATGTGAGGGGACCCATACAAAGGTAATCATATATGATCTTTCGACCAGCACACTCATCTGCTCCCTTACCTTTGAAAGGAAATAAGATGAGTGCCTACCTTGTTTCATCGACCGAATAGCCTCAATCGAACTGAGACTATCCGAGAAGATGAAGTAATGGTCTGTGGGCATGTCGGAAATCATCCCCAATGCGAAGTTGATTGCTGCCAGCTCAGCAACATAAACGGAACAAGGTTTCTGGAGTTTGCGGAAGGCGCTAGGGTTTTCATTGAAGACACCGAAGTCACTGGATCCATTGAGGCGGGAGTCTGTAAAATATCTTTTCATGCAATTGACTTGTTGGTACTTTTCAGTAAAAATACGCGGGATAATAATGGGTCGAAGTTGATCGGAAATCCCTTGCTTGTTTCATGGTCAGATCATATTCAATTGAGGAACTGCGATTGGTGAAGTGAGCACGGTCTGGAGTATAACAAGGAAGACACATATCTGACGATATGTAGTGGTGGTAGATTCTCATAAATCGAGATTGTGTGTTCAGCCCAAGAATTTCTTCAAAATTTTCAATTATAAGTGTGTTCGTCACTCCTCATTTGATTAATATTCTGAGAGAAAGCTCCCAGAAACGGTCGTTAGAGATAAACTAGCCTAAGGCTAAAAATCTCTTTAATAAAGTTTAAAAAAAAATCCCAGAACGGTTCTAGAGGGGTGTTACTTCTACCAGAACCTCGAGACTCATGTTTTGCGTTGAGTGCATACAGCCGAGAGCAATACGCAGAAAACGATATTGAATTCGTTTCAATTTTATTAGGTGACTTTTTCTTGCCGAGAGAGAGCAGAAAAAAGTCGTACTCTAGAACAGAGAGAATTGTTGTTTTATAAAGCGTTATGAGATCTCCCGGATGAGCACCCCACCATGTGTCGCAAATTGAACGGGGAAAGTTGATCCTCTATTGACATTTTTGCTTCAAATACGTAATATGGGTATTCCAAGTGCATTTTGAATCAAACCAGACCCCAAGGTATTTGGAAGACAATGATGGGATAATGTTTCTGTCTACTGGGCATCGCTTTCGAGTAAACACTACCAGTTCAGTTTTCTGCGGCGAGAATGCGATCCCTAGAATTCTAGCCCAAGAAGACAAGTTATCTAATGAATATTGCAATGGTCCTTGCAAGTCCACGACATGAGGACCTCTTACGAAAACCACACCGTCGTCTGCAAGTTGTCTTAGCGTGCATTGTGCTGTCAAACAGTTGTCGATATCTTTGACATACAAGTTATAAAGAAGAGGGCTGAGACATGAGTTTGGGGTAAGCCCATGTAACTAATCCTGGAAGTTGTCAGTTGTCCAAGGGAAAAGTTCATTTCCTTTTCTGACAACAAATTGTACAATAAATTCTTTAAAACTCCAGAGAGTCCACATCCACAGATTGTCTGACAGAATTTCAATAGAAACTGAATCAATGTTCAAGAATGCTGAAGCCAATTGCTCCTTATGCGCAAAGGTCAGTTAAATATCTTGCGGAACCCAAACTGTGTATTTGATAGCAAGTTATTTGCTTCTATCCACTGTTCGAGTCTCCAAAGGATCATTTTCTCCAACAATTTCCTAATGCACGAAAGCATAGCAATCGAACGGTATGAGTTATGGTCAGACGCTGGTTTGCTAGGTTTTGTAATGGCTATTACTTTCACCTGTCTCCATTCAGGCGGCACAATGTTGTTTTCTAGTTAAGAATTGAATAAGTGTACCAAGTGTCTTTTAGCGATATCTGGGAGATTTTTCAGAAGATTGAAATTGAGCTCGTGACAGAAAATTCAATAATATCTGGGGAAAACTGAGCGACATAGTCCCTGACTGTTTTCTTTAGGTTATCGCTGTTGACCTGAATATGCATCGATAGCGAATTATTCCCACTCCTCTAAATTTATACATGGAGAATTACATTACTTCCTACCAGCGAAACAGCGATGGCTGTAGAAAATGGCCTGACGATATGATCAATTGAAAATTAACCTTGGTGGCGTTTAAGTCATTCTATCATCTCACGGTAGGACAGAAACAAAATAAACGGAAAAAGGAAGAGCAATCACAGCCAACACCAAAAAGTGTGCACCTTTGCCATCCATCACATGGCAAGCAGCAAGCAACAGTTCTCAAGAGCTCAAAGTAAACAACGATTAGCATGCCGGCACTGAGGAATGCAATGTTGTTTTGTTTGTAAACAAACAAACCAGCTGAAAGCGCTTGAAGCCGCCTCAGCTACAATAGCATTATCTACCAGGAAAATCCTTTACAAAATTACCGACCGAATGATGGACATAAGGAAAAAACGGTAATACTTCTTTCTTCTAAATTGTTATCCACCGTTGATAATCTGGGCTAGCTCTTATTATTAGGAGATCTTCCCCGATAACGAACCACCGCCGTCTGGTTATGGAACCGTAATTAAATCCCGCTTGGGCTAACCTCGAAAGCAGTTAAAACTGGTCATCTCAGCAGCTCAGCACGTCCGTATGAACTTGATCCACTTTTGGAAAATAGCTCGGCCCAAATCACCGATAAAAGTCCAGTCACGTCTCTAATCCATTTAGCTCTAGCTCTCCCCCTTATTGTTTGCATTGCCCGTCCCGAGCTGGTGGAGAAAATTTTAACGATTTGAAATCGAATTTCGTTGCCGTTGTCGTTGGCGGAATTCAGTCACGCGGTTTGACAACTTGAGTCTTTGTTTTTTTTTTCAACTTCAACTCTCGTTATTCCCTTCCTGAACTCGTAAAATTAAGTCAGACTTTCAAAGCCACCACAGAAATGCAATTGCGACAGAGAGCGAAAACAACGCGTCAATCGCCGCAGTGGTGGTGGTGGTGGCCTGACTAGAAGAATTGAGGTTCCTCAACCTCAACAACGCTGGCAACGACCACGACCGATCGACCGGATGGCCTTGGCTCTCCGGAGGATGGTGAAAACTCGGCGCGAAATTCCTCCGGATCATGTTGCCGTGCAATTTAATTTATTTTCGTCGGCTTCCCGACTTCGATCACATTTGTATGATTTCAGGCCACCGCGCCCGCCGTTGGAATTGAGTAGGTAGGGGAAATGGCTCTGATGTTGGCCTACGGTTCTGAACATTGGGCTCTTCGATGAAAATCTCCTGCTCTGTAACTTTTTCGTAGAAAAATGCATTGTCAAAAAATGATTTCCTTCGAACTTTATGCATGGACCCAATATTAGGGACATTAACCCTATGATGAGGCTGCGTGAGAATGAATGACGGAGCGATAATTCGATGTGGCAGACAGTGTCGAATCAGAATTTTCTTTCGACGCCGTTGGTTGTCGTCTTGGACACAGTTGGTGAATACATTTGTCAGAATTTCCGACGATTACAGGGTTCAATCCCGGGGTGATGGAAATGGTGATGAATTGGACGATATTTCATAAAGGCAAATTTATCAAACTGATGGACGATTATCAGTCATCCGGGAATTAGCGCTGAAAGATTGCCAACCGTGCTTGTTGCTTAATCAGCTTTACTTCGCCAATCATCCAACGAACGCGTGAAGGGTGGTGAGTTTCTTATCAACGCCAGAAATGAGGGATTACTTTTGGAGCTCTTTGGCACACGAAATGAGAAATTCCATCGGCGACGATGGCGTTCCGGGCGGGGAAGAGTATAGTCTGGTTAATCTGGAAATAATTTGGCGTAACCAATTTTCGCTTTTTGACTACAAGGTTGATGAATTGGATCGGAAGAATGGCAACTGATGCTTTCATTGGATGTTGCTTGATGAATGATGAGGGGAATGGTTTTGACCTCCTTGAGGTGAACGACTTTTCGGTTCTAAAAGTTCTTCAAGACAAGCACCGAATGCTTCAGAGTCAGGAATCACGATTTGCGGTGGTTTCTGATTCCTGTTCCAAAGGGCGTTAAGCACTATCTGCAGTATTTTTAGCATCCCGAGTAGGAACGAATATTTCGATATACACTTAGAAATAATTAATTTTCCGCGTGGCGGAATCCTTCCCTGACATATATGATGGGGCGTAAACAAACATGTCATGTAAAATTAAGTGTTCCGAGATTGAAAAGTTCGTTGCTTGACGAAATGTGCGTTTGATTGAGATGAATTTCAAGTCTGTTTTGACTAAATTCTACACACTTAGAAATACCGAATCTTACACGTAACGGAATCCACCATAGACATAAAATATGAGACGTAAACAAACATGTCATGTAATATTAAGTGCTCCGAGACTGAAAAGTTCAAAAGTACGTTTAATTGAGCTGAATTTCGCGTCTAATATGACTCAATTTTATGTCAAAATTGACGCTCGTATATGTCACTCTCAGAGCACCTAAATTTACATGATTTTTTCTAAGTGTGTATGTCAAAATTGACGCTCGTTTATGTGAGTCTCAGGGCGCCTAAATTTGCAAGATTTTTTCTAAGTGTGGATGAGCGGCATAATAAGCCTGACATAATTCACCTCTTATGTCAGGTTCATCCATACCAATTTAAGGTGCACACTTAGAAAAAATCTTACAAATTTAGGCGCCCTGAGACTGACATATACGAGCATAAAATTGAGTTATAACAGTCTTGAAATTCAGCTCTTTCAAATGTACATTTATTTGTAGATTTGTTTCTGTAGTAATTGTATAATTACAGAGTTGATATAACGTCGATAGGATTAAGTATATGTTTTAGAAAAAGTGAAATTTTTGAATCATAAATCATATTCCAAATCTCCTTTTCCCTCTCCCAATCCAAACAATTGTCATCCACTAACCTTGAGAAGACCGCGAGTAATCGGTTCAAATCCTTTAATTTTAGATTTAAGACATTTATAATGTATAAAGAAAATGATAACTTGGCTCTGTAAAGTTTATTCGATTGAGCCTGTACAAATAAAGTTATTAACAACAAAAAAAATGTACATTTCGTCAAGCAACGATCTTTTTAATATCGGAGTACTTAATTCTACATGACATGTTTGTTTACGTCCCATCATTTATGTCAGAGAAGGATTCCGACATGCGTAAAATTAGTAACTTCTAAGTGTTTATCGAGATATTCGTTCCTGCTCGGGATGCTAAAAATCCTACATACAGAAGAAACAAAATGAACCCACAATAGAATTTCAACTCCAAATTATTATTTTTTTTTTTTTATATTAATTTATTTGTACAGGCTCAATCGAATAAACTTTACAGAGCCGAGTTATCATTTGCATTATACATGAATAATGTCTTAAATCTAGAGTTAAAGGAATTGAACCGATTACTCGCGGTCGTCTCGAGGTTAGTGGAGATTTACAATTTTTTGGATGGGGAAAGGGAGAAGGAGGTTTGAAATATGATTTATTATGCAAATATTTAATTAATCCTAAAACATGAACTTATTTCTATTCATCTTGAAAACAAACATTAAAAAAAAAACTACACGCACAATACACAAACTAAACACAAGGTTAATCAAATTTACAATCTAAGGTTAGTATTCTTAAAGTAAAAATATATGAGTTTCATAAACTCCAGATCACGTCTAGCCAAAATATCCCGAACTGGAACATTAGGTTGTCTGCCTCGAGCCCGAAGGGAATCGCACAGCTCAGATCTGACTCCACGATGCTCAGCACAAGACCAAAGGATGTGATCGGCGTCTTGGTAACCTTGTCCACATTCACAGAGATTGCTGTCTCCCAGCCCAACACGAAACAAGTGAGCGTTTAACGAATAGTGATTGGACATGAGGCGAGACATCAGACGAATGAAGTCTCGACCCACATCCAACCCCTTGAACCAAGGACTCTTCGACACCTTAGGGATTATCGAGAATAGCCATCGTCCCAAACTTCCTTGACTCCATTTATTTTGCCAGCTGGCGAGCGACTGTTGACGATAAATGAAGAAAAATTCATTGTAGGCGATTTGTCGATCGTAAATATCGCCTTGCATAGCGCCCACCTTAGCAAGTGAGTCCGCCTTCTCATTGCCCGGAATCGAGCAATGAGATGGGACCCATGCAAAGGTGATGACAAAAGATCTTAAAGATAAAGCACTCAGAAGCTCTCGTATTTTCATGAGAAAATACGAGGAGTGCTTTACCGGCCTCATGGATCGAATAGCCTCGACAGAACTGAGACTATCCGTAAAAATAAAATAGTGATCTGGTGCAAGTGAGGCGATCGTTTCTAGCGTATAGTGTATTGCCGCCAGTTCAGCAACATATACGGAACAAGGAGCTTGAAGCATTCGAGAGGCGCTATGAAATTCGTTAAAAATACCAAAACCAGCGGACGACTCTATTAGTGATCCATCTGTGAAGAACGATCTTACGGAATCAACTTGGCCAAACTTTGCAGCATAAATTGACGGAACAATCATGGAACGATGATGTTCTGGGATTCCACGAATCTCCCGCGTCATAGATAAATCAAAACTAACTGAATTGCCGAAGTCGGAGAAGCATACACGATGGGGATTATGCTGTGAAGGGCTGACATCCTGAGTTATGTACACGTAATACAATGACATACAACGAGTTTGAGTGTTTAGCTCAAGAAGCTTCTCAAAGTTTTCGATTACCAGTGGGTTCATAACTTCACAACGGGTGAGGAGCCTGAGGGACAATTCCGAAAACCGATCCGATAGTGGCAACATGCCCGCCAACACTTCGAGACTCATCGTATGAGTCGAGTGCATGCATCCTAACGCGATACGAAGACAACGATACTGGATACGTTCCAGTTTGATGATGTGAGTTTTAGCCGCCGACTGGAAGCAAAAACTACCGTACTCTAAAACCGATAAAATCGTTGTCCGGTACAACGTTAGAAGATCTTGCGGATGAGCTCCCCACCACGTTCCGGTAATTGTTCGGAGAAAATTGATCCTTTGTTGGCATTTTCGTCTCAGATACTCAATGTGGGATCTCCAGGTGCATTTTGAATCGAACCAGACCCCAAGATATTTGAAAGACATGGAATGAGTGATCGGCTTACCCAAAAGTTGAAGCTTCGGTTGTGCTGGGCTATGCTTCCTAGAAAAAACGACCAACTCAGTTTTCTCCGTGGAGAATTCGATACCTAGCTGGATAGCCCAAGTAGACAAATTGTCTAAGGTATCCTGTAAGGGTCCTTGCAGGTTGACCCCTGTGGGCCCTGTCATAGACACTACGCCGTCATCTGCAAGTTGTCTCAACGTGCAGTTGTCACTTAGACAATTGTCAATTTCTCTGACATAGAAATTGTACAAAAGGGGGCTTAAACATGAGCCCTGGGGGAGACCCATGTAACTAAATCGAGAAGCTGTAGAGTTTCCATGAGAAAAGCTCATATGTTTCTCTGACAGCAAATTGTACAAAAAGTTATTAATTAATGGGGAAAGGCCACAAGCGTGGAGTTTGTCTGAAAGGACTTCAACCGATACTGAATCAAAAGCCCCCTTAATATCCAAGAACACAGAAGCCATTTGCTCTTTTTTAGCAAAAGCCAACTGGATTTCTGTGGAAAGCAACGCGAGACAGTCGTTCGTTCCCTTACCCCTACGGAAACCAAATTGAGTATCTGAGAGTAGGTGGTTCGTCTCAACCCATTTGTCCAAGCGAAAAAGGATCATTTTCTCCAACAATTTTCGAATGCACGATAACATCGCGATGGGACGATACGAGTTATGATCCGACGCGGGTTTTCCAGGCTTTTTAATGGCTATAACTCTCACTCGCCTCCAATCATCTGGAACAATATTGAACTCCAGGAACTGAAAAAACAAGTTCAACATGCGCCTCTTAGCGACGTCTGGGAGGTTCTTCAACAAGTCGAACTTGATCCTAGAAGCCCCCGGAGCCGAATTGCGACACGAAAGGAGCGCGAGTGAGAGCTCCAGCATTGAAAAAGGCTGGCTGATCTCGTCTACCGAATTCGTCGTTTCGCGAGGAATCATCTGTGCCGGCACGGAATCAGGACATACTTTTCGCGCGAACTTGAGAATCCACCGATCCGAGTACTCCTCGCTCTCGTTGTTTGAAGACCGGTTACGCATCCTTCGCGCCGTGTTCCAAAGCGTATTCATCGACGTTTCGCGCGATAAACCGTCCACGAATTGCCGCCAGTATCCGCGTTTCTTGCCTTTGATTAGGCTCTTGAGTTCGTGTTCAAGAGTCGAGTACGCTTCGAAATACTCGGGTGTTCCGCGTTTCCGGAAAAGCTTAAACGCGTCGGACTTTTTACGATAAACCTCAGTGCATTGCTGGTCCCACCAAGGGGTAGGAGGTTTCCTACGAAAAGACGTTCCTGGAACCGGCCGAGTTTGAGCTCGAAGCGCGCTGTCCAAGATCAGATTGGAGAGGAAGTTATATTCCTCCAACGGTGGAAGATCTTCTACCGACGACACGGCTTCGTCTATCGCGGTCTTGAACGTTGTCCAATCGATATTACGGGTGAGGTCGTACGCGACGTTAACGGATTCCGACGAATTGAACCCACTGGCAATCGAAATGCCGATCGGCAAGTGATCACTACCGTGGGGATCCTGGATCACATTCCACGTGCAATCCAACGATAATGAATTAGAGCAAAGTGTGAGGTCTAATCTACTTCCATTTGAGGATGGACCAGCCAGACGTGTTACTTCTCCATTGTTAAGAATTGTCATATTGAAGTTATCACAGAGGTCATATATCAAAGTAGAACGGTTGTCATCATACAGTTCCCCCCAGCCTGTACCGTGGGAATTAAAATCTCCCATAATCAACCGTGGAGTAGGAAGAACTGAACAGATATCTGAAAGTTGTTTTTGACTAATCGAAACTCGGGGAGGAATATACACAGAAGCAATACAAAGGCTCTTGCCTTTAACAAAAGCCTGACATGCGACAACTTCAATACCTGGAAATTGTGGAAGATTCACTCTATAGAAGGAATGGCACTTTTTGATCCCCAAAAGTACTCCTCCTCCACGCGAATCCTCACGATCCAATCTAATAATGTTAAAATCATGAAAAGGAAGATCGATATCTGAAGAGAGCCAAGTTTCACACAGAGCAAATGCATCACAATCATTATTGTGAACCAAAAACTTAAACGATTCTATCTTAGGAATAAGACTTCGACAATTCCACTGTACAACAGTGATCAAATCCCCGACCTCGTTTGGAAAATTATCCATCGAAGGAGATGATTGCTGCAAGGAGGGGCCACTTTAATGTCAACTGCTTCAAGAGGGTTTTCACAGTAGGAAGCATTGCCAGAACAATGCTTTTCAGAGGATCAGAAATATCGAGGTAATTGAGGATACTGTCCACAATGTTATCAAATGAGAACAACCCAGATGAAGAAGGGGCTTGTGTTCTGAAAATTGGGGCATCGGGGGTTTTGGATGTTCCCGGGAGAGGTGGAAAATCCTGGGTATAATCAGTTCTGCGGAATCCAGGAGGAGTAGAAGTCTCCTTTTTTCCACCACTCCTTGATTTGGGCAAGCTGATTTGGGGTTCTTGATCTGCAACTTTCCGCGAACGGATGCGTTTTCGTTTCCGGGCAGAACCTTCCGGAAAACTGAAAGAAACTCCCTCCTCAGCCAAGTCAGAGCCAGACTCGTCATCTGACAAAAGAGCGAAGGGATTTGTTTCGTTGGTCGATGGCTTGGCTGTCTTAAGCATTTCTGCAAAAGACCGCCTGGAACGTTCTTTAAGAGAGCGCTCTAGTTTTTCCCCGCGTTGTTTGTACACCGGACACGACGAGAGACCATGAGGAGGAGATCCTTTGCAGTACACGCATTTTGGTGCCGTGACTGTGCAGGCGCCATCCTCGTGCTTCTCCCCGCATTTGGAACAGCGTGCCTTGCTGCCACAGTGAGAGGCCGTATGTCCCAACTATTTGCAGTTTTGGCAGATCATGACCCGAGGAACAAACAAGCGCACAGGTAGCCGAAGTTTTCCCAACTCGATGTACTGAGGAAGGGCTGAACCAGAAAAGGTCACGCGAAACGAGTCTGTGGGGGTAAAACTCTTTTTACCCTCGCTGACAGATACTGAGCCCAGTTTTTGGACATCCAGTATCTTCACCGGGGGGAGCAAGGGGTTCTTGAAACGGCCAACCGCCTGCTTCTCCAAGATCTCGGGGGTCAGACTCGCTTCGGTGACCACACCTTCGATCTCCACATTACGAGCTGGGATGTACACTCTATACTCGAGTGTAAAGAGCTGGGAGGCAGCAATCTCGTTAGCTTGTTTCAGGTTAGAGACGACAACGCGAAGTTTATTATGCCTAACCTTCGTGATTTCGGTCACGGCCGAGTATCGCTTCGTCAGATCAGTGGAAATTTGCATCAAGTTCAAAGGTTTGTTTTTGGGCTGAAAGTAGACAACCCATGGCCCAGTCGAGTCATCTGGATAGGCTCGTGATCGGGGGCTTTTCTGAGACGAACCATGAATGACAGGACGTTTTCGTCTTTTCTTGCCATCGAGTGGCAAACTGGTGTCATCTTCCGACAAAATGTCCATATCGTCTTCTGACGAGACGTCCATTTTGCCGTACTAGTGGGAGCGGTAAACGCTCTACCACTGAAACGATGCTTAATACCACACAGACACAATAAACAGAAAAAAAAAACTACAAACACAGAAACACAAAATTAAATTTAACTGATGGGCGAGAGAAAGAAACAGGAAAAAAAAACTTATCTGCTATACTACTACCACCGAGTGATTACACAGCAGCAGCGGAGCGACGCGCAGCGTGGGTGACCTTCGATGCGCGTGTGCGGGCGATCTTTGTAGTGGTGTGCTTGTATGAGGCTCGGCACTCAGCTGGACACACGATGATGGATGACCGGTATAAATGCGGAGGCAGATGCTGACACTCGATGACGATGATCTGTGTGCAGGTATGCGTGATCACGCACCGATGGCAAAATGGTTGGCGAATTGGCAATCGCAAAAACAATTTTCCTTCCGATGATGCCGAAAACACACTTTCTTCTCAGAAAAAAACTCACTTTCAGATAATTGTTTAGCCGGGTACTATGCCAGTAATCACTAAGCGAGAAAAAACTGATAATTTAAACCAACCGAATACCGAGAAAACTTCCGAAATACCGGAGCGCGAAACAAGTCGACTGTACTTCTTGCTTGGTCGCAGTGGGATGAAATCCAAATTATGGAAAAGCAATACCAAAACATTACCACAGCACTACCAAAAAGTCATGTAAATTTCCGTGCCCTGAGACCAACACATGCAAGCGGCCCAAATGACAAAAGAATCAGTTGAAAGAATCGAGAAAATCAATTCAAGCAATCGTACTTTTCGTCGAGTTGCGTATGTTTCGGTTTGGGAACACTTGTTTGAAGATGCTAATTTCAAATAACAGACTGTAGTGGTAATTTTTATAAGATAGATGGAGTAGATGAAAGCATAGAGTTGATAGTTCCGTTAGATTACGGCAGTGTGAAGATTGCATATAGATATTAGAATAGCGAGCTAGGACAACTTTTTAGGAAGGTACAAATCGGTTTTTTCATCTCTCTTTACCAAACTCCCCCTTTGCAGAGGGAAGGTGAGGGTGTGTGTCCCCGCCACCACTGGCAAAAAGAGATGAAAACCGACCCGCTCAAGTGCGGTAAAAAGCATAATTCCATGGGAATTTTCGGAGAATACTTCAGTAGTACACTCTCCCCCAGAAGAGCGCGAGTAATACGTACCGCGTAAATCGAATTCGCGTAAATGGAATACATGGGATTTGACCTAATAGGGACCAACATGGAATATCTCGCGATCCTGGACATATAGAAGATTACTGTCTTCGGCGAAGTTGTTCAGTGGATCAAGATCTAAAGGTTGGTGGACAGAAGTTCGGAATTTTCTCACTACTCGACGCTAGTGTGCATGAATTAATGATGCCCTTTTTTGTGTGATATCTTGAAATCCTTGCCATCTAGGAAGTTGCTTTCTTGGGCAAAGTTGTTCAGTGGATCAAAACCTTATCGTTGGTGGACAGAAGTTCGGATTTTTTTCACTACACAAATTCAAGCACATTAGTGCCACGTAGTGAAAGAATTCCAAACTTCGGTCCACCAATCATTAGGTCTTAATCCAATGATCAACTTCACCAAAGGCAGTATGTTTCAGGTAGAAAAGATTTTAAGATATAACACGAACAAGGGAATCATTAATTCAAGCACACTAGCGCCGCGTAGTGAGAAAATTCCGAACTTATGTTCACCATCCATAAGGTATTGATCTACTGAACAACTTTGCCGAAGACAGTAACCATCTATATGTCCAAGATCGCGAGATTTTCCATGTTGGTTCCTATTAGGTCAAATCCCATATGCTACGTGTACTCCATTTACGCGATTCCCTCGAGTAAACGGAATCATTCGAGACCAACGTAAATGGAATCCGTGTAGACCGAGTTCGCGTTCTTCGGGGGAGAGTGTATGCTTAAAGGTCGATTACATTTAAATCTGAAAATAATACCTGGAGAACTTCAACGGAACTCGGAACAGAATTCCAGGAGAGTTCTGACGTGAATGCCAAATATGTTTTAATGAGAAATCTATGGAATGTGTTACTTCAGTGCAAGATTATTCTTAGGAAACTTTCAAACTGAGTAGAATTCCAAGCGAATAAATTCTGAGCATAATTAATAATTTTGTCAAGCTTCTGCATTCATGTTCCATCAGATGTAACTGCTGTTGTTTGCGGTGACATCTATCGAAAACTACACACAATCTGTTTTCCTATAATTGTTCACAGAGGACACTGCAGTGCAAAACATGTCTGGTACCTCTATATATGCATTTAGATTATTGTTCGATGTTCCTCCTTTTTAACACATTCTGCACACAAAATAGCTCACCCCTCACAGAATTTCCCGCAGATTTTTATGTATGGGGCGGGGCATAAAGTATCTTTTGCGCAGAATATGTAAAAAAGGAGGGACTTCAAATGTTAAAGCAAATGCATATATAGAGGTACCATACATGTTTTGTAGCGTCAGGTTCTCTATTTTGTAATCTGTGAAAGGGAAATCACAAATCGAGTGTCAACAAAATACATGGCATGTTGAGAGATTGAGGTCATGAGAGCAAATTTTCTCCTCAAATTTGATTTTTTTTTGGCTCTCTGGGACCTGGTAGTAAAGCAGGTAAAACTGTATGGGGAAAAAATATTTTTATTTAATTGTAGCTTGTTTAACAATAATTTTCGGGAAAAAAAACTGAACGACAAAGTCCCTGATTAATTTCTTTAGGTTGTCGTTCACTTTGTTTGACCTGAATATGCACCGAAAGCGGATTATTCCCACTTCTCTCTATTTCTATATGGGGATTTTTATCACTTCCTACCAGCGGAACAGCGCCATCCCTGTGGAAAAAGGTCGAACAAAATGATTAATTCTAGAGGATTTCTTACTAAGGTACATTTCAAAGTAATTCCGAGGAAAATTTCATGAGAATTGAATTCTGGGGTTGGTTTCAACGACATTCAAGGATCATTTCAAAGTAATTGCAACTATATTCCATTGAAATCTTAAGTGAATTCCTAGGTAATACTGCAAGAATTATTACTAATTTGAATAGCATTGCAGGGAGAATTTAAAGAGTATTCTGCAGATGATTTTCAAGAGTACTATGGAAAAAATTACAAGGGAATACCAGATAGACGGCTAAAATTAACTCTGAGGGTAAACTGAATATACTGAATAAATTGTGTAAGGAGTTCCGAGGATTTCAACATAAGTTTTTATTCCAGATCTTGAACAAGCAAAATAATCAAGATCCAGGATTTGGAAAAAAATTAATAAGTTCATGGATTTTGAGATTTCATGTTAAGAAAATTTCTTGTACTGGATTAAGAAAAATCATTAAAACTAAAGAAGTTTTACTTCAACACATCCGGACATGCAGAAATTCTGGAACATGAGGAGATTTTAAGTTCCAAAACTAACAAGTGTTTTTAAAATTAAAATAAATCGTTTATATTTTTAACTCTGCACGGCCTATGATATTGACCCAAATTTGAGATAAGTAAAGAATGGTCTCTTCGTAAGTTTTCGTAATTTTTTCTCATTTTCCGGTAGATTTTTTGGGGTTTTCCACAAGATATAAAGTCAGATTGTTTTAGCGGTGGTGTTGTGGTAAGCGTGATTACCTTTCACCCGAGCAGGCCTGGGTTCAATCCCAGTCGGCGCCGCCGGGATGTTCTGAGGCATAACATCTCTGATCACGCCTTCCTTCGGAAGGGAAGTAAAGCCGTTGGTCCCCGGTTCATGAGTGGATGAGTCGATAGGTAGGGTCCAGGTATGAGAGCTGCCTCCCTGGCGTCGGTAGCATTGGTGCTCAGCACGGGAAACAAGATCGACGGAAAACAAATTAAAGAAAAAAAAAAGACAGATTGTTTTGAAACATTCGGTTGGATGATTTTTATCGTATCGATGAGCCGACAAGAGAAATTTTATTGAGAATTTTCTGGCCTTTCGGGAAAAAATATTGTCGGAACTGGAGAATCGTGAAAAACATTCGAAAACGACCAAAATTACCAACATTTGAAAAAAATCACTATTCAAACTGCTACATCCCGAGAATGGTGTGACTGAATATAATTTTATATAAGTGAAAAAAAAAAATGAAAACAGTTTTGGGTATTTTTCCAAAAACTGCGATTTTTTCACCGAATTGAAGAAGGGTGGAAGTTTTTGCTTGTAAATTTTCGAAAACTAGGTTCAGTATTTTTTTATTCAGAAATAACGACGCGACAAAGTTAACTTTTTTTTAACATTGATATATATTTTTTCAGCGGTAAAGGTTTGTTAAATTAAATTCAATATTTACCAAATAACTGGCTGCTTGATAGCTGCAACTTTATGTTTAAGACGTGTTTAAAGGAAATTCATATCAAATCCTTCTCAAGAGCACTTGTTGTCGTCGCCTGTGAGGTCACTGCTGATATAAGTAGCTTGGTGGCCTAGTGGCTACCGATTTTGCTTACTGAGCATTATAGAGCTTTGGTCTGAATTGGATTTATTCTTAATATGAAAAGCGTAAAAGAAATAATATTCGAGATTTAGGAAAGATCTATAAGAAATCTTTCTCAAGAGTAGCTTGGTTGTAATTGTTTTATGAAATAAGGGCCTCCAGGTGACCGATTTTGCTTCCTGAGCAGAAAATCATGGGCTAAATCCCAAGCTCCTTCACATTATAGAGTTATACTTTAAATCGGCTTTCTTTCATAATATGATGTAAAGCGAAAAGAAATTCGGTATAAGGGCCGGGTACGTAGAAGAAGTAATATTTTAGTTTTAGGATAAACGTGTAGATTGGAAATTCAAATCAAATTCTTCTCAAGAGCAGTTGTTGTTGTCGTCGGTGAGGACACCGTCGCTGGGTTAACAAAAAGTTGAACGGAAACTTGATCGTAATTGTTCTGTGAAATAAGGAGCTCGGTTGGCTAGTGGTGACCGATTTTGCTTACTGTGCAGAGGTCCATAGGTTCAATCTCACGCTCCTTTGCGCTATTGAATCGTTAGGACATCAATTCAGCATATCGTTAACCAAAACGAATCATACTGCAATCCCAACACTTTTATTCAACTTCCCGGTGATATCTCGTGAATGTTCAAAAGTGTTCTCGGCTTTTATTAAAGTGAGTATTAAGTCAACATATTCCTACCCATTTCTTTCTTGACCAGCATTCGCACGTGGCTGGCGCTGGTATTGCCTCGTTTTAGATCACCAATATTTACACATTGAGGATGATTGCTAGTCCCAAGCAACATCTATTGGTTTTTTGTGTAATTTCGGTTGTTCTGGCAATAACGGAGCTGCATCCACGGGCGAGTGCATGTATTTTCTACATACAGTCTCAGCCATTACCTGCTACATTGCCCAAGACACCAGATCGATTAGACAAATAGTTTTCGAATAAGAGTTTTCTGAAGACTAGCTAAGCATTTTTCTATATAAAAAAATATATTTCTCGATATTTACTTTTTCGTAGGGGAAGGTTCATTAATTATGTCACGCAAATTACGCTGTCTAATCACTCTCTCAGGTGCGTAAAAGAAAAGCTGCTGAAGTAATTCGGGGGAATCATCTCGCTGGTAATGATCTTAGCAGTAAACACAGCTTGAGCGTTCCGTCTTCTTTGTTCCAAGGTGTCAATTCCAAGCAGACGACAGTGATCCACGTAAGCCGGCAAGTTAGCAGATGCGCGTAGTGAGCAAACCTTCTCTGTACACTCACAAATCTGGCTATCCAGTATGCTTGGTAAGGGCGCCAGACGACAGCACTATACTCTAAGATTGAACGTAATAACGAACAATACAGCGCCCGCGGGCAAAGCGGATCGCGAAAGTCTTCAGATATTTTGAACATAAAGCCAAGCTGCCTGTTAGCTTCAGCCAGGGTGTCATTGTAGTGCGGTTTGAAGGTCAGTTCACAGTCGAGTGTTACTCCCTCTCTCCACAATCAGCTGCAACTCGTCACAATGAGCGATGCATTTGATAACCACATACATTTTGAAATCGTCAGCGTAGAATATCCAGCATCCAGGTGGCAGTAGACACGAAAGCTCGTTGACGAAAAGCGAAAACAGAAGGGGTCCCAGATGACTTCCTTGGCGAACGCCGGAAACGTTCGTGAACACTTCAGAACGAGAAGTTCCAATCTTAACGCAAAGCGAACGGTAAGATTTGAGCCACGAGATGAAGGATCCAGACACTCCGAGTTTCTCAAGCTTGCTTAAAAGAATGTTGAGGCCTACTCGGTCAAATGCAGCCTTGAGATCAGTGTAAACAGCGTCGATTTGTCTGCCAGAGTCCATGGTCCGAACGCAGAGCGACACAAATTCGGTCAAATTGGTTGTAACTGACCGTTTTGGGTAGAATCCATGCTGAGCCGTGAAGATGTAATTTTTACAAGAGATGAAGAGCGCCTCATTGATGATGATCTCGAATACTTTGGAGCAGCAACATAGTGGACATTCCTTTTATTGCCCTTCTTGTGGACGGGGAACATATACGAAAATTTCCATGCCTCAGGAAATTTACTCCCCGTAGAGGCAGATTAAATACCTTCACCAAGGGAGTCGACTCCGAACACAGCTTCAGAACGGACGCAAGAATGCCGTCTGGCCCGGCAGCAAACGAGACTTTCAAGCTTTGAAGAGCTAGATTGACGGTATGGTCACTGATGTGAAACGGACAGAGCTCAAATGCATCTGCTGGAGTATCGCTTATAGCAATCGTGACTTGATTTGGTGAGGCCGAAGATTCATTGAACGAACTCATGAAATGTAGAGCAAAAAGGCGGCATTTTTTCCGGTTCAGATTCAACGGTTTGCTCACCTAGATGAACTGACAATGGCAAACCGATTTCGTTCTTCTTAGTGTTTACAAACGACCAGAAACGCTTTGGACTTCTGCGAAGAGATAATTGCGTACGGAAGACATATCCGTCATAAAGACGTCTTGTAAGCAGCAAAACGTACATTTAATTGCAAGAGTGTTATTTAAAAGTATTTTCAACTCCTTATAAAGGGTGATACGGTCAAAATTTGGTCAATATCAACTTGACGTATTTCTTTCAATTTTGCATTTAAAAAACCTGAACACCCCTCATTTTGAAGGTGTGTGTGTGTAGAATGTTGCTCCTATTTTGATTTTGGAATTCACTCTTCAGTTGTCAAAATGCCGTCCAAGCAAGAAGAGCAGCGTATCAAAATTTTGCTCGCGCATCGCGAAAATCCGAGCTACTCGCACGCAAAGTTGGCAAAATCGCTAAAAGTTGCCAAATCAACCGTTACAAATGTAATTAAAGTGTTTGGGGAACGTTTTTCGACAGCCAGGAAGTCTGGATCGGGGGGAAATCGAAAACCGGAAGCCGCTGAGACGACAAAGAGAGTTGCCGGTAGTTTCAAGCGAAACCCTAACCTCTCTCTCCGAGATGCCGCAAATAAGCTGGGTGTATCGTCTACAACCGTGCATCGAGCCAAAAAACGAGCCGGACTATCGACTTACAAGAAGGTAGTGACTCCAAATCGCGATGATAAACAAAATACGACGGCCAAAGCGCGATCCCGGAGGCTGTACACGACGATGCTGACGAAGTTTGACTGCGTGGTAATGGACGACGAAACCTACGTCAAAGCCGACTACAAGCAGCTTCCGGGACAGGAGTTTTATACGGCAAAAGGAAGGGGAAAGGTAGCAGATGTTTTCAAGCACATGAAACTGTCAAAGTTCGCAAAGAAATATCTGGTTTGACAAGCCATCTGTAGATGGAACTAGAAGAGGTTGTCATCTGTGGCTTGAAAAGCAGCATTTTCATAGCTTCCGGGACAGTCAACCAAGAAATTTACGTGAAAGAGTGTTTGAATAAACGTCTGCTGCCTTTCCTGAAGAAACACGGTTGTTCCGTACTGTTTTGGCCGGATTTGGCATCTTGCCATTACGGTAAAAAGGCCATGGAGTGGTACGCCGCCAACAACGTGCAGGTGGTTCCCAAGGACAAGAACCCTCCCAACACGCCAGAGCTCCGCCCAATTGAGAAATCCTGGGCTATTGTCAAGCGGAACCTAAAGAAGACCAAAAAAACTGCTAAGGGCGAGCAGCAGTTCAAGGCAAACTGGCTTTCTGCGGCGAAGAAGGTGGACAAGGTGGCTGTACAAAATCTGATGGCAGGGGTCAAGCGTAAGGCCCGGCAATTCGGATTTGGAAAAGCGGAAGCCTAACTGAATATTTTTCCTGAATTTTATACTAATTGAACTTGAAAAAGAAATTTAATTTGATTTTTTAAATAAACGATTTCACCGATTTACACGCGTTTTCCCTTGACCAAATTTTGACCGTATCACCCTTTAAAATGAATGTTAGTTCCGTTTCCTATCATCCTCTGTTCATGAACATCGCTGCGAATGTTAGAAGTTGACCTTACAGGCGATGTAATGGTTTTTTGTCTTTTTCATTTCGTGTTCTATCTACGCTTTCGACTATACTAGTAAGCTTGTAGAACGACGCACATTGTAGAACATTGTACAACGACGCCTCGAATCTCTCCAGCAGAAAAAGCATACGAAGTCGAGTATGCGAGAAAATGAGCGCTTCATGTTTGCTTTTAGGCTATCCATATTCAGGAGCATGGAGAGAGCAGTGGAGAAAGCACAGGTCTGATAATCGAAGCGTTCTTGGTTCGAGTCCAGTCGGCAATCGGATTCCTATTTTTTTCGACATAACTAATTTACCTCACTAATACACTCTACATTTATCGCTCTCCAATTTTCTTGCATTGGACCGCAGCTAAGTATATCGCATCCTCGGTTCATGCGGTCTCCACTAACATCCTCTGATGATGAATCCCACATAATTGTAAGCGAATCTTACATCCCTCGGTTGGGTGTGGTGGTATTATAACAGTAATACCCCGTTCACATTACAGCCTATATCACGTGATAAACGCTGTCTTGCAATGAGGTACTCATACATCTAGTTTTCACTGAAAACCTTTGTATGAGTGCTCATTGCAAGACAGCCTATATTACGTGATATAGGCTGTAATGTGAACGGGGTATAATTCATCTTCAAAAAGATGTTTTGTGTGTTACTTGGGTAGTGGTATCAGTATGCTTGGGCGAGCTATCAGTTACGCCAAACCGACAATCAAATTTATTGTTTACAAAAGTTCTTCGAAAAAGTAATCAGGATATTTTAGTAGTAAACCAGCTCCAGGCCAAATTTAATATAATCATAAAATTTTAACTCGACTTTCTCAGATTTGCATGAAATTCTGAATAATTGTGTGCTATGGCCATTTTGGATCTTGTAATTTTTTTTCAAAATGGCGTCTTTGACATTTATTAATAAATTGTAGCACGTAAACGTCATTTCGATCAGACAAAATTGTTAACAAAAGCAAATTCTTTAGTAAAAATTCCAAAAAAGTGATAAAAACTTTGTTATCTTAGAAAGTAGGGGAATTTACGTATTCTCGGCAACCTAAGCAGCGACCTTCTTTCTATAGCCTTTTTCTCTATGGAACGCACACATATGCAGTATTGGTTTGTTTACAATCTTTTGCTGCCAGCTGCTCTAACAATTTCAGTCGAAAGAATTGTCAAAAACTGTTTTGAAACGCTTTTACAAAGCTCCAAACTTCTCTAGTGAGAGCGAGTATTGTCGGCAACCAGTTTTTCTTCGGCAACCGTTCCATTTGAACTGCATGTAAATCTGCTGTTCTATTATCGGCAACTCGAAATCAGCTACAATTTGTAGTGCGTGTGTTGCATTTCAAGAAAACCTTGCTAGATTGCTTTTTCTCAGTGGTAAAAATATAGTCAAATTGAAGCTGAAAGCATAAAGAATCGTTTGCATGCATTCAGCGAAGTGTTTTCGTAAGAAAATCCAGTGAAAATAGTGTTTCAATTTGTGTTGCCGAAAATAGTCTGTCATGCCGAAGCCGTCATTTCCCCTATATCTTCGATATTTATAATTTTTTTTTTAATTAAATTCAAGAAAAACGAAAACTTGTGGATTATTTGGTTTATTATTGTCGTTTCTTCTCAGCTATCGATTTAAAAAGTCACAAATATTGTTTCCTTTGTAAAAACTACAATTACCAGCAAAAACATTTTAAAAAAATTCCATATGCTTTTTTCTACGATTTTTGCCAATTTTAAAGTGCCCATGGTTTAAGAAATTTCAAAAGTTTAAATTTTATGAACCTTTGAAAAAAAAATTACACAAATTGAAAGTATAGGTACTATATTTTTGCTAACGAGACTTTATTTTTCATTACAACTTTGTCGACCGGAAATGACATTTTCGTGCTACAATTTGATGAAAAATCTCAAAGAGGTCATTTTGAAAAAAAATTCAGAATCCAATATGATCGGTTTTTAAGTAAAAATGTGAATGATTGCCCATAACACAAAATTATGCAATGTTTTATGCAAATTGGAGAAGGTCGAGTTTTTTTTTCCGATTCGTCATTTGGCGTGGAACTGCTCAATGACCATTAGATTATGTCTCATTTAAATAGACCCTGTATACTTTTGCAAAAACCGGACCAAGAAATAGGTGTCTTTATTGCAACAAAAATTAGTTCGACTGAAATGAAATGTTATAAGATGGTCGAAATCATATTTTGATAACAAGAATGATTGCGCGGAATTCCTCCTGCTACTGTTTTCTTTTTTTAACAAATCCCGAATCCGAGCTCTGCAAAACGGAACTTGAAAATATCCATACCAGTCAGGTTCCAAGACCCACGTGTTCTCCATTGAGTTGTCTTATCACATTATAATTTGCGTACCGGTCCCAGGTCTATTTTCAGCACGTGTTCCGGCAGCTTTCGCCAGTATCGGGCCGGAGATCTCGGCAGGTGTATTTTCGCGATAAAACCATCCTCGACTCTAAACGGAGCACAACCTACACCTACCGGTTTCCGACAACAAAGTCATCACACCACATGGCAATTCACTTTTTCTCATTACCATATTATGACCCATGAGCTAAATTGTGCAAGATTGTGGAAGTGCCACGCGTTCACTGCCATACCGGTTGTTAAACGAAATGGTTTTATTTCAGCAGTCGAATTGGTGCTTTTCTTATCCGTCCGTCGGAACTGTCCTGAGTGAAGCAAAATGGTTGTGAAAGCTGCAAATTATGCAGCAAGAATGTTCGGCGAATTGCGTCTATGATGATGATTCGGGAAAAGTTGCTCTGTTTGTCGAGCTGCCAGCTGCTTTTGGGGTTGGGTAAATACTTCTGGTAGATAATGAGAGATTTACTCCGCGGGCAATTATCTTTCGGGAGAACGTTTCACCTTCTATGCAGGCAATAATTTCTAAGAAGATTTAATTATTCCATAGTTCGTTCACTTTCCTGCCGGCCACAATGACGGTTCATTCATCTCCACATGCATATGAACGTACAGGCTTGGCGGCAGGCAGCAGGCGAGGATGAGGGAGGTCAATTTGCTTATTCGAATAAGATGCTTGACCAGACACTCAGAGAGACAGCGAGGCAATTTCATTTTCCGAAATTATATTCACTAGCTCCGAGCGAAAGGAAAAAGCAGAAAAATGATTATTCTATCAAAGGTTATTATACCCCATGATCGCTGTATGTGTGCTTTTGATCAATTTTCTTTTGGCTATTTTTAATGGCAGCTACTGAACTGATGGAGGAAAGGTTAGTTCGCTCGCCGGTTGTAGGGAGGAGAGGAACAGAGGATGATATGAGTGCTGCTGGGTGATGTACTTTTTTTTTTTTTTTTGGAGACCACCTACTGAGCATTTGATGGGAAAACGTGGAGAAAGGGAAGCATTTTTTGAGTAGCAAATTAATGGAAGAGCGCAAATTTCTTTGATCATACCTTTGCGAAATGGGGAACCAGTTATTGGATCGATTTCGCGGGGGCTTTGATGTATAGCGAAATAATGACATGATGTTGGCGCTTGTATGCGATCCAAATGAGCTCATACCGGGGAAACAACCTGAGAATCGTTTCGCCAGTCTCGAAGGTAATAAAAAAAAAAGCAAAACATCTCAACCGGAATCTAATTACAAAAGTTCTGCCCGAGATTTATGGCAGGGATTTCAGGCGCTTTGCATCCACAACAGGACGATAAAATCCGAAGCTGAGCTCATAAATCATCTCGCCCAGGATCAGCGTTGTGGTCCGGTTGATGTATGCGGCCGGCGAAAGGATAAAAAAAGAAGAAAAACAGTAAATACGCACTTCAACGGCACCATTTTCTGCATATTTCTCGCACTTGTATTCTTTCCTTTATCGTCGTTGCCGTCATCCGAGGCGAAGGGTTGCATACTCTCTATTCCGGCCATTCGGTGGAACAATTCTCATTTAAAAACATTGTTTGCAGGAAATAAAGCCTCTTCATGCGGGCGCCTATTTTCGTCAGTGAAATTCCATTTCCGTCGGAGATCGGAGTGTGTTTTATAACGCAGAAATGTTTATCTTTCTTTCGTTTAGACTGTAATAAGCTCTGCAACCCTTCCCGAGCAAGAAACGATAACATGTGAATATCTTAAATAGGTATGGTACCTTATTCTGGTACACTTGAGGTATAAAACCTTCTTTTGCTTTTAGTCAGTTATCGAAATATTTTGTAAAATAACAAATTAATACCAAAATAACAAAACGTGATCTTTCAGTTTTTGGACAATACCACCTAAAAGAGCTATGGGATTGCATTTTTTTCCCTTGATTTGTTTTCTGTCGATCTAGTTTTCCGTACTGAGTATCAATGCTACTGACGTCAGGGAGGCTCCCACACCTGAACCCTACCTATCGACCCATCAACTCATGTTATTAAAAGACCTATTAAATAACAAATTATGGTATTCTGGCATCAAAAAAGAAGTTTGGTATCCGTCAGCTATTATAGTAACTAAATTATTTATTAGTTCGTTATGCGTACAACATTTTTGAGGTATTTGGTATTTTATCTCTTATTTCAGGTTCGTCAGAAGCAGATAGCACACACGGGATTTATTTTATAGCTTGTTCTTCTTTTCATGAAATGGCACTTTGGTGCCATTGAAATCGCTTTAAGCGTGTAGTGATGGTATGGGCCTGTTCATAAACTACGTAGACAGTTTTTTGGGATTCTTGACCCCCCCCCTCCCCCTGCGTAGACAATCGCCCATACAAAAAAATTAAAATTTGTATGGACCGTGGATAATTGTCAACCCCCCCCCCCTAAACTGTCTACGTAGTTTATGGACAGCCCCTATGAAGTTGTCCAGTGTGCTGTGAGAAAATCTACTTTTCTGTGTTGTATTTTATAATGCCACCAAATATTCTGACGAAAAAGTTGGAAGGGTTGTATACTAGATACGACCGCAGGGTTGGCGTTGGATAACGTCTGTTATGTGTTGTACTTAATTGTGTATATTATATTTTAGGAATATTCCTTAATAACTCTTTTGCGAAAGTTTGGTGGCCCTGAAAAGGGCCGTTTTGTTGGGCTGATGTTGTTGGGTTTGCTCTGCTCTATCGCTCTGGAGGAGCTTTGGAATGATGTTGGTAGTTCGAAGATAGACAGCATCTCCCCTTCCACACCCCAGTATAGTCCCCAAATTTATGTGTAACTGTGATATTCTGGAAAGAAATTGTCTTCAAAACTAACTCTTTGTCGAATTATTGGTGGCCCTGAAAAGGGCCGTTTTGGTTGTGGTTTTGGAATGATGGTTATGCAGAGCATGGGTACCGGATGGCAATGGCGATTTTGATGAGCGGTTTGCATGCCGTGCGCTTTGCTTCAACCACGAGTGCGGTGAACTCCGGGTAAATATTATTACCAATCAGTAGAACAGCGCTAGGTGGTATGATGAAGCGGGATATCCACTCGAGATGTCGAGAGGGTAGATGGTTGTTTTGGAGGTTGTGATGAGGACGATTTTGGAACGGAACGGGTTGTGCTCGATGATGCATCGTTCTTCTTCACACAGTCTGTGAAGACGAGTTCGATTCTGAAATAAGTTTTGTAGAAATGCAATAAAAATGGAATCTATGGCTCTGCAAAGATTCAACTTTCGATATTCAAGTGTCGGAAAGGCATAAGAAAATTAATCGTTAAACTCTTTCTTGATAATGTTGTGGCCCTGAAAAGGGCCATTTTTCCAACGCGCTCGGCGTAGTTGCCCTTGCGGAGCAGATGGTGAATACGACCGACTGAGAACTGCAGCAGCTGACGGCGGCCCACTATACCGGAGCACTTGTACCAACGCACTCGGCGTAGTTGCCCTTTCGCCCCCAGGCTCTGCTGCCGCTGCTCTGCTGCCGTTGCTCTGCTTCCACTGCTCTGGTACTGCTGCTCTGCTGCTCTGCTGCTGGGTCGACGATCGGATAGACAATGATGGAACGGGCGACCTTGTTGAACGCTTATATAGTAGAACAGAAAATATCAGAGGTGTCAGATACTCGCATCTGATGTCTCGGTTGGAGAAAGTATAAGAATATAAAAAAATCAATCGATTGTCACCATCGTTAGACAATGGTTTACTTTTAACCATTTTTCAATAGTTAACCGAATGAAATCAATAGTTTTGAAACATTCAGCAAATTGCTAGAAATATTTCCAATCGATTGATGCCATTATCTCGTAAATCTATCGAGAGACGGTTGAGTTATTATCGTTCAAAATCTTTTAATTTTTCGTAACGCATCCAAAATGACTGTTTTCAATTTTGTACCCCCGTATGTT
The DNA here is from genome assembly GCF_037179485.1 of Ochlerotatus camptorhynchus. Classification (NCBI taxonomy): domain Eukaryota; kingdom Metazoa; phylum Arthropoda; class Insecta; order Diptera; family Culicidae; genus Ochlerotatus; species Ochlerotatus camptorhynchus. The sequence continues at coordinate 118,167 of NW_027040644.1, forward strand.
GCCGAAAGACGTTATCCAACGTCAAAACTTGGTTAACGGTATCTTTCAATAGTGATTTGTGTATATCCAATGAATGAATTTAAAAAAAAACGATGTCCCATTGAATAAGATAGCTGGAAACGGCAGTTTGTCATAAATAACTTTACGCAAGATTTCAATACCGCGTTCTATATTATTGTTCAACTGCAAGAAAAGCATCATCATGATTCGGGTTCGTTCACATATTACGTAATGTTTTAGGGGGAGGGAGTACCCAAGCCGGTGAACGTTGTTCTCCAGTGGAATTTAAACGGATTCCTTGGCCGCCTAGGGGAATTGGAGCTCCTTTCCCAAAGCGAAGCCCCCTGGATAATCGCTCTACAAAAGGTCAATAAAATTACAACCGACCAACTCAATAGTTCGCTGGGAGGGAGATACGATTGGTGCTACAAGCGCTGCGGTAACTTCAGGCACTCCGTAGCCATCGGGGTGCTTAGGAGCATTCCACACCAAGTTCTTGACCTCCAAACCGACCTACCAATCGTTGGCGTTCGCCTCAAGAACGCCGCTAACTTAGCTATCGGCTGTGCGTACCTGCTCTGCGGACAGATAGCCAACTTAGATGGAGACTTAAGCGTAGCTATTTCCAAGCTTCCGGAACCGCGGCTCATCGTTGGCGACTTCAATGGGCACCTTCCGGACTGGGGCAGCCCCCGCCCAGACCCCAGAGGTTCTACTCTGGCGAACATCTTCGAGAGTGAGGACCTGGTGGTGCTGAATGACGGTGCTCCCACCTTTTTTAATGGACGGCACACCACCGCGATCGACATTGCCACCATCAGTCGATCTATCGCGAACAGGACACAGTGGAATATCAGTAACGACCTGCATGGTAGTGACCATTACCCGATCCGTATACAGCTTTCCGTAGGCGCGGCCCCTCCAACGACTCGGAGACCCAGATGGCGCTACGAGGAAGCCAACTGGGACGCCTTCAGGGAGAAATCTGACGCTCTCCTTCAGCAACGCGATCCGAACGACATCTCAAGTTTCACGGAAGTACTCTACGAAGCTGCAACAGTGTCTATCCCAAGGACGAGGATACCAAATGTGCGGTGAAAGCGCGACGCAAAGCTTTACGCCGGCTTAAGCGTCTCGCCTTAGACGACCCTGGGAGGGAGGAAGCGCTGAAGTTTTACCGAGAACACCCCATCTCTCGTGCAGACAGGTGATCCGTGACGCAAAGCGATCTAGCTGGATGGATTTCTTGGATTCAATCGACGAATCCCAATCGTCGAATGAATTGTGGAATCGCGTCAACGCTCTGAGTGGCAAGCGGCGGTCTACTCCACCTACTATCCAAGCTCATGGCAGCTCGATCTCAGAACCGAAGGACATCGCCGACGAATTAGGAAAATATTTTGCCGGCCTGTCTGCTGTCAGTGGCTACGACAGCGATTTCGTCCAGCGCGTCAAACCTTCCACAAGCAGCATTCGCGACTTGCGAATTCCACCCGGTTTTAAAAAAACCTCTCCCTCGACGGAAAAACGAGGCTACTCGCCCTATTCAACGATCTATGGCTCACTGACTCGTATCTGGACCTCTGGAAACAAAGCTTGGTTGTGCCCATTCCGAAGAACAACACGGCGAGTGAAGAAGCCTCCTCCTTTAGGCCGATTGCGCTCACTTGCTGCGCGGCAAAAGTGATGGAGAGAATGGTAAATCGTCGTCTTAAGCAGTTCCTGGAGTCAAACGGCCTCCTTGACGAACGGTAGCATGCGTTCCGGCAAGGACACATATTTCAAAGGCGTTCAACAGGACTTGGACACCTGGTGTCAGCAGGCAGCTCATCGGCTGGGGCCTGGAAGGTCACATCACACATTTTGTACGAAATTTCCTCCTTGATCGTACCTTCCAGGTGACCGTCGGGAATACTCGCTCGGATCCGTTCCCCGAAGAAACTGGAGTGCCCCAAGGGTCCGTTATAGCGGTAACGCTATTCCTGGTGGCAATGAACGGGGTATTCAGCCGATTGCTCAAGAACGTACACGTAATCGTTTATGCCGACGACATACTCATCGTCGTAACGGGACGAACGACTAAGCGGACCAGGAACATAGCTCAAGCAGCAGGTGGGCGCTTTCGGTTGGTTTCCAGCTCTCCGCTCCGAAGAGTGTACCGTGCCATATCTGTCACTCGGGCCATCTGATTCGAGGACCACCGATCACCATCCAAGATCACCCGATTCCGCCCAAGAAAACAGTGCGTATTCTGGGGGTAGTACTGGATCGCACCCTAAGCTTCAACCAGCACTTCAGGATGGTGAAAAGAAAATTGTCGTAGCCGCATCAACATAGTCAGGACAATCTCCCGCCCGCATCGCTCCAGCAACTGTGTATCCGCCTTCGTGTCGCTTGGGCTGTTATCGACAGTCGACTTTTCTACGGCCTCGAAATAACCTGCTTAGCCACCGAGAAGCTCAACCACACCCTCGCTCCGGTATACAATACCTACGTACGCATCATATCCGGCCTTCTCCCTTCCACGTCTGCAGACGCCGCATTTGTGGAAATCGGAATCCTCCCTTTCCGTTATCGATCTGCTGCAGCCATTGTTACGAAAGCCGCTGCCCTCGCTGCTAAGAAATCCGGGAATGAAAGGGTCTTTCTCCTCAACGAGGGGAACAGAGCCCTCCGCACTGCAGCCAACCATGACCTCCCCCCGGTGGCCAGGGTCCACTGGTATGGAGAGAAGAGTTGGCGATCAAACGTCATCAAAATAGATAAGTGGATTAAGAGTGGTTCCAAGAGCCGGAGATAACTCTGTAGCTTTGAGACGTTCTGTTGCAGAGCTTCTCAAGTCGGTTTACCCGGGTCACGTTCATCGTTTTACGGACGGATCGCGGTCACGGGCTGGAGTTGAACTCGAAGTGGCAGGACCGAACACTGCAACGAGTCAAAGTCTACCGGAGGAGTGTTCCGTCTTTTCCGCTGAAGCCGCCAGCTATTCTAGACGCAGCCATCACTCCGGCAGATCAACCGATGCTCGTATTAACTGACTCACACAGCGTCATCCAAGCGCTGGAAACCGAAGCCTTGAGCCCCCCCCCCCTCTGGATACAAGCCATTACACGGTACGCCCCACCTTCAACCGTCTTTACGTGGATCCCCGGACACTGCGGTGTTCCCGGAAACGAGGCTGCGGACAGACTGGCGGGATATGGCGCATCCCGTCTCCGCTACACCAGGAACGTACCCCTCTTCGACGTCTGGCGTTGGATTGTGAATACCATTGTGGAAGCCTGGCAGCAGGAATGGTTCCAGTCGCGGACCGCTTTCCTGAGGAAGGTCAAGGAAACCGTGCGCCCCTGGCCGAACAGCCTAAAGTACAAGGACCAGCGGATCATCTCAAGACTCCGGACCGGCCATGCGAGGGTTTCCTGTAATTTTGGTGGGACACCTTTCCGCAATGTCTGTTCAATCTGCAGCATCCCCGCCTCGGTGCAACACGTGCTGTGTGTCTGCCCGGAGTTCCAGAAGCTACGCGAACAACAAGGACGTCAGTAACAACGACCCCTCGACGTTGGCTGAAAGAAGCCCCCTTGTATGACCAAATCTAGCCCCCTGTCGGTGGCTACACTGATCGTGTGTTCCTCACGTTTCTATTTTTTTCTGCCGTCGGGGTTTCTCCGCCGGACCGGTCACTGTCTCCTACAGTGGAGTTCTGCCTTGTTCACGCACCCAGTCCTCACCACAGCCCCGATCTAATCCTCACCTTACATTAAGTTTTCAAAATGTTGCCTGTCTCATTCGTTGAGTAATGAGAGCTGGTTATACGTCACGTTCATGTCAAATTGAAACCTATTTTTTAGGCAGGAAAAAAAAAAGAAAAAAATTTCGGCTTCGGCAATACCTTAACGTTTTATCGTCAGGGGGGTAAACAACGTCCTTGAGACCTCAATATTGGCATGTGGATACATTGTGTTTCAGGGCATCTACTGGCCAAATTTGAGTGCTCTAGGATTTTGTTTATCCCCTGACGATAATAGGTTATGGTACTGCCGAAGCCGACATTTCACCTACATCATCTTGAATTTTTCCAATCAGCTTCAAGTGATAACGGCTCGGACAATGCTATAAGACCTGTATATATGCTAAGATCTTTCTTAGGAAGATCCGGGATTTTGTGGGTCATTAATTGGATTAATGAATCGCTTCGACTGCCTAGCAATGGAAGTGTTCCTGTTTTCCTCCACTTTTGAAGATTCAGCTTTTTCATTTCCGTCAATTTTGCCAATATAAGTTGACTTGATTATGATAAGACAATTTTTGAAGCGATTGAACACACTCCCAGACAAGTTTTATGTACATGTCGCCGACTTTAAAGCATTTAGAGTAGCTTGACTGCCGGACATTATGCATATGTTTTTCACTTAGTCACTGACAGACTTGATCCTCAAAAAAACCTTCGTCAAAATCTCATTCATTTTTTCGTCAATGACAAAGATTCCTTGGTAACAAAAAGTTGTATTATATGCATTCTGTGTCACATTATTGTTATCCAAGCAGTTCAGGACGTAGATGCTGGTTCACTTTTATGACTTCATCTTATTGTGTTACTCAAGTCATTTTTTTTCCTATGGTTTGTTTTTTTCTGTCGATCTTGTTTTCCGTTCTGAGCACCAATGCTACCGACGTGCCAGGAAGGCAGCTCCCACACCTGGACCCTACCTATCGACCCATCAAAACTCATGAACCGGGGACCAACGGCTTTACTTCCCATCCGAAGGAAGGCGTGATCAGAGATGTTATGCCTCAGAACATCCCGGCGGCGCCGACTGGGATTGAACCCAGGCCTGCTGGGGTGAGAGGTAATCACGTTTATCACTACACCACCGGCGCCGTTAGCTCAAGTCATTTCGTTACAAATTTAGCTAATAAAAAAATCTACACATGTTCGTCACAGACAGCATTGTCATTGACAATTAAAATGGTTTGCCTTGACGATGACTATTAGCTCAACTGAGTGACCAAAGCAGAATTGTCAATATTACCGTGTATTGTCGAGATTTTGCAGCACTGACTGTGTTGTTTCGATTTTGACGTTCCGAGTGAGAAACAACGCAAGACCTAGGAAGCAATAGAAAACGAACCAGCTATCGAGCATTTGTTACGGATGTGTTACATGGAGAGGAGGGAACTTCAAAAAGGCCAAACATTGCGTTACGTAATATGTGAAGGAACGCTCCTGGCTCCTTTTGACGTTCATTGTTTTTCGAGTTTGTTGTCAGTTATGCTACGTTCATACCTGAATTTGGTATTAATAAGTTATTTTCTCCTGCTCGGGTTCTGCCTTCACCATTGTCACCGTCGTCACCGTCGGGACGGACGTAGAAATGAGAATTTTTCTCGATCCCCTCTCCTCCAGTCCGGTCCAGTCCAGTCCAGGCGTGCATATGAATCATCTGCCAACAAAACGCCGCACTTCGTGCCCATCTTCCTTTCACTGCCTTTTCTGTGCTCTGTGATGATGGGATGATTGTGCGGTTTGTGACTATAGGATTAGGTAGTTTTGTAAGATTAAATCTCCTGGATGGATGGATGGGCGGGAGGACGAGGGACGAGAGAGCGGTTTCATTTCTGTAAGTAACTTTTGGTTTTATTACGGAAACGGGTATGAGTTGAGGCTGGGAAATGTTTTCTGGGAGGAGGGGATGGAGTGACTAATTATGTCCCATATCTGGAGTGAAGTTGTTCCGGCTTATGTTTGTGTACTCAAATATGAAATGCAGTGTTATTTGAACTTCTGGATGTTATTCAAAAAGCTATCGTTTTACTTTATTTGCCTTCGCTGGTATATCTCAGTAGCAAAGTTGCAACTCCACTAGAAAACCTAGAAAACCATGACTAGTGTTTCCAATTAATCATATCATATCATTTCATAAACATATTATCCAAAACAGTCTTCAGATTTAGGAATTGAGAAACGTTATCAATGAGGTTGTTAACATATGCACAATTCATTTTGATCATAGGAGGTTCTCATGTGTAAAAGATTATTTATGGTGTGTAATCGAAGCTCCATGAATATTAGGAAATATTAGAGTTCTCTAGGGTGATCTCATTAACTTCACGAAAATTAAAGGAACTTAAAGGAAATGTCGAGAATAATTGGAAAGTTCCGTAAGCAAACTGCGGGAACATAATGAAAATTTCCGAAAACTTTTGGAACATTCTGGAAAGTTCAGAGAAACTAGTTGCACTTCTAGGTGATTCAGTTAGCACCAGGAATACTGCCGGATCTTTGAAGAAGTTTATGAACTTCAGGGATAACCAGAGAATTTAAGGGAAGTAAGGAAAATTGTTGAATCTTTAAAGAAGTTCCAAGTAGATCAGTGAGCCTAGGTCTAGAGATCTTACGGGATTTGCAGAGATCTTGAGGGTGTTTTCAATGATTTAAAGGTAATTGCAAAAACTATATGATATTGCATATCAGTAAAGATAAGTTCCAATAAATTCAAGATAGTTCCGTTAACTTGTGGAAAATTTTGAGAACCGGGAATTTAAGGAATGTCCAGAAAACTCCAGTGATCTTAAGCAAGTAATTTTTTCGGCAAGTAATTATTTCGAAAATTTTACAAAAGTCAAGAGCCTTTCAGGGGTGTTTAAAATTTTTCAAGACAGTTCCACTAATTTCAGGGTGGTACCAAGAACTTCGTGAGAATTGAGAGAACTTTAGGGAAGCTCTGAGAGCATCAGGACAGATGAGAGAGCCTTAGGGCAGTTAACTTAATTTCATGGAAATTGCTGGAATTTTGGGATGTCACATTTCCATGAAGGGAAGTTCCATGGTTCTCACGGTAGTTTCGAGAAATTCCATACCATTCGGAAACTTCAGCAAAGATCAGAAAACTTCAAGGCAGCGCCATTAATGTCAAGAAAGCTGTGAGAACTATTAAGATGTTCCTAAATGTTCAAGAAAATTTTGAGAACTTCAAAGAATATTACAGATTTTAAAGTAGTTTCATTACATTTAGGAAAACTCCGAGAGGATAGTCAGAAAAATCCCATAAACTTCAGCAAAATTGCAGGAGTTTCCAAGGAGATATTTTTAAAACTTCAGGAATGATCCTAAAACTCATGGATTGTTTTAGGGTCATGGGTTATGAATGTCAGGAAAATTACTGGAACAGTAGAAAATATAAGAAAATTCAAAGAAGTATCAAAAACTTTATGGAAGTTCAGAAAACCACAGGTAATAAGAGATTTTACGAGTTTCAAAGAAGTTTTCAAAGCTGAAGGAAAGTTACGCGAAATTGCGAGGACTTTTAAAATACAGAAGTACTGAGAAATTCAGTGAAGTGTTTTAATAGCTATCAAGATCAAATATGAACGAGAATAATGAGCAAAACGGAGAAGTTTTTTTTTTTTCCTCTGTTCGGGACCTAACACTACTGCGACCAGTAAATTGATCTATTGTAGTATATCCCGTGTCCTTAGTTTAGTGCATGTCGTATTACTCAATCACTATTGAGAAATGATGAAGTATTCGATTTTTTTACAGTTGCCAATCTTGCATTTATCGCAAGGATCCAACTCTAATTGAAATCCCGCTATTTATACCCTTCGGAGGGTTTACGTGAATTGTCAGTCAAAATTGGATTCCTCAGCAACAAAATTAAGGTAAGACACCGATAATGACCATGCATCAGAACCCTAGTCTTAACCACTTCAAACTAGGGAACAACGAATAGAAGATTAGGAATCACAAAGATGAAGACAACTAACTCATTTTTTCCTTGTTTCAAGATCATCCTCGTTAGACAAAGCCGAGTCTTGTCACTATCAACAAGGCATAAAAAGTAACAAGGACTAAGATGTGTTACTTGGATTACTGAAAAATCCTGTTCCCCTAGTTTGAAGTAGTCAGGACTAGGAATCGGTGGTAGATCTTACATCCCGTAACGTACCACGAAAAGGTGATCTACCCACGTTACGGGGCAAAACGGAGAAGTTTAAATAAGTGCTTACTATTTAATGGTAGATTGACGCACATGGGGCGAACCAAAAAGTTGTTAACCACCTGTGCTACCTTTGGAAGAGGATGGGTTAAAGGCACGAAAATCTGAAAATTTTTGTGAAGTCATTGAAAATCTATGAACAACATTAATTATTTCGTTCCAATTTTCGGCAAATAGTGGGAACCTTCGGAAAGTTCCGGGAATTTCAGGGGAATTGAAATTACTCCAGAGCAGTTCCACGCCAAATGACAAATCGGAAAAACTAGAACCTATCCAATTTAATAAAGATATAAATTTTCTTTTTGAAATATTTCAGTTTTTATTTTTTAATTTTCACTCAAACTTTAAAAAAAAATCTGTTTATATTAGCTGTGTATATGATTAAGAAACAATTGTTTTCGTGCTACAATTTATTGAATAATGTCGATGACGCCATTTTGAAAACAATTCAAGATCCAAAATGGCCGAACTTATGCATGATTGCCTATAACTTACAATTATGCAAAATTGTATGCAAATCGGAGAAGGGCGAGTCAAATGTGTCATGCCTTTATCCTATTTGGCCTGGAATTAGTCTCCATGAGAGTTATGAAATTTAAGAAAAATCATCAAGAAGTCCAGAAAATTTCAATAAAACTCCGAAAAATGTAAAGAAGTTCAGAAAACATTAGGGATTATCCGAGACTTCTGGACTGTTTCATGAACGTTAGGAAAATGCGGAAGCATTTTAAATGAAGTACCGTTAGCTTCCGAGAACTTTCAAGATTTGAAGTAACCTCAGGGAAGACCATTGAAGTTCCATGAATTTCTGGAAAGTTGCGGAACATTTTGAGAGATTCTTGAATTTTCAAGAAATCTAGAGTACTTCTGACGTGTTTAGAAATGGTTTGCGATCCTCACAGAAGTTCACAGATTGTCAAGGAAGTTAAGGGATTCTTAGGATAGTTCTTTTAAATTCAGAGCAGTACCAAGAGCTTTAGGAAAATTTGAAGCATGGTAGGTCCGAATACAGCTGTAAATTCATCTTAATTACCGGATGCGAATGGAAAATGCATACTTCTCTCAACAAGATTCGACACAGCCTGTTTAGAATATTTCCTCCTGAATGTTAACGAGCTCCAGAGACGACAGGTACATAAAAATAATATTGCTCTGCCTCTAGTGATAAAGACAAACACTGGGTAAAATTGATTTGAATTGAAAAAAGTTGAGCATATTCCAGCGTTTTAATGTATCAACCTTAGTTAGCTAGTTTTTTTTAAATCTTTTTAACGTGGTTTATATTTATCTGAGAACTTCAAAAAAGATTAATCAATGTCAGAAAACTTAAGGGAACTTCAAAGAAGTTTTAAGAAATTCAGGGAAGTTTGAAAAAAATAAAGGGAAGTTCATAGCTCTTTATAGCATTACAGAAAACTTCGGGGGTAGTTGGTTGGTTGCCTTTATTTAAAAGACTTTCAGTCCGAGGCTGGTTCATCTCTGGTCTTCAGGGATTTACCAAAAACTTTATGGAATTTCCAAAACATGCAGAGAAGTCTAAAAAAACTTCAGGAATGTTCCAAAGGCTACAGGAATTTTGTGATGGTCTTTCTTTAAGATCTTCAAGAGTTCTGAAAATGTCAAGACAGATCCACGGACTTCAGGAAAATTTCGTGAACTTTAATGAAGACCAGATAAATTCATAATAGTTCCATTAACTTAAAGAAAATTTCAGGAACTTTACATAAACTTAAAAACACTCCAGAAAACCTCTGGTATGCGCAAAGATCGTTAGGAAAGGTCAGAAAACTTCTTAGAACTTCAAGATAGTTCTATAAACATGCAGAAATTTGGGGTACCTTGAGGAATGTTCCAAACGCTTCAGAAAAAAATGAAAACTTAATATCATACGATTGACTTAAAAAAATATCTTTTCAGATGTTCAAAAAAAAATCCAGGAAACTGAAAATCAGTTTTGAGTCTCATGATTGTCAGGAATGTGATTGTAAGTTTTATGAAAATCTCTTAAAACTTGGAAAAAAAATGGGAGAAGCTCTGAATTTTTTTTAAATTTCACTTTCAAAAATTAAAAAAAAAAGCAAAAACTTCAGGGTGGCTCCAAGAACGTCCAGAACTACGGAGAAGTTCTAAGATCTTTTAGGGTAGGTTCGATAAGCTTCAGAGCAGTTCCATAGATTTTAGGAAACAGACTGTGGAACTTTGAAATATTTCAGGTATTTCAGGGAAGCTTCTAGAACTTAAAGGTGGCCCCATTAGGTTCAGGGCAACTGCAAGAAGTTCTATGAACTTCAGGATATAAAAAAAAACTTGAGAGAAGTCAATAAAGCTTCCGAGCAGTTCAGCGTACTTGGGGAGAGTTGTAGAAACTCTGAAGAAGTCTCAAGAAGCACATTGAAGCTAGGTCTAGACATCTTATGCTCAGAGATCTTAAATAACTTCAGAAAAGTCCAGACTTTCGGGGAAATTTAAAGATCTGTTATGATTAGTTTTGATAAATTCAAGACAGCACCATAAGCTTCATTTAAGAAATTCCGAGAATATCTGGGAGGCCAAGAGAAATCCGAAAATTTTTAAGAAATCTTCAGACATATTTTGGAACAGAAGTCCAAAGCTTTTCGGAGGAGTTTAGAAGTTGGTTAAGGTTAGTTTCTATAAATTCAATACAGCACCATGTGGTTCAGGAAAATTTAAGATGTTCCAAGAATATTTGGGAGGTCCAGAGAACTCCTCTGAAGAATCTTCAGGCATATTTTGGACAGACGTCCAGGGATTTGCAGGGGAGTTTAAAAAATTTCATGACAGTTCCATTTATTTCAGGGTAGTACCAATAACTTCAGGAGAATTCCGAAGAACTTCAGGGTAGCTTTGTGAAAACATAAGAAAATATCAGATAACATTAGGGCAGTTCAATTTACTGCAAAGATATTGCAGGCACTTTATAGAAATTTCGAACAGCTTAGGGAAATTCCAAAATCTTTAGCAAAGTTCTGAGATCTTGAGAGAAATCTAGCTCAAGAGAATTTTTTGAAACAAGTTCCATGAGTTTTAAAGAAGTATCGTAAACTTCAGATAAATTGCGGAAGCTTCAGGATAAATAAAATAATTTCAAGGCATTTCCATCAGGGTTTTCAATATTCCCAGGAATCAACCTCCCAGGAATCTGTAAATGCAAATGAGATTTCCCGTGAATACTCGGGATCTCGGGAATGTGAAAAAATGCTTAAAAATATATGCGTTGAAAACAACGATTTTTTATATTTAAAAATCTGGAGCATACATTTTGATATCAATCTGTTTGAAAGACACACAAAAATAGCATTGTAATTTTTAGCGTCACCGAAGGTGTAGTGGTAAGCGTGTTTGCCTCTAACCCTAAAGGGCCTGGTTTCAATCCCAGTCGGAGTCATCGGGATTTTCTGAGGCATACAATCTCAGACCACGCCTTCCTTTAGAAGGGAAGTAAATCCGCTTGTCCCCGGTCCATGAGTTGATGGGTCGATAGGTTGGTTCCAGGTGTGGGAGCTGCCTTCCTGGCATCGGTAGCATTGATACTCAGTACGGAAAACAAGATCAATGGAAAGCAAACCAAGGGGAAAAAAAACATAGTGAATTTTTTTTTGGAACTCCCGACGTGATATGGATTACTTCCGAGCGCGAGGATTTCAATATCACACAAGCACAACAGTTGCTTAGGTAAGAATGGAGCTAGTTGGTGATCCAATTCAGGAGTCCTAAACGATTGCGAAATTTATGTAAACTGCATCAACCTGTTTTTTTTTTCGAGCTCCTTATTGATGAAACTTGTGTAGCACATTAAATGTTTTTTGTGGAACCGTGCTGATATTCTGAAATGATCGGCTGTGCCACACGCTAGAATGCATCATGCACAATTCCTTCGAAGACCTTTCGAAGGGTATTTAGGCTGTGTTTCGTTTGGTGAATTCTCACTTAAATTTGGCATTTCAAAAATAAATTGTAATGTTCGAAAATCCCTCTGATGTTGATCGTCTGATTTTCTAGAAAGTGCTTGTCAAAAAAAAAATTCTTGGTCTATCAGAAATAAGTCTGGTACAATAGCAGGTTTATTTGAAAAATTTTCACCTGTCAAATTTAAGTGAAAATTCACGAAATGGAACACAGCCTAAGGATGGATATTCCACGATAGTTTTCGACAAAATGAGTATTTCCTGCTTTATGTATTGGAACTATCAAAGCAGCCTTCAACACATCAGGAAGTATTGTGTCTGCCAATGATCGGTTGAAAATACAAGTGACAGGCCTTGCTAAAGAGTCTGCCAGTCTCTCAGGAAAATTGGTGGGAGATTATCAGTGCAGGCTCCTTTGGATACCTTAATGATAGACAGAACGTAATTCTTTTTACGTTTAAAGCCTAGTATACAGATCGAAGCAAAACGAAATTTGAAGCAAGCGAAAAATTATGAAATTTCGCTAGCGAAAAAGGTTGTGAAAAAATGTTTGTGGAACATTTTCTAGTTTCCTTTTTCCGCAGTTTACATTTCATGTGAAACGAAATCGATCAGTTTACACCTCCGGTGAAGCGAAAATCTGACAAATACGCTCTTTCTCGAAACGTCAACTTTTCACTTAGCTGCTGCTCTTTTCACGAGCGCTGCATGCGTGAAAAAAGTAAATGTAAACGAAAAAGATGCGATCCACAAAATTCAATTTCGCTGGATCGTATCTGTTTACAGTTCAAAGCGAAGTGAAAATTTTTCCAATTGCGTTTTTCACGCTGGTGAAAAATGTAGAATTTTGTATGAGATTTTCGCTTCGCTTAGATCTCTATACAGGCCTTAACACTGGAAAATTAAGTTGAAATGTAGGGACGTATGACAGGGCTTTACCGTACGTACTGCGGTGATTCGGAGTTATATGCGCTTTGGAAAAACTCGGCAAACAAGTTGGTAGATTCTTCATAGTCACTAGATGTCTGAGATTTGTATTGCATTTCATTGGGAATCCCTCTACTGCTTTTTCGACGGTAGATAAAGAACCAAAAAGTTGCTGGATTCTGCTTGAGATCGGATTAAACACGGTTCGATATGTTATGGTGTTGCTAATACTGGTTTTATATAGAATACATACGAGCATTTTTGTTGTTATTTTCAACATCCATAACCGTCAACATTAACATTTAGTTTCAAAGTAGCTGAAAAGCAATTGTATTGAATTGCAGAAATTTTACCGAAAAGTTCGGCTGTTCAGATTTCGGTAAAGAAAAAAAACATTAAATACAAGCAAAATCTCATGCAAATGATAAATTTAATGAGGTTCAACTGAATTAAGTTTCGAATAAATTTAAATTTCCCTGGAAATTCAAGAATCCCGCGAAATGAAATTTATAATCCCGGAAACGAAAACAGTAACTTCAATAATTATAGAAAAAAGCGTTTTAAAAATGTTTGATAAATTCAAAGTTGTCTAGAGAACTTCAGTGATAGTCACAGAAATTTAGTACAGAATAACTTTAGTGAAAATCCAAAAACTTTAGAAAAGTCTAGACTTTTGAGAAAGTTGAAATATCTTGAAGAATTTGAAATTTTGATTCAGTGACTTCATGAAAAAGTGCTGCTCACAGTTTTATCTTCCACTGCCTCTCACTCTGTAATACCGTTCCATAACTGACAAGGCCATATCTTCGTTCATGGGAAGCATAATTTTGCTTGAGCTTTACTGCTTTTGCAGCTTCAAGCCCACGATTTCTTGCCATATTCTAAACACATAAAAATTAACCCAAATCACCGAACCTTATCGCATTTCCTCCATAGTAGAATTTTCCTAGCATTCACCTCAGTCGTCCCACATACAGCAGCGATGCAAATTAAATTAATGCCCATACAGTTGCTTTATCTATCTCTCGTAAAACAGTGCCGTAACATCAGACGAGAACCGTTTATTTTTATTTTTTTTAGGGAATCACTCCGTAGTTTGGCTTTGCTTCTTTTCGCACGGTCTTCATCGCATGCATCACCTCTTAGTCCCCTTAGTTTGACCTCAGACTCGATGAACAATCTTACGTAAGGTACCGCTACTGATCGCCACCACCACCACCACCACCGTCAGCACTCAACTGTTGAAGTTGTTTCGGAAATTGATTTTTATGCTTTGTCCTATGTTAATGCATTAAAAGTTAGAGTGATCGACCTCATTTTGACTATCACAGAATTACATTGCCGTGGTAAAACCACGCAACCCCACATTAGTCGAGCCATCCTATCGTACTACAAGACAGTTAACCGAGAGAGATCTCTCTCTCTCTCTCGGACCGACATGCCCCCAAAGCAAACCTTCAAGCTAACCCCGGTCAGTCAGAGTTTGTTTTTGTTTATGTTTGTCCCGTACCTCAGGGGTTCCCTCCTTCCCTTTGTCATTCCACGAACGGTTTCAGTAAACACATTACGCATAGTAGTGGCGCTGATCTCTATCAAAGTTCGCACCGTCACTCGCCACCACCAGCTCGACCAGTAGCGCAGCAAACCACTTGGTGTTACATGGCTAGGTACAGAAGGTTGCCCCTTGCAGTCAGTCTAGCGAGTGAGTCTGGGTCTCTATGAGAGGTGAACTTTACCTTAAAAGGTAGCCCAACGAGCGCTGCAGGTTTTGAGGTTTGCTTTCTGCGACGGAGAAACGTGCTGATACGGTTGGAGCTGAATAAAGGTGTTCCCATTCTCATGTGTGCCGATGACGACGACGACGACGACGACGACGGTGATGACTGTTTGTTTATGTTCTGCACGTGTAGAAGCCACGAAAGTCTGTTGGTACGCGGAAACTTGTTTGGTTGGGTTCGGGATAAGAGCGAACGTGAAAAAAAAATGGTTTTATGAGTCACTATAAAACTTTTTCGTGTGAATGTTTTTGTTTCAGATGTGCTTTCGTAGAATGTGTGATACAGTTTCTGGGTTCTCTAGGTGAGAATGATGATGAGGTTATGGAGTTTGTTTTACGGTGGATGGAAATATTATGATAAGATGCGTCGGCAAACTTGAGATTACCGGTGTTTTACGAGCTGGGATGAAGAAAAGTTTGGAGGTCAAGTTTCCAGGTGTACATAATCCTCCTGGGTGACGAAGGAAAAAAAAATGGAAAATCATAACTGAAAGGTTTTGGACAGGCAATCAAATATTCATTGGGCAGTTGTGCCATAAAAATGGAGATTTGTAAGTTTTATCCATATCAAACGATGATGTGTTATTCTTCAAGTAGGGGCAAATTTTATTATGGATTGTTATATACAATGTTGTCACCAAAATATGCATAACAACCGAATGAAAGCTTCCAACATCTCTACCGAATCAAATATATTAAAAACTTTGATGACACTATCGAGCATCGCCGATGAATCAATCAATCAGAAAAAGTGAAAATGTATTCCGCTTCCCGGCCTCTCAGAGAAAATTTCTGCGCTCATAAATCTTTCCAAGGTTTTTCTATTCCTCATCTGAAAACAATCGCTAATTACTGTAGTCAATTATCTGGACGTTTACAAGAGCTTACAATTGACGCCAATCGATCGAAAATTTGACGATTAAGTGAAGTTTCACTTTGGATTCCTGATTTCCATTGAAAGTCCTATTATTGACATTCTCTGGAAGTCCCACTGCGCTACTTCTGGAAGACCCATTGGACTTCCTTTAGAAATACTATTGGAGGGCTGATGGCAGTGTTAAGCAATAAAAATAGTGAATTAGAGACCAAAAAGACAAGCATCCATTTCCTATGACAGCTCTTAGTATGTACCATTAGAATTGATGAAACGAAAATCCCTAAAAAAGTGGGAATGATCCACAAGAAATGTCATTATGATTCATATTTTATGTAAAATTTAGCACCTCAATTCTAAATGTACCGCGCAAGTTCTAAAGAATGAGAATTACAATTGTAGGCCTGGTAGCGATCAAAGCCTAAGGGAAGAAAATTAGTCGTTCTGATGGCATACCAAATAAGATTTATTAAATAAAAATCTCATAAATACTTAAATATGTACGATAGAAACCTCTAGAGCGAAAGATTCAGTTGAAAGTTTATTATTAAACCTCCAAGTGTCTACTACCTGTAAAACCTAAAAAACGGGAATTATCAGGGAACTTTATTTCTCCTGAAAATACCTGGAAGTCTCAGGGAATCGCATCAGTACTCAGGAAATTTTATGTTTTTTTTACTAAGGATATTCCAAAGAAAATAATGTATTTTAAAATAAAATCATTCAATATTAGTAGTTATGTTTATTCACACATTTGAAATCGAAGCATCAGCCTCGTAATAATATGGTGAATACTTTAGGCGTGAAGGAGATGCTGAAAGAAGGATTACAGTTGAATCTGAGAATAACTCCAGGAGACCTTCAAAGAAATTCGGAAATTAATTCCAGGAGAGATTGCCAAACAAATTAAGCGGAGAAATTTGTGAGGAAATGAAATGAATTCATAGAAGGCTTTCAATGTGAGTCGAATTCCAAGGGCAGGAGATTAAAAAAGAAATCTGAAATGAATTCAATGTAAATTCTTTCCATAGGATTTCTTACTGAAGAGAATTTCAAGGCAATTTCTAGGAAAATTAAACGAAAACTGGATTCGGAGGATAGTTGCTAGAAGTACCGTATGCGTGATAATGTTTGCACCATCGTACAAATAAGGTTCCCGGCATTGTGCATACAATGCCTTGGTTTTCTTTGCATGCACGTAAACTTTAGCTCATACCGTAGTAGGCTGTGTATAAAAGAAAATGATTTACTTAGTTTGACAGTTGCACCATGACGAAGTGGCAGCGTATTCGTGATTTGTACCACGCAAAAATGTCGCAAAAATACATTTCAATCGCCGTGGGAGTGTCCCGGTGGACCGTCAAAAGGGTTTTAGACCGAGAAAACAAAGGACAACTATCCGCGAAGGTGACCACAGGTCGTCCGAGGTCAGCTCGGGTTCTGAGGGTTATCGCTGCTATCAAAAGGAAGATTCGGGTGAATCCAGTGCGTTCAATAAGGAAAATGGCAAAGGAACACGGGATCAGTGACTTTACGGCACGGAAGATCGTAAAGGAAGATTGTGGGGCAAAGTCGAGGGCACGGAAAAAAAAAACTCACATGATTACCAACCGCATCCGGGAGCTACGAGTCGAACGATGCAAGAAAATCTTGAACTTCCTTAAGCGAAAAAATCCGGTAATCCTGTTCACCGACGAGAGTATGTTTACCGTCGATCCCGTATCAAATTCCAGAACCGACCGGTATATTAGTTCTCTTCCGGTAAAAGACGTGGCTGACGAGCACAAGAACGTGTATCTGACCAAGCATCCTGCTAGCGTTATGGTGTTTGGATTGGTGGCTTCCGATGCAAAAAAAAAATGGACCCGGTGTTCATTCCAGAAGGCGACAAGGTCAACACGGAGGTCTACATCGGGATTTTAAGTAAGTATGTTCTTTCGTGGATCAAAGAACAGTACGGTCCGAAGCCAAATGTTGTATTTCAACAAGATTGGGCTCCGTGCCACACCTCGAACCGCACTCAGAAGTGGTTACAGGAACATATTCCGTTTTGGGCGAAGGATGGCCGCCATCCAGCCCCGATCTTAATGACTCAATATGGCGCATCATGAAGGCCAAGGTCTGTTCTAAACGCCAACCGAGTACAGCAAGCCTCAGACAAACATTGACCCGTACCTGGAGAGAAATGGATCCAGACTTTATTATTAGAACCTGTCGTGCATTTCGGAAGCGTGTGGAGGCCGTAATTGTAGCAAGTGGAAACTCGATCAATGATTAACATAGTTTAGGACTCTGAGAAACATCCCCTCTTTAAATAAATAAAAAAAAACTCGAAAACGAAATTTTTGAGAATTTTTTTAATTTTATCACGCATACGGTATTCTAACTATATTCTTGTGATATTGTTTAGAAAATTCAGACAAGAATTTCAAGTGAATTTCTGAAATAATTCCATGAGAGTGTCAAAAAGAACTTCAAGCGAATTTTCATGAGAAATCTTCGTTGAATATGTATTGAACTATTCTGAGGTCTCCAGAACAACTTGAAAGTTCCTTAAATATTCCTGAAGTTAATGAAACTGCCTTGAAGTTCTTTTGTATTTTGAGAAACTCGCCTCATGGTCGTTTTTAAGTTCTCTAAACTTTTTCGGACTTCCTAAAATGTTCACAATTTTTCTAACGATCATGAATCTTCTCTAAAGTTTTAACAATTTACTGAATATCTCTAAACTTTTTTTAAAATTCATGTAATTTTGCTGCTTTGGAATATCTCTGCTCTGAGGATATCTGTTCTTTCTAGGAGTTTTGTTGTTGTTGAGCTTTTTAACGAGATAAATTTTTCTTCTTCTTCTTCTTCTTCGCATTTCAAGCTTATTACATATCGCATATTAGCTTAGTGAGTGCTCTCAACTTAGTGTTCTAGATGCATCTCCACAGTTATTAATTGAGAGCTTTCGATGCCTCCATTTTTGCATTGGTATAATTGTGTGGCAAGCCCAATCATACTTCTATGCCCAGGGAAGTCGAGAAATTTTCCAACCCGAAAAATTCCTAGACCGGACCGGGAATTGAACCCTGTGCCTTTACCGACTGAGCTAAGGGAGGCCCCTTAGATCAATATCCTTCTTGAAGTTCTCGAAACTTCCCTAAAGTGCAGCTCTCATGCTTCCATGAATTTCTGGACTTATGTGAAAACCTCAATAATTTTCTTAACATCTCGAAAGTTCTCTAAAAATCTGGGAACTTTTCGAAATTTTCCGCTAATTAAGTGAAACTGATGGAACTGAACTCCCCTGAATATCCCCTTATTTTTTGAGCTTTACTAAACTTATTAGAAATGCTCCCGAAATGCCTATATAAGTTCATGGAGTTCTCGGATCTTCCCTTAAGTTCCATAGACTTTTATGAAGCTCTCGAAAAGTTTCTTAAGATCTCTGTACTTCTATGAAGTTTCCGAAGTTGTTCTGAAATTCCAGGAAATTCCTTAAGCTCCCGCAACGAAATAGTTAGCATATTTCTATGATTTTCACTGAAGTTCCCAAGATTTGTCGATTTTCGAAACTAATGCATAGTATCTTCATTAGTCTAGAGTTTCCTGAAGTTTTAAAAACTACCCAAAATATTCCTCAATTTAATCAAAATTTGAATTTGATGATGAATTTTGAGGAAATTGAAAAATATTTTGGGCAGTTTTAAAAACATCAGGAAGCTCTAGACTAATGAAGATGCTATGAATTAGTTTCGAAGATCGACAAATCTTACCAAAAGTGTAGTAACCAAAAGATCCACATTCAACGATTAAAATCACTTCCAAGTTCCATAAAGTTCAAATAAAGTTCCGACCGAACCTTAAAGTTCAATCAATTTCAAATAAAGTTCCGACAGAACTTTCACTTTCACAAGAAAGACAATTGATTGAATTGTCAAAAACTGTTTGAAAACGTGTTTACAACGTTCCAAACTTCTCAGGTGAGTAGGACTATTGTCGGCAGCCTCATTTTCTTCGGCAAGCTTACCATTTGAACTGCCAGTTAATCAGCTGTTCTATTATCATCAAATCGAAATCGTCCGCATTTTGTAGAGCGTATATTTCATGATAAGAATATTCTGGCAAAACAAGATTGCTCAGTCGTAAAAATGTAATCAGACTAAGGAATCGGTATAATATATTAAGCGAAAATTTAGTGAAATTACCCAGGTAAGCATTGAATTGCTTAACAAGTGTTGTTCAATCGATTTTATTCACCCTTAGTTTAAATAATTGTTGTACATAGACCACGTTAACCTTTGTTCAGCTTTAAAAAATCTAAATCTGGTGATTGTATTCAGCCAAAAGCATAACAGTTATATACATTATAAGCTTTTTAAGGCATTAAAAAACAGTCTTTTCCAACCCTTGTTCACCCTTTTAGTTTTATTTAGAAAAAAAATAATGCCTGACCGCTTCATATCTTATATATTGTTATGGCCGCGCGAACCGGCAGTCGCTGATTCACAGGCACAATCATACCTACTGCACCACTTAAGCATATGTGTGGCAAAAGCTATGATCATTAACTTGAAACACGTCAAATTTTAGTTGAATGACAGCAACCGGAAGAGTATTATACAGCAATCCAGAATTGTAAACAACAACTGGTAAAAGTAAAAATGTAGTTAACACAATGCGGACACAAGTGCGCGATTTATTTCGATGGTCATGTGGATGCTATTTTAGTACCATAAATGAGTTATATTTTTTAGAGTTCTGTCAGAAAATTCAATGTAATATAGCAGTCAAAACACAGAAATACAAATGTTTATACATTCGGCGTCGTCGCAGCCCACTTCTACCAGGAGCTATTCCTAAAAAGCTCATCTACCTTGTCTCTACTGCTGCTGCTGCTTGGGATTAGAAAGGAAGACAGTGCATTTAGAAGAACTAAACTGCCGGAAATGCAACGAGTGACACTGACTACATTTAACAATCAGGCTATCAAATATTTGTAGTGCATTGCTGATTTGTGGAGTAGTGTTAAGCTAAAATAAGGCTTGTTCAATCTTTAGATCAGCAAGCTTAATGAAGTTGAATTATGGGGATCCAATTAACTTCATGCACTACTAATCAACTATATATTCAGCCTGCTGTTAATCAGCTTTTTACATCTTAAATCAACCAATAATCAGCTTCTGTTCTAACTATTCAGCTTGAATTGTAACTTGGGTAACGTTTAAATTTTGGTTGCCGAAAACAGTCAATGGGTGCTCAAGCCATCATTTATTCTAATTCTTTTTGAATTGTCATTAGAATTCTCTTTAAATCCTCCTTAAAATTTACCTGTTATTCATTCTTCTCACGATTCCCATCAAATCTCTTTTGAATCACCGAGGAATTCAATTCCGATCTTCTGTTGAACTGATTTCTTGTACCGTCCCGTTAGAACTCGTAGGTTGTTGGGAACAGCTTTAGCTGCAATCAGTTTATTTATTATTAGTAATACAGAGTGGCCACTGAACCGGGGAAACCGGGACTTTGATTTTAACATTAAATGCATTTGTTACATGTACTTAGGTAGGGAAAATGACGACTTCGGCATGACAGCCTATTTTCGGCAACCCAAATTGAATCGCTAATTTCATTGGATTTTCTCACGTAAACACTTCCCCGAATGCATTCAAACGATTGTTTAGGTTTTCAGCTTCAATTTGATTATAGTTTTACCACTGAGAAAAAGCAATCTTTCAGGGTTGAAATGAAACACACGCACTACAAAATGATGCTGAATTCAAGTTGCCGATGAACGCACAGCTGTTTAATACGCAGCTCAAATAGAAAGGTTGCCGAAAAAAAGGTGTTGCCCACAATAGTCGCTCTCACTGGAGAAGTTTGGAGCTTTGTAAAAGCGTTTTTGACAATTATTTCGACTGAAATTGTTAAAGAAGCTGACAGCAAAAGATTGTAAACAAACCAATACTGCATATGTGTGCGTTCCTGAGAGAAAAAGGCTATAGAAAGGTGGTCGCTGCTTAAGTTGCTGAGAATACGTAAATTCCCCTATTTGAAATTTTAACATTTACATGTACACGTAAAAAATATATTTTAAAATTAAATTAAATGTTGAATTCCTCAAGAATATTCTAAGTTCGTTATCTCGAGTATTTCACTTAGAATCAAGCTCGAAATTCTTAACTTTTGCATGGTTCAGGGTATCAAAACTTAAGAGTTAGGTCTAAAAAATAGCAATGCCCTAGAGTTTTGAAAAGTTGTCAAACCAAAAGGTGGTGACAATAATTTCAAATGAATAAAGTGAGAATCTTACTCAATGTCCAAGCCTTTAACACGTAATTCTTTGTCAACTTTTGCAATCTCTAAATGTTGTTCTATGCCAGAATCTTTTGGAACGCTACTCAGAGTTTTTAGGAAATAATAATCTAAATTAACAATGAAATCTTTTTCTTTGAAACCCTTTCGGAAATCTCTATAAATTGTCACCTGGAAATTCTCCTTACAACTATTTTTTTTAATAATTGAATAATTGATTAACATTTAAAAGATTTTCTAGGCCCTGAGTAATCATGAGGAGTAGAGTCAGAATAGTTTCCATTTCATAATTAAGTTTGAAGTAAATAGTTGAAGATGCTAATTTCAAATAACAGACTAAAGTGGTAATTTTTATACGATAGATGAGGAGATGCAAGTATAGAATTGATAGTTCCGTTAGAGTACGGCAGTGTGAAAATTATATTTAGAGAGTAGAAAGCGAGCAAGGACAACTTTTTAGGAAGGTACAAATCGGTTTGATCATTTCTCTTTACCAAACTCCATAGTTGGAGAGGGTAGGGTAGGTGCTGCTACTGTACCTTTCGACCAATGACAGTTTCAAACACATCGTCGGTACATGAGCGAGTCGATGATCATCTCTTTTTGCCAGTGGTGGAGGGGGGGATACCCCTCACCATACCTCTCCAACGGGGGAGTTTGGTAAAGAGAGATGATCACACCGATTTGTACCTTCCTAAAAAGTTGTCCTTGCTCGCTTTCTACTCTCTAACGGAACTATCAATTCTATACTTTCATCTCCTCATCTATCGTATAAAAATTTCCACTTTAGTATGTTATTTAAAATTAGTATCTTCAATTATGTAAATCGTTAACTTCACACAGAAGTAATACAAACAAATTGCTAAAGTTAGCAGTAGGGTTAATTCACTTTGAATTCTCCTCCCGAATTAATTTAGAATGCTACCTGAAAATTCTTCAGAGTTGCTTCAGATTTCTCTGGACTTCTGCTCATAATCTTAAAAAAAAGTCTCTTCTGAACTACATTTTGATCTACCCATAGTATTTCCGACAGTTTTCCTGAAATGCTTATCAAAATTACCTGCAACTTATTTTCACATTTCAAGTGAAAGCGCTTTTTGCAGGCAATCGGTGATAAATTTTATCACCATTGCAGCTGTTGTACATTTGGATTATTCTCAATAGTGACCTATTGAAAATGGATACAGTGTTCATTTTAGCAGATTTGTAGAAAAAATTCCAATCGATTGGCTTGTTTAGAATTAATATCCATCTGCTATTGACAGAGTGATAGATGGTCGAAACCTGACCACTTTTCGTAACGCGGTTGATTTTGTTTTTTTTTTAATTGCACCCCGAATGTGTAGCCAACTTTGTCTCAGACGTCATTTTGATTAGAAGGGTAATTTTTGTGCTACGATTTTTTAAAAATGCCGAATAGACCATTTAAAAAAAAAGACAAGATCCAAAATGATCCATTTTTAGCAAAAATGTTACTGATTGCCCATAACAAACAAATATGTAAAGTTTCATGCAAATCGTAAAAGTTCGTATCTGATCGATTTGTCATTCGGCGAGCTGCTGCCATTTTGTAAAATGAACTTTTTTCAAAAACATCTTGTCCCCCAATAATTTCGTGAAGTTGGCACTTCCACAAGTCTATAATTCCTATCCCTAACCGGTTTTCTCTGGAAAGGAATCTTCCTCACAAGAAGTCCCTCTAGCCTTTTTTCTTTTGATTTAAGATTCAATTTCTGTAAAAAAAAAATCTGTAAAACGGATAACTTTCAATCCTGCAGAATTCTCCGAAATAACCAACTCAAACGAAAAGCAAACAACGGACAAAACATCTTCCCTAATCAATTTCCCTCACCGCACCCGATAATTGTCGACTGAAACATCAAGTCCTACTTATTACGCGTCTCTTTTCCCAAACTCGTCAAACACACAGCCGAAAGCGGAAAACGCAAAACTTCCCAAGCACTTCCTGTGGCTTTAATTTAATTTAAACAACTAAGACACGGACACGGCGCTGATGGTGTCAAATGCGAACGAAAATTGAGTTGAATTTGTTTTAATTCCATTCCGCCACTACGGACCGCTCTGCCCGCGGCAAGCTCAAAAACATGCTTCGAATCCCCCCCCCCCCCCTCATGTTGACAAAAAATGGCAACATGTACAGTAAATAACCTGCAACAAAAACAAGAAGCCGCTGCTCACCGGCGACGACCCACCGACTGAGGTCCAATTTTCGGTATTTTGTACTTACAGTTAGCTTTTGCCGTTTGGCGGCATCCGGCTAATGTTGACGACGTCGGCCGAGTATGTGTCTTCCGCGAGCCGGAGCACCTTATATGAATATCCAACGACGACCTTTTTTCCGTTCGATACTGGGGATCTTCACGACTCTGTTTGGAACGGGCGCCACGCTTTTACGGTTTATTTTTCACTTTTTTTTCCCTCACTGCCAAATGATTCCTATTTGTGCTTCTCGTTTCAACTCTCTACTCAAAGCTCTCACCACTCACTACACTTTGTATGCTTGTTGATTGTGTCGAATTTCTTGGCGTAAACTTCACTTTGTACAACTTTTCGCTCGCACTTTTTCACTAAACTTCAATTAATTATTAGGTTTTTTATTTATTTTGGAAACCCGTTTCCGTAGAATAGCGCAACTTGTTTATCCGTGGTGGCCCCCGGAACGAAACCTGGAACGTAAACAGAGAGGAAAAAATGAGCATTGGTTGAGCAAAGGAGTGCAGCAGCAGACACCAAGCACGTTTGTGTGCATCATGAAGCGTCAAGAGCCCTGAAGGCAGGGAAAAAGTGTGCATGAATTGACGGCTCTAAAGTGGGTTACTTTTACTCTTCGCATTGTGCGTGCTTTCGAAGCGCGTTGTTGGGTGTTGTTGTTGTTCTCCCCTCGAGGCACTTGCGCTTGCTCAGCCAGGTGTGAATGGGAGCCTAAATATACTGGGGTGGAATCGCAAACTAGCAAACAGCTGCGACGCGTCGGGACTCAGCGCTTTGTTTGAACGAGGCTGCAGTCCAGTGAGGCCAGATTTCTTTGAGGTCATTTCCGTCGATAAGTGGTACTCAACAATATGATACTTTGGGGATATCGAAGAAGTTGCGTAAAGGTATGTTTCTTGCTGGTTGTTGATTTCAGAATCCCTCGCAGAACCCCCCAAGCAACCATCAAGCCTACTAATGCAAGAAGTGTAAGTTAGTGCTGATATACGGCTGATATACAAATTTAAATTCGTACATCAGCCTTATATTGCAAATTGGGCCCTTATTGGGCTACTGACGGGCTTGGTGTTTACTTGTCAAGATTCACATAATATATCTTCACAATAAGTTGTCGTACCTCAGTAGTAGATTTGTGATAGACTTGCGATATCAGAATTTCAGCCTACATTCCATAATATCAGCGGATGATAAATTGCACGTTTGACATAACCTCAAAAAATCCGGAACATTTTCGGTTTCCGACAACTACAATAATTTCAATAATGTTCCCGTCGAATGCTTCCACGTTCATCAAAATCCATCATTTATTCATGGAACTGTGGCACTTGTCCCATCTCATTGCTCAATTCCGGGTGATGAGAAAGCGGACTTGCTGGCTAAGGTGGGCGCTATTGGAAGGCGATATTTTTGAGCGACAAATCGCCTTCAACGAATTTTTCTCCATTGCTCGTCAGCAAGTCCTTATCAGTTGGCAGCAAAAATGGAATGATGGTGAATTGGGAAGATGGTTACATTCTATTCTCCCACAGGTGTTGAACAAACCATGGTTCAAAGGGTTGGACATGAGCCGTGACTTTATACGCGTTATATCAAGGCTTATGTCCAATCACTACTCGTTAGACTCGCACTTCTATCGAATTGGGCTCTCAGGCAGCAATTTATGTGCGTGTGGCAGTGGTTATCACGATATCGAGCATGTTGTTTGGTCATGTACCTTACACCGTGTTGCCAGATCCGAGTTATCCACATCCCTCAGGGCCCGAGGAAAATAACCCGCGATACCCGTTAGAGATGTCTTGGCGAGCCGAGACCTCGACTATTTGAATTTAATTTATGTGTTTTTAAAACGGATAGATCTGAGGATTTAGTAGTTAGTGTCATCTTGTGTTCTCCCAAGTTGTTAACTACCCATCGGTGTACCCCCATGTTTGTCTTTTTCATCAGAGTGTCGCTTAGTTCGAGATCAAGAGCACATTGCTCTCCAAACCTTGTGTTCACAATCCCTACCCTACCATCCATTTGTTACAATTTGTCACTCCTAACCGCGAGATAGCCGCGAGTAATCGGCCCCCGCTTTACTAACGTTAGTTTTAAGTAATTTTGTAATCTAACCAATGAATATTGGCTCCGCAAAGCTACAGCAAATGAGCCTGGAAAAATAAATGCATTATAAAAAAATAAATAAAAAAAAACTGTGGCACTTAAAAGTTGTACAACATGGATTGCTAGTCCCGAATATTTTACACAACCCATGTATTGGAATAATGTTTCGCTCGATAGAACTGAAATCATATAGGGGAAATGACGGCTTCGGCATGCCAGACTATTTTCGGCAACCCAAATTGAAACACTATTTTCACTGGATTTTCTTACAAAAACACTTCGCTGAATGCATGCAAACGATTCTTTATGCTTTCAGCTTCAATTTGACTATATTTTTACCACTGAGAAAAAGCAATCTAGCAAGGTTTTCTTGAAATGCAACACACGCACTACAAATTGTAGCTGATTTCGAGTTGCCGATAATAGAACAGCAGATTTACATGCAGTTCAAATGGAACGGTTGCCGAAGAAAAACTGGTTGCCGACAATACACGCTCTCACTAGAAAAGATTGGAGCTTTGTAAAAGCGTTTCAAAACAGTTTTTGACAATTCTTTCGACTGAAATTATTAGAGCAGCTGGCAGCAAAAGATTGTAAATAAACCAATACTGCATATGTGTGCGTTCCATAGAGAAAAAGGCTATAGAAAGAAGGTCGCTGCTTAGGTTGCCGAGAATACGTAAATTCCCCTACATATGTAATTTCGATTGAATTTTGTTTGAATTGGAGTCGGTATTTTCCTTTCAAATGATTCAAAGTAGGTCAATTTAAATCGGATTTTGAAACCAAGCATATTTGATAACTCAATCTATAGGTCACGACCAACTGGTGCACAGTGGGACGATTCCATACAAAAACCGGTCATTATGATAAATGTTGTTTGAAATCATAACCAACAAACAAATACAGTCTACTCTCTAGAACTCGATATTGAAGGAACGATCGAGTTACATAATTATCAACCTGAAAAAACTGTGTTTCATCAATATGTTTAATGGTATTCTCGAAGTACTCCAATTAATGTAATCCATTTTATCCATATGAATTCGAAAAATGGTTCAAGAAACCATTTACGGACGTTCTGAACGGTTAATTCTTAATATTAAGCCAAAACTAACAAACACTCGCAATAGGACCTGTCAATTATTGACATTCAATTTTTCGCATGAAAGGTTCTGGTTCATGATAGGTTTTGGTTATTTACCCCAAGGCTACCCAACGCAAAATTCTGGATGTGTATGCAGTTCAGTTCAATATAAACCCACGAGATTTAATATACCACACAACGGGCGTTACTTTTAGTCTATTTTTCATCACTTCTCTGGGAGCATCTGGAACATTTCTGGATGTGGAGTTCACCCTGAGCACTAAATAAAAACCGGATTGATTTGCATTATAATAGATTTGGGTATACATCCCATAACCATCTCTCCGAGGATACCACAAAATGTCCTATGAGTACTCAACCACCAATTATCATGTTTCCAAAAGTTCACCATCAAAATGACATAATCCAGCTCTGCATTACGGTGGTTCTGATATGTTAAATGTTGTTACTAAATGGTAAATATAATTCAAAATCGGTCAGTCCATATCGTGCTCTCTTGTCATGTGAATCTATTTGCTTTTTGCTGAAGGAAGTGTTACTGCTACAACTTATTCCTCTTCGATCCTTGTTTGGACCCTACCCGAGGTATTCCTCCTTGGACATCGACTTGGAAAATTCTTGTTCGATGCTTCAAACTCTTATAGTAATCTACTTGGAAGTCGATATGGAGAAACGTTTTACTGCCGCCATGGCGCCTAAACGCAAAAGAAAGGGGCAAGCTCTTGAGCCCCCTTCTGATGAAATTTATTTGAGCAATCAATTTGATATGCTCACGAATGATGAGAATGATCCATAATTCAGGCAATATTCCATTAAACATTCCCGACTTAATGCCAAGAAGGAAAAGGTTCCCCCAATTGTGATAACCCCCACACATGCTCTTTGCAAGGAACTTTTTAACTTCGTTAAATTCAAGTTTTCACTTCAAATTGGCCATCGGGGTGAATGCCGTGTATTAGCTGGAACCTTGGATGGATTCAAACGTCTTCTCAAGCATCTAACTGAGAAGCAGCACTTACGACACCAAAGCTGAACATATGTTCAAGGTTGTCTTGAAAGGTCTGCCCAGTGGTGAAACCCTAGATCAGATCAAAGATGAATTTACAAATTGGTTGTTGATTAGTTGTCTATATTAAGGAGATTTTCAGCCAGACGCTGGTTCATCTCCGGGAACCCCTGAAGGGGTTTCCCCAAATTACAGAATTGGAAAATTGGAAAAAGTGTCCGGAGGGGGCAATTCTGAAAGATGGGGGAGGCTCCAGAAGGGAGTCCCTTTAATATGGAATACTTATGTGATACAGAGTGATATCTAAGGTACGGTTATTGTCTTTTATGCTGACTCATTTTACGATGGTTTTACAAATTAACTTGGAGTTAAGCCAGTCCCAAGGGGTTGTTCACACTGCACCGTGTGTCAAAAATACAGATGGGCACACCTGGGCACTTTCATTGGCACACATTGTTAGACATTTTCATGATATTTAAAGTTACTGGCAACACTGTACTATATCTGCTCTGTACATGTGTCAAAATGTTGATCATTGTTGTTGACGCAATCCAATTTTTGGTTTCAAAACAGCGCCATATTTTCAAAACATTAGCTTAAAACCGGTCAAAAGTCAACGCGGTATGCTTGCGGGATGAGCAAGGTCATCAAGGCGATGACCGTTCCAAGTACAACTGCAATCTGGGGGTGATACTGGAATTCTTGCGGATAGTACTGGAGTCGCTACCGGAAGACTTCGAGATCGGAGAATCTCTACTCAAGACGGTCGAACTGTTCAAGGATCTGGTGCGGAAGGCTATAGTGTTTCAGAACAGTTTGATCGAAGTTGGGAAGGGGGTGGCAGCGTTCCGGAAGATTGAAAAGATGACCATGCCGATTCGGAATGTGATTAGTGAGTTGGTTAATGGGGAGAGCAAGAGAGATTTTTTTAGATTCCGTAACGCTCGACCACTTCGTTGATCAGCCAACCGACATTCAGTTCCATGATTTGTTCCTCATCGTAACTGACATCGATGATCACTCGGACCACCTGTCGTAAATTGGACATGCATCCCCGGAGAACGTTCTCGCTCGAAGCTTCGATTCGGAGGCCAAGGCCGTTGCTTATTAGGTTCAGTGTAGTCCTTTTCCGAGAGAATTTGGGAGCAACGAACCGAGAGTCGCGACAGTTAGGATCTGGGATAGGATTCCACTCCTTGTTGTTTTGTTTCTTCAAAATAAAAAATATGAACTGTCAAATTAACCGGGTTGCCAAACATACCATTACACAAACATTCAATCTGATGACACTCTTGGCACTGCCGGCACACTGAGACAAAAGTTGGCGCAAAATACGTGTGTAGAATGACCACCCCTTGGCCAGTCCAAATAATCAAAATGAGAATGAAATCCCGTCATGACAATTCGCGAAACGGGATTTCTAATGATTTTTATTTAGTTCACTTCAAGTCTAGTGAACTTAAGGTCTAAGGACTTTGGGCGTTTCTGTCGAAACAAAATTTGGACAACTTACGTTGATAGCTGCCTATTTCCAATGCGTAAGCCAGCAAAAAAATTATCTCAAGAGTGACCTTCAGAAACTTGCCCGTCATAGGTCTAAATTCTTCATTATTGCTGAAGCACTTCTCTTTAGCTCAGCTAGCCGGCGTTGCTAACTCGCTGATCATCTCTCCATTTTCGCTGCAGCTCCGACAAAATTTGCTGACGACGCTCCACGTCCTCTCATCTCGGCACATTTCACTGACGACATTTCTCGCGCAAAGGGCCGGCATCTCCACTCGCACTGCCTCAAATCTTGGGCAGTCGAAAACCACGTGCTCCGGCGTTTCGTTTACGTTTCCACACTTCGGACAGAGGGGCGACGTTGTGTGTCCAAAGCGATGCAGGTACTTCCTGAAGCAACCATGACCAAACAGGAACTGCGTCAAGTGGAAGTTGACTTCGTCGTTATTGTCGCTTAGCTTGTCATCGAGTATCACTCCAATATACTTCAGCACGCGCTTTGATGCTATGGCGTTCTCCCCGACGGTAATTTCTGCTCGCTGAACAGCTTTACAGTTATTGACCAATAGCACATCCGTTTTGTGGTGGGCTATCTGCAGCTTCGCTCCTTGCATCCAGTTAGAAACCGTGTCGATCGCTTCGGTTGCCAGCATTTCCACCTCTCGCCAACGTACCGCCAACACGACGTCGTCCGCAAATCCTACGATCTCGACTCCTTTGGGCAGCTTCAGCGGTTAGCACGCCGTTGTACATCGCGTTCCAGAGCGTTGGGCCAAGGATGGAGCCTTGTGGCACACCCGCCGTGATCCGGATTGATTTCTCTCCCATGTTCGTCTCGTAGACTAGAACCCGGTTCTGGAAGTAACTCCTTATAATGCTACACAGGTAATCAGGAACCCTCATTCCATGCAGTGCTTCGGCGATGGCCTCCCAGCTGGCGCTGTTGAATGCGTTCTTCAGGTCGATCGTTATCACGGCGCAATATCGATCTCCTCTCCGCTTCTGTTTAGACGCTTTCTCGGCACTCTCGACCACTGTCCGAATTGCATCAACCGTTGATCTCCCTTTCCGGAATCCGAACTGCCTCACCGACAATCCATGCTCACTCTCCGTGCATTTCGTTAGCCTGTTTAGGATGATCTTCTCCAATAGCTTTCCGACTGTATCCAGCAAGCATATAGGCCTATACGATGCTGGATACCCCGGTGGTTTTCCGGGTTACGGCAGCAGCACTAGCTTCTGTATCTTCCATCGGTCCGGGAAGTGACCTTCATCCAGACACTTCTGCAGCACTATCCTGAACATGTCCGGGAACGCCTGGATCGCCGCCTTCAACGCCACGTTGGGGATTCCATCCGGACCGGGAGCTTTCTTCGTCTTTAGCCCTTTCGCCACTGCTACGAGTTCCTCGTTGGAAACTTTTCTACCTTCGGTGTTGTCTTCCTCTGCCTCGCCGTACGGTGTAGGTGGCCAGGTCATTTGGTCGTGCTTCGGGAAAAGTCCCTCCACTATGGCTTTCAGCTTGTCTGGGCACATTTCAACGGGCATCGTTGGACCTCTAATCTTCGCCATCGCGACTCGGTATGCGTCACCCCAGGGGTTGGCATCAGCGTCTCGGCACAGCTCCTTGAAGCAGTTTGACTTGCTCAGCTTTATCTCCCGTTTTAGAGCAGCCTTGGCTGCTCGAAACACCACCCTTCGCTCTGCTCTGTTTGCATCAGTTCTTGCCCGCTGAACGCGCCTTCTGGTTCGGAGACAACTAGCGTGGAGCGTGCTAAGTGCCTCGTTCCACCAGTAAGCTGGGCGCCGTCTGTTCCTTGGCTCCGATTTCCTCGGCATGGTTGTGTCGCATGCCCTCGCTAACGATTCGGTCAACTCGTTCACGCTTTGGTCTGGGACGCTGCTGTCTACCCGGAGAGCTTCTACAAAGAGATCCTTGTCCAATGCCTTCGTCTTCCACCTCCGCTTGCATACTTTCGTTTTCCACATTGCCGTAGGTATCCGTTGGTCACCTGATGGTCACTATGAGTGTACTCCTCATACACTCTCCAGTTCATACTTGCCACTAACGACGGACTGCAGAAAGTGACGTCGATAATGGATTCCCTACCATCTTTGCGGAAGGTGCTGATGGTTCCTTCGTTGGCCAGACTGACGTCCAACTTTACTAGAGCTTCCAGCAGGCTATACCCTCTTGCGTTGGTACATCTGCTTCCCCAGTCCACTGCCCAAGCATTGAAATCTTCTTCAATGGCGATTGGTCTCCGTCCGGTGAGGTCCCCGGTGAGTCCATCTAGCATCTGGTGAAAAGTGCTCCATTGTCCATCTCGGGGATGCATAGCAACTACATACGAAGGTTCCATTGATTTTGGCGATCACAAAACCTTCGTAAGACCTCGTCACCACTTCTTGTATGGGATACCTGCCCATAACTTGTATTGCCGTCATCCCTGCTCTATCGGCCACCCAGTTATCGTTATCGGGAGGGACTCGATATGGCTCCGCAATCATTGCAACGTCGCACTTTGTTTCCGTTGTCGACTGCCACAACAGTTTCTGTGCTGTGTCACAATGATTGAGATTTATTTGGGTTATCTCCATTACTATTGGCCCGCTATCGCCTTTTTGTAAGCTATGCACTATGTATTAGTATTGTTGTTCTTACAGAAAATGCTTAACCACATATGCATTGAGTGGCCATTCAATTCTTACCTAAGTCCATTTAGCCACCCCTCCCCCCCCCCCTCCACACCATCAATGTAAGAATGTCTTTCCTTATATGACACTTAGGAAAAGTTTGAAATTCTAGTTCCCCCCGCCTCCTTGAATGGGCTCGTATATATTGAATGATTCCTAAAACATAAATCTTGCATTATCAAACAGCATTTAAAGATATTATGTTAAAAAAATTAAGCGAAAAAAAATGTCCCGATTTTGTCAGTGTCCCGTTTTTGTCAGCCCTAAATTCATCAGGGGGCTGACAAAAACGGGGCATTACTGTATTCTGTTTGATGATTTTTCTGCAGGTTATTACACTATTCAATATCCAAACAACCCAACATGCTTATCTTCAGCAAGAAATCCCTCCACTATTGATTTGGTCTTCACCGACCCATGTCAACTTTATAGCCAATTGGTTACCCATGGCTGACTTCGGTTCCGATCACCTTCCAGTATCTTTTGATATATCCCATGAAATAATTTCCAATCCCAGCAGCTCTACTTTCAATTACCATACACGCTAAGATCAGATAACCCAAATATAGGTTTACTTTACCCAAATCAGGCGTAAACTGCACGAACTCAGATATAGGTAAATTTTTTAACCCAAATATGGGTAAATTTAAATCAAATTTGCATAAAAATAAATCATTTATGGTTCACAAGAACCCATATTTGGGTTAAAAAAATTTACCCATATGTGAGTTTGTGCAATTTACGGCCAATCTCGGTAATCTCTTTGTACCGTCTAGGTAAACTGATCTTAGCGTGTAGAGCGGGGCTCTTGATCCGTCTGAAAAATGTCCGTAGGCGGCAATTTCAAATAACACGCGATCCTGCCATGAAAGTTATCTGGCGGGATTTGCAAAAACAAATTAAAAAGTGATTCTTTGCCCTGAGGAACAAAACTTTTGAAAATAATGTTTCGAAATTAGATCCAAGTTCCAAACGCTTTAAAAAATTCATATAAATTATTAAAAAATAAACCCAAAAGCCTATTCCTGAGCTTTTTTTTTCTCTGTTTGGGACCTAACACCACTGTGACCAGTAATTTGATCTATTGTAGTCTATCCCGTGTCGTGTTACTCGTATTACTCGATCACTATTGAGAAATGATAAAGTATTCGAATTTTTTACAGCTGTCATTCTTGCATTTATCGCAAGGATTCGACTCTAATTGAAAGGTCCCGCTATTTATACTCTTCGGAGTGTTGAAACACTCTCCAAAGGCGCGCCCCTTTGTCAGTCAAAATTGGATTCCTTAGCAACAAAATTAAGGAATGACACCGGTAATGACCATGCAGCAGAACCCTAGTCTTAACCAACTCAAACTAGGGAACAACGAATAGAAGATTAGGAATCACATAGATGAAGACTAACTAACTCATCAACTCGTATGCAATATAAAAAATTGACCGTCGGCGTGGGAAATAGTAGACCGGCGGCATGACGATTTCTAAACATTCGGCGCGCCGATAAAATTGTGTCGATGACGGCGTGGCCCAAAAAGTGCCGGCGGCGTCGCACACCTCTACTTTCAGAGTGCTTGTTATAATTAATAAAATCTAAGAAAAATAATTCCAAAATCTCCCTGATTTAAAAGAAAATACTTTTTCCTGCCTTTTGAAACTTCTACATACAAATTTCATCGGGGATCTTGAACATAAAAATATTTGATATGGTCCATCGCAAAAAATCACCAAAATCGATTCCCATCCGGTGTATATGTAAAAGTCTAAAAGTTGAACTTTTGTGATTTATTACCACTGATATTTTTGTTCGTGTTGCCACAAGTCTCTCTGAATTTCCAGCAAACTCTGATTTGAAAATAAGGTATCAATTGAACTCCTTATCAGACTCCCAAATCAATAATTCATTGAATTATTTATATTTTGGTAGCATAAGCTAGCCCCTCCCAAACTAATTGGGGATCGACGGAAAAAACAAACCAAAGGAAAAAAAAAACGTTTTTCCTTTTTGTGAAATGTATTACCCATCTCTTAACTCAAAAGAAACCTCCCACCTTCTCACTCTAGAAACGAAGACCACCAACATAGGTCCATTCGTACGCGCGTATATGCTAAACATTCGGGATTTTAACTGTCCCTAATTGGTACCTTTGAAACGAACACTGATTCACGTCAATTAAGCTGCTTCGTGGAACCCCTTTTTACCCACTGCATTCAAATAACTCACCCACTCACACTCACATAAATAGTGCCTTCATAAGAAAACCAAGGGAACAGTCCAAGGAACTTCCAGAGTAGGGTGTTGCCTAGGTTATCATCGACATTGTGCTTCGACAACCCCGCTTTCCCGTGGCAGCACATGCCACCAAGATCCTTGTATCCAGCCCACGTCAGTACGGCAAAACAATCCTCCATTGAAAAGTAGCTAGATCGTTAACTGACTGGCAGAAGAAGTCGGCTTTCAACACCCTACCATCGTCCTTGTGAGGTGAGGTGCGATTGAATATCATGCTCTTTACTTACACAATAGAATGTCGTGCTCGCTCATGCAGAGTCTGACTTTGTTTATTTGATTTTCAGCGTTTATCATTTGATACATTCATTATCCAAAGGGAGTTGAAAGCAACCAAAAAACGAGCAGGTAGCAGCATATCGTGATTGGTAAGCGGTAAACTAATTTGAACAAAATACTTTGTCGGCCACATTTCACCAACAAAGCCAGTAGTGCCTACTAACTAGTACAAACCACAGCACTCCCATTAGCTTGATAGCGTAACACTTTACGAGGTGCTATAATGTTTGGTTTAATGTTCGCGAAAAAAAAACAAAATGATTACAAGTCCAGTGTTTACCTTATTGAAGTGAGCGTTCCGATTGCTGCAATTCGCTGCGCTCACCTGCTGCCACAGCTGCCGATACGCAGTCCCCAATTCAATGGCCATAATTTGAAATGTTAAGCCACAGCCGAATTATGACTAATAAAGCGATACTCGCGATAGCCCGGACTTATTGTGACTTGTTTTACAGCGAAAAGCGAGTTGAATTTCTTCACGCAAATTTGATTATTCAAGACAAGGAACTAGAGTGGATTTACATCGTTATGGCTGAGCGTACCAAAGGAGGGGAATTTTTTCCGCGCTTATGAAATTGAATTCGGTTTGAAAAATGAAAAAGTTCTTAACTATAGTGAATCCAGAAATTTTCCCTATAGTTTCCCTTATAATTTAAAAAAGATACAGTTATAAATTATTGACAGATGATTCATCAAATATTTTTAGCGTGTGTAATCATCAGGGTCTAACTACGATGATCGATTTTTTCGTTTGTTAATAACTCGGCAGGTTTAACCTTTTTTCATTCTCGTTGGAATTAGCCCGAATTTCCATTTAATCGATTAATCCTTCAAATTTTGTTAAAACTCGTTCGTATAGAATAGGGTGGCCCATAATAGCATTTTGTCAGGGAACCTGGGGGCTCACTCTCCAAATAATAGCTCAGGGTCTCAGAAACAAACTTTTGTATGACGGCAACTTTGGAAAATGTTGCTTCGAGTTGCTAATTTGAGTTTTAGCTTAAATCAAAAAAAATATTTGTAATTCTTTCAAATCTAGTGAAACCTAACCCATTCAATTTTTTTTACAAATTCTTTAGGGTTTCAACTACACTGAAGTCTTTTTTTACACGGTTTTTTTTTACGCGGTTTGTTTTTACACGGTTTTTTTTTACACGGTTTTCCACGATTTACACGGTACGTTTTTAACGATTTGTCGACAACGATACAACCTATCGACTTGATTCCAATCACAATATCCATTTCAAGCTATTTGTAATCGAATGGCATACTTAAAAAAAATCACAATTTTTGGTGTAAATACAGAAATTTTTAAAATATGTCTATATGGACCATATCATGCTTTAATTACAAATGGCATCAAAATCCGATTTTTTAAAAACATTTAAGCATGCGAAAAATCAAAATCTCGTAGGTTTTTTTTTACACGGTTTTTTTTTACGCTGTTTTTTTTTACACGGACCGTATCCCCCGTGTAAAAAAGACCTGAGTGTATAAGAAAACAAATGTCACGGGTTGTTTTGTGTCTAATTTTGGTGTTACAATTTTCTTAATTCTCTAGTTCTGATTTTGTTGGAACTTAATGGCATTTAATTATTGAAAGTGGGGTTCAAACACAACGCTAGTATCAATCTAATAAAATGGAGATGGAAAATTTTATCACAAACAACTTTGCCGAAGACTGTTTGGTCTTATCTTAAAATCTTGCTGGGATATTTACGATTGACTGAAGGAATAGAACAATACATTTTTGGAAGCTTTTATAATTCTTCATATATTTACAGTGGAAGGTTGTGTTTTTCATCATGATAAACCTTATTATTGTTTTCAGCTGATATACAATCAGTTAGAGAGGTCTGCAAAGAATTATTCTGAAATTTATTTATCCTAGCTACGACCAATATTGGTTGATGTTTTTCATAATCATTAGTTGAACGATACTCGTTTAATTCTCCTGTCAATCCTACACTGAAACAAGGACCATAGTTGGGAATGCTATTTTGCAGAAAACACTTATTTTCAATATAACCACGCTTAATGCTGTTGTTAATGCTGAATTCAGTATGGTTGCAAGCAAATGCAGACAAATGTACTTTGATTCTGACAAAACGGCATAGCAATTTTAACAGAAAAAAAAATTGAATTAAATGGAATTGTTTTCTGTAAAATCTATTGGTCAGTGTTCACTCGGCTGTCGACAAAAGCAGGCCACTCTCGATGTGTGCCACGCGATCGTCTGTTTTCTCGGCAGCAACCATTGTGTGGTCCTCCTCATTGTTCTTCATCAGCAGTTCTTTCGGTCGATGCGTCGTCGACTTTGGAAAGCAACCGTTTAGTGATGAGTGTGTGAGTTCTGAACACCTTTTTGCGTCGATTGCTGCAATGGAATCGCTGTGACCCACGTTGGCATAACTTTCATACAATGAAACCACTGGAAGCGGCTCCAGTTCTGATGGAGGAGGCTTTTCGGATAGCGGAAGATAAAGTGTTTATTGTGCTGTACCTTTTGACTATAGTTTTAAGATGTATTGTATAGTGACAAAGAATCATCGGCTCTCTAAAGTTAATTCGTTTGAGCCTTATCAATAAACAAAATAAAAATCTATTGGTGGGGGCGTTAAATTTAAGCCATCAATGTAGTATTTTTGACAACGGATTTTGTTTCCGTGTAGTGCACTTTCTGTTGGGTCATTTTAGCTTTGGTGTGTACCTACGTGTACATAACTTTGAAAGGCTACAGTTGCTAAGTAGTAGTAGTTAGTAAGAATGGGCGTTTTGAAAAAAAAAATCGATTCTTAATCTGAATATAAAATCAATCCTTGAAAATATCGAAAGAAAAAAAATCGATTCGAGGAAAATTGTTTTTTTTTATATTTGAATTATACTTTATAATCTACTATTAGACGAAATATTCCTCTTCCTTCCAAGTGTTTTTATGTTACTTCATAAGCGAAGTTAACGATTTTCAGAGTTGGTTGGAAATGCTAACATGAAGCTTTAGTGTGATGATTTATTAGCTAGAGAATGATCTTTAGAAGAGGGTAGGTGGATAGTTCTGTTAGAGTACGGCAGTATGAAAATTGAATAGAAGTTGAAAATGAGCGAAGGGCCATCAATGCGACAGTTTTTTTTTAAGATAGACGCACATTTTTGCCTAACCCGTACGATGTACGCGGGGACTTGAAGCGATATGTGGTTAGCCGTATTTCTAAGCTTCTGGTAGCTTGGAAACGCACAAAAAAAAATTACAATTTGCAACACTCGAAAGCGGGGTAAATGCGGAATGTGTTCAAACTGCGGTTGAAAACTTTTTCAACATTGGAGTATCCCAAATCGAACACCATTTGAAGAACGATACTGTTCGTGCAGAGTTTTGGAGGCAGCATATGTCAGTTAGAACACCGATCATCATCGACGTCTGCTCCATCAAACGATTTGAAATTCGTTGAAAGGTTAAGGAGCTACGATGATGAGGAAATCAGCCAGTAAACATATAAAAAATTCACAAGTCACTTGGGGTACTTGTCAGAAATTAATATTTTACTGGCATTTTTTGATGAAACGGAAAATTCTCAAAAACTTCTTAAAACAAAGTGACGGCAAAAACATAACAAGAGTGAAAAATTTCAATCCTAAACGGAGATTACTAGATTTTGTGAGCAACAAGTCCCTCCAAATTTTCAAGATTTTAAATGTCAACCCTAATTTCTAGATCCATAGGCCAACATTAGAGCCATTTCCCCCACATCCTAAAGAAAATTACTAGATCCAAATAACAAAAAATCAACGCTCAGATTAGGCCGGAACAAATCTCAAGTTTTTCTTTTGTCACCCCCCCTTCAAAATTTTGGAATATAGTAAAAAAATAAAAAAAATAAACTTTCAGTGTATATTTATTTTTCGAGTATCGCCATTTCATTTGGGTATGGATACTCGCATTGCTAGATCTTATTATGTTGTAGAATATCACCTTGTTCTTTTACAGAATTATTACATAAATTTCAACTAGACCGGTACGGCATGCCAGGTCCTTGAAATCGAATCAGCCGGTTTCAGTTGTTGAAAACGGATTTTATCGAACCCATTTCTTATCTTTTTTGGCAACTCACTAGGTAAGCCGTCTTCAATCTGATCGATCCCTCTTGTTCGTTACGCACATCTTCGTCTTGTTTCAGTCGGATCACTACCAAGAACCATTCTCATTGGGTCGTTATCCGACATTGTTACGATGAGCCCAGCCCACCATAGTCGCCAGATTTTTGCTTTCGATCTAAATTTCTTAACTTACAAACCTGCTGCAATGATACTAAATTATTCGATTCTTTTTACAGTGATTCAACTATTTCCGAGCTAAATCCAATCTTTTCAAAGTTGGTTTAACTTTTTTAGAAGTGAGACCAAATCAGAAACGATTCAGGAAATTCCTAACTGAGGTGACACTTTTCAAAGCAGATTCAAAACTAAGTCTGAACTTTTCTGCTGAAGTGAGTTCAAACTTTCGAATAAGTCATCAACATTTGTCTAACTAAGTCTAAACTTATCTGCTATGTTATTCAATCCTTTTTAAAGTTGTCAAAGCTTTGCTGAAGTGATTCAATATATTCCAAATCCAATCTTTAAAGAATTGGTTTCGCATTTTCTGAAGTGAGGCAACATTAGCTGATTTAATCCCTTTCCTAAATGAATCAAAGGTTTCCTGCATTGATTCAACTTTTCCTTAACTGCTTTGGCATTTGGCAAAGACATAATCTTGTTTAGGTCATCTAGTTTTCTAACACTTTTAGAGCTTAAATTTTCCAAATGGAGTAACATCTTTTCTGAAGTGGTTCATAACCTTCTTTAGGGAGTCCAAACTTTTCTGTTGAGTGATTGAATTTTATTTAATGTTAGTCTGAACTTTCTTGAAGTGATTTAACTAACTTTTAGCGTAGATTCTGGTCCTTCAGACCCCTTCTTCGTCCTTGTGAGATTCACATCCTTTTAAAATTAGGCTGAGAAATGGAAGAATGGACCTTCGTGTGTTCATACCGGATACTAGATTTTTTTAAGCAAGCACAATTGTTGAGAATACTGAGTTCACATCCACAAAAGTACTATTTTTATAGAAATTTGGGTTTCTTGATCAGCCAAAATGGATTTTGGCTCTGTCCTTTGAAAAACAGGCTTGGATGTTATAGAAAAGACCTCCCAAGTAACATTGCAGGTTTAATCGAGGTTTTATAGCATTCTACAAGTCTAAATCATGGTCTACAGAACCCTCATAAAACCAAAAATTGTTACTTGGGCTTTGTGAGTTC
Organism: Ochlerotatus camptorhynchus; assembly: GCF_037179485.1. Lineage (NCBI taxonomy): Eukaryota > Metazoa > Arthropoda > Insecta > Diptera > Culicidae > Ochlerotatus > Ochlerotatus camptorhynchus. The sequence continues at coordinate 158,482 of NW_027040644.1, forward strand.
ATTCGCTATGGTAGATTTGTTTGAAGCCAGGTTGGATTTCGGTGCAATCGTTTGAAATTTGTGCTTGGATTTTATTGAATGGAAGTTGCTGAATACCGGAAGAACAAACCTGGTTAATATTCACAAAAGAAGGTATTTTCATAAAAAAATGATTTTTCTGTTTTGTCTTACTGAGTTTTGGTTCCTATTTTTGAAAAATAGACTTGTTTTTTATTGAATAGAAGTTGTTGAAACCATACTTTTTCCTTCTTTCCTTTATTTAACGTCGGTCTCTGTTCCGCAATCTAGTGCCAATCACCAACGGACATCGATTGCCATCCATTGACGGCAATCGAATGTGCAGGAAGGCAGCTTCCACACCTGCGTCGGATATCGCACCCATTCAAACACACATATGGGCCGGGACCAACGGCTTTACTTCCCTTCCGAAGGAAGACGTGACCAGAGATTTTTATGCCTCAGAAAAATCCCACCGACCTCGGCTGGGATTGAAGCCAGACGCATTGGGGTGAGAAAGCAGTCACGCTTACCACTACACCACCGGCGCCGGCCATTAAAACCATGCGTGAGGGTTGAATTTCTTCAATTTTTGAGAATATCGAGTTTAAATTCACAAAAGTACGTAGTTTCATAAAAACTTTGATTTTCTGTTCTGCCAAGTTGAATTTCAGCTCCAATCTTTGAAAATAGACTTGGATTTTATAGAATGGATCTTGCTGAATCCATACGTAATGATACATTTTTTGAAGCATGCACTATTTTTATTTTTAGAAAACTGGGTTTTAATTCTCAAATGTGCGTATTTTTATAGAAATTTGGGTTTCTTGTTCAGCCAAGTTGAATTTCGGCTCCTTCCTTGGAAAAATAGGCGTGGATTTTAAATAATTGCTCACTCCATACGTATTTTTATAGAAATTTGGTTTTTCGGTTCTGCCAAATTGCATTTTGGCTCATATCTTTGAACAATAGGCTTTTATTTTATAGAATGGACCTAGCTGAATCCATAAGTGAAGGTTGAACCGGGTTTGTAATTCGAAAAGTGCTAAGTTGGATTGTGATACCATCCTTTGAAAGTTATGCTTAGATTTTATAGAATTGACCTTGCTGAATTCATATGTGATGATTTTTAAGCACATACAAAGGCAGGTTTAAATTGACAAAACTAGATATTTTTGTTAAAATTTGGTTTTTAGCCAAGGTGGATTTTGGCTGCTTCCATTGAATATTACAATTGGATTTTGTTAAATAGACCTTCCTCAATCCATACGTCTATAAAGATTTTTTGAAGCAAGCACAATTGTTGAGAAAACTGAGTTATATTTGAATAGGGAGGAACTAACAAAAATAGAACGTTTTATATAAGAACTGTTACGTTTGTGGTATTCCGCTTGATGGTTTATCTGGAATTTATCAATACCCAAAAATCAATTGCTCCTATTCATCTACATTATTACCAATGTTCTTGCTTGAGAGGATACGAGCACCTTTCTACAGCAGGTTTTCCGATGATATATGGTACAATTACACTTCAAAATGGTGCAAACCGGTGCATACTAAGGAGGAGCATTTTCAAATACTTTATGTAAAGTTCTATTTTAGAGAGCGTTCTTTAAATATTTACTGAGAATTTTAAGATTTTTAAAGTATTTTGATCAATTATTTAAGGAGCAACCCGATCTATTTTAAGGAGATTTTTTTTTTACATATTAAGGATAATTCCATCTGTTTTATTGAGCAAAAGTAAGGCTGCCGTCCAACTACCGATGTTGAAAAACATCAAGTAATATTGGCCGTTGCTAAAAGAACAGAAAACTTCAAAATAATATCATTAAAACCTCTGTAATCAATTATGTATGTAATTATGTAGACATTTGTAGCCTTGCTTATTATTTGATCCAAATGCAAGTTCCAATTGAGTTTGCTATCAAGAATTACTCCCAGATACTTAACCTTTGGAGAAAGGACTAATTTATTTTCCTCCAAATGCAAATCTGGTATTTTTATTTTCCTTTTATGTGTAAATGGTATAACAGTAGTCTTATGAGGGTTTATGGACAACCCTTCATTTTTACACCAAGCCATTGTTAGATGCTTACTACTATTTACTTTCTTTAGGAATTCTGAGAACAATTCTAATGAAATTTTACTAGAAATTCCATATGATATGAGAAGAATTTAAGGAAAATTATGAGATAAATTCCAAGGTGGTTCTGAAGATTTTATTATAGAAATTAGGAGTAGAACTCCAGAGAATTCTAACGCAACTTTGAACACATTTCGACAAACTTAATGATTTTTTTTTACCACGGGCGATAGTCGTTTTAACACTCATGAGTCATTCGACACTTGTCTGGGGATGAGATTTGAACTACTTAATAATGATATCGATACTATTCTGATAGGATCACTTACGGCGGAAAATCTTTTAAAAGTCAATCAATCGATCAGATAATTCTCCAAATGAATATCGATAGTAAGTCCAAAATAGGCAAATTCTGAAGTTAAACAACAAAACAACTACAAAACATTGACATATAAAAAGCAGTATCAATAATTGAAATACTTGACTAAAAAGCTCAAGTAAAACAGTCGCTTAAATAAGTGTAGCATTTTGTGTCATCGATATTCTAATAATAATTCCTAGCATCAATTACTGCCTCCCTAAGCTCATCCGGTAAAAGACGCAGCTACAAAGCAAGACCATGCTGGAGGTGGCTGGATTCGATTCCCGGTCCGGTCTAGAAATTTTTCGGGTAAGAAAATTTCTCGACTTCCCGGGCATTGAGTACAATCTTGCCACACAGAAAGGATACAGGCATCGAAAACTCTCAATTAATAACTGTGGTAGTGCATCTAGAACACTAAGTTGAGAGCACGCAATAAGCTAATATGGGATAAGCAATAAGCTTGCAATGCTAAGAAGAAGAAGAAGAAGAAGAAGAAGAAAAAGAAGAAGAATAAGAATAAGAAAAAGAAAAAGAAGAAGACGAAGAAAGAACATTAACTACTTCGATATTTCAAACCAATTTTAAAACATTCAAATCTTAGCAGTAGCTCTAGCATTCAAGTTATTAAAACTATCATCTGAATAATGCGATACCCATAAAGCTTGACTGTCTAAAGACAGTATTGCTGTAATGACTATTATAATTGGGTTCTTTAATTTTGAAAAGTTTATCGCTATTTATACATCATCTGAAAGAGCTTCGTGTTCTGAGCACAACGATATTTTTTCGAACCTATAGACTTTCATCTCGATTTTTCAATCAACTTTAAAAGCAAAATAATAACTTCACTGATTGACACTAAACAAAAAAATTGACACCTCACTCCCATGCAACTCCAATGCACTTATATGTTGATTTTTACTAATGTAATCGCACTTATTTAAAATAGTCGCAGTGTACCAAAGTTGATAAAATTATGGATTTTGGCTCCATTTGTAATGCGAATATGCATTTACCTCAATTTCCTTAATGAACCCAATTACTGATAACGAAACACTTTTTAAATTCTTCTTAACCCTTTGTCTGTATCTTGGGGTCAATATGACCTCAGGTTATTTTTGCAATCTTGATTATTCATCAAAACGAATTTTTCTCTGAGTTGAGACATATTCCGAATTTTATTTAATACCCGATAGAGTTTTCGCAATGAACTTAAGCTTTATTTTAGAGGCACAGACAAAGGGTTAAGCGCAACGCATTTTACTTAAATCACTCAAATGCTATTCAACCTTTCAATGCTAAAAAAAAATCCCAACCATCATTCGTCCCTGGAAATCGAAACCTCCAATCTCCTCATTTGATTCCCCAAATGCAAACTACACATACCTACACGCAAAATATCTGACTACTGCTGCCGCTGCTGCAGCTGCTGCCCTTCACCAGATGCGGGGACACCTTACGAATTCATCAGTTTTCCACTGAAAACTTGTTTACTGCATGTATTACAGCCAAAGCAAATCCACATTCGCATCCACGTACCACCAAACTCTCGGAACAGCAAGTTTGAACTTTTCGCTTCACCTTTTTTTATTATATTGTTGTATGTATTATGTTGCGGGCTGTATTTTCTACATTTATACGATATTTCAATTCAACCGCTCTGCTCCTCTTGACTCATGTGCAGCACATTAATTCACAAAACGCGAACCACCGACTGTAGGTTTTGTTATTGTTGCTGCTGCTGCTGCTGCTGCTCACTCCGAAAAAGGTAACACTCGACCACAAACCAGTTGGTGTTTGCTGTTTGTTGTGTATTCCAATCCTATAGATCACATGCATACACACACCGTACCGTGCGCTGGCCCGCTGTAGCCCTCGATCAATGCTCATTAGTTTTATGGGTAGGTTTTGTACACAAGAACACTTCCAGCAGACCCAGACAAGTTTCAATACACAATCGAACCGATCGAAAAAAAAAGAAAAAAAAAGTGCACTAATCCAATACACTCCACATCTCGATCGCGGCCAGACAGACTCGTTCAATAGCTTCTCGACACACAACACCACTGCACAATGGGATTGATCACGAGGTTATTCTCCGGCTATTCTTGGTTCCAGAGGTGCTTCAATCGAATCATCGAACTTGCATTCTATTGCCACAGCCGCACGAACCACTCTTTTGTTGTAATTCTCGTTACAACTCGGCGTGAAGATCCACACACTTGGATCTACAACTCTACAATTTCCAGAACTCGTTTCACACAAACAGATATAGAAAAAAAAACCGAAACAAGCGGTACCGTTCTAGATTTCACTTACTCCCAGTAGAAGGCTCGTCCACACACGCCGTAAAAAGTACTATGCTTGTTGCTCTTTTTTTTTTTTACTCCACAAAGTAGTAGGGAAAAACTCCAACTCCAATTGCCCTGTCCACGCGCGCTTGTGCTACAATTACGAATTTACGAACTGCCCGGTCGAACGTACCAATACGGACTGAAGCAAAGCGACGAGCTCTGCACCGGACCTAGGCGAGTAAGAGAGGTGCCACAGTCGGAAGAAGTGTTAGTTTGTTTACTTAAATGAACCATGCCCATTTCGTTATGGCAAGTTTGCTATAAGAAATGTTCCTCGTGTCTATTAGCGAAATTCACATCAAAGATTGATTAATTGCGTAGGAAATCAGTTTGGCACGGCATTTGTGACCAGCATACACCTTCCGGTCTTATGAAACAGGTCAAAAACTGTCCAAATCCGCAGATAAAAAATTTTGTTTTGAATTTCTGTATGGCAAAATAGTGAACTTTTCGTGAACATTAACGGCAAAGAACTCACCAACACTGGGAGACCGTGAGTTCCTGCCCACCTGTCATCTCCCATCTCGGCACCGGACGACGCTGGTTGTCTGCTGCTGCTGCTGCTTTGCTGTGGGTCCGAGCAAGGAGCCCAGTTAGAAAGCATGCAGCAAGCGATCCACTCACCCGGACAGACGGGGGAGCTCACGGGTGAGTGAAATGCATAAATCCAGAACGGGGAGAATGAGCGAACAGCTGTTTTTTGCTCACGCTTTTCCCCGCAGCATAAATCAACGCTCCTCTTCGGATGGGTGGAACAGCATAAAACAGAGCATGTTAGGGGAGACGGAACACTGTTGAGCTTTGCCGTGGAAAACGTCCGAGCATACGGGAGCATGGCGAGGGAGAGTGAGATCTCTCATTCTCTCTCTAGCTCTCTTTCTCGGAGCAAAGTAAAATTATAGCACGGTTGGTTTTATGGCAAAGCGAGTGCAACTGTTGGTTGTACGAACAGATGCACACGGTTTGCGGTGAGAAGACACTGTTGCTTTCGGTTCTGGTGCGAAATGGTCATGGTAGTGGGTTTGGTAAAGTAAAGGGCTATTTGAATCAAAGAACGAAACCGAATGAATGAATTTAATTTCAATTTTCAAACAGCTACAGAATATTCTTTAGGGTGGTTCATTTTTAAAAAAGTGTGTAGATTTTCAGTTTGATGCATAACCCCAACAAATTTTCCAATCTCGTCGTACTGAGTCAATTGGTACGTTCAGTCTTCCAGGCCTCTGTTCGATAATCGGGTTTTCAAGCGATATGCATACCCTTCTCTGTAAGAAGCGTCAAACATCTATTACAAATCCTCCGCTGACCAGTGGAGCCTCCGCCAATGGAGCAAACCTTGTCCGCCAATATAATCTCCCACTCGCTAGGGTAGAAGCTGTTTAGGAAGGAGCTGCAGCACAGCAAGCAACCTCTCGTATCGGACTTCAGACTTTTGCGAACAAGATGCAGGAAAACAAAATCATGGGCCAACTGTTCTATACAAAGCTCCAAAGAAACGACTTTGCTGCACGGGGCTCAAATCGGATCCTTAATGGTTATCCCAAAATTAGATCTTTGTTGGTTGTTTCTTGTTGCGCAGAAATGTCATTTTAAGTTTCCATCAAGTAATACTGACAATAAGCTTGCTATTTAAGCTAGTAGAAAAATATCTCAGCTGCAGCTAATTAGTAAAATGTCTTATTATTTCGATTGAATGATGTGTTAAGTTTGCTTTTACATTTAAACAGATTAAGTCTGAAACTCTTCATGTTTGGTTGGCAGGATTTTAATTTTTTTAACTTAACATATTAGTTTTATAACTAGTTTAATAGAACTCCAGAACTGTTGCGACTACATCGTTTGAAAAAATCATGTAAATTTCAACGATAATTAGCGCCCACGTTGGTGAAGCCTGATTTGACGTAAAATTACTCGATGTTCCATATAAATGTAAGGTTCTCACAAAGAATTGATTCAAAATTAAACTTTTACAAGCCATTAAGGCATTTGCGACACAGGCACTTATTTTCTACAAATTATCGTCTTACGAACTACGCCAAATTTGGGCCTATTAATCAAATGATGACTATGTACAATAAACATAACGATACTAACGATTTTAAATTGGCTTACAACTTTACTAGCCTATTGGTCCCAAGCAAATCGATTAACGTACCCTATTCTAGCCGAAGTTCTAGTACTACACTATGTTTGTTTTGATTCGCTATGAAAGTTTGACGGATAAAATGAGGGGTTCGTAGATTTTCCTATGTTTGGAGGGGTGCATCGATTAGCTTGGGATCGAAGAGAGTACCAGAGCTGAGCCAAAAAGTTGAGCACGTTTCTTCGGGACCATCTGGTCTTAGAGTTGCCTCTTTGATACTATTGGCATTACAATGTCCAAAACCAAATTAAAACAATATTTCCGCGCGTAACGATAACTCGGAGAACCATTTGTTCAAAAATATTTATATGCTCATACATATTGTACTTAGATAAAGCTGGATGAAAATCAGTATACCAACATGATTGACGACAAATAAATAAATAAATAAATAAATAAATAAATAAATAAGTGTGATATCGCATAAATCAGTAATGTTGTATATAGTTTATTCTAACATAACTCAAAATTAGGCTAGGAAAGATTTTACGCATCGGTTAAACTTCTGATTTTTTTACGTGGATTTCGAGAATTTTTGCGATTGTTGCAATGATTTGGTCTGGTGTGAATTTGGCACGAATTAGATTGGATTCAAGTAAGTTTCAATTTTAATTACGTGAAGACTTCATTCCCAATGTTTCAAATCGACAAACACCGTATGAAAAAAAATCATGTAGATATCTGCTTTATATAAAGCACACGTAATTGGTTAAAAAGGAATGCCTTTTCTGAAAAAATACACAGAAATGAAAATAATGTTTTTTCGATAAAATATGAAAAAACTGTTAAAAACATCAATAACAAAAAAAAGATCATTTAATTATTTTTTAACTTATGTTTATTTGAGAACTTATCAAAAATGCTGATTTCTAAATTGAAAATCTTAAAAATGAACTAGTTTTAAAATTACAGTTTTAAATTTCTTTTTTGTCGAAAATTTGCGATTTTTTTTTCAGTGTGTATTTTTTCTGTATATACAATCCAGTTGCCTACAACATTGTCTAATAGCGAATTTGTTTATTATCCAGGTTGGAACCAGTTCCAACCCGTGCGAACCCGAGCTTATTGTCAGCGCGAACCTCAACCCGAGCCAGGTTACAAAAACAAACGTTTACAGTGACATTTGACAAACAACAAGCCGACCCAATCTTGATACCCGATCTAGGTTGGAACTGAATCAAAAAAGATAAGGCATCATTTCAATTCGATGAGACGTTTTCGTGCCGTTAATGCTAATTTGCTAATACATTTATTCTTGTATTGTTTGATTTGGATGAAAATCTTCAAATCGTACTTTTAAATAGAGCCTTAGTGTTGAAAATGGCCTAAAGAAAACATTAGGCTCATCTTCAGAAAACTGTTTCTCGAAAATGGTTTGTCCGCTCGATTTGGTGCCTTGAGCAATGTTGTAGGTAAAGGCTGAGACTATTTAAAAAAATATACACTCTGTAAAAAATTGCACCATACAAAAATAATCTAAACAATCACTTATCTCTAAAACGATCTTTTTTAATTTGTTTAAAATTCAATATCTTCAGGGGATAAAAAAGGCAATCAACTGCAGCGGATGCGGGCTGCCCTGACGGGTCGTGGAAATTCAAACAACTTTCACATGTTTTTTTTAAATTCCATGAAAATTTTATCAGAATTTTTAAATTATTGAACTAAACTAACAATATATTAGTTAATGTTGTTTTGAATGTTCTTTTTTAACTTTGCTTGTTAAATCAGCTTGAATTTCAAATTAATAAATATTGTGGCGAGATGGACTTTGAGCGATCTGAGTTGTTAAAAAAAAAATTGCGGATATCAAAACAGATTTTCAACATTATTGATAGGTTATTTACGTGTTTTAATGGATGTTTTCTGGGCTCATATAGTTAATTTCAGAACTAATCCGGTGTTTTCAGGCCAGTTTGTCAATTACAAGGCTGTTTTAGCATTTGAAGGCAGTTTTTTTTTATTTTATTTTTTTTTCTTTATTAGAGAGATTTTTAGCCTAAGGCTAGTTCATCTCTAGTTTATTTTTGAATTCTCGCCTGCTAGTTTATTTTTAGAAGCATATATTATAAGCCTTTTTTTAAACCTTTTTAGAAGCCAATTTTAGAAGCATATTTTAGATGCCTATCGTAGATATCTCTTTTTAGAAGCCTATTTGATGAGCCTATTTTAGAAACCTGTTATTGACATCTGTTTTAGAAGCCTATTTTGTAAGTTTATTTTATAAGCCTATTTTAGAAGCCAATATTAGAACCCAATATTCGAAGCCAATATTATAACCTCACTTTAAAAAGCATATTAAGAAGCTATTTTAGAAGCTTTCATTAGAAGCCTACATTAGAAGCCTATTACTGCTATTTTTGAAGCCTATTTTGGAAGCCTATCTAAGAAGCCTGTTTTGAAAGCTTATTTTAGAAGCCTGTATTAGAAGCATATTCAAGCAGCTTATCTAAGAAATTTATTTCAGAAGCCAATATTAGAAGCCAATAATAGAAACTAATTTTAGAAGCCTATTAAGAAGCTATTTTAGAAGCCTATTTTGAAAGCCAATTTAGATGCCTGTTTTAAAATCCTACTTTAGAAGCATATTTTAGAAGCCTTCTCTAGAAGCCTATTTTAGAAGCTCATTTTAGAAGCCTATTTTGGAACCCTATCTAAGAAGCCTGTTTTAGAAGCTTATTTTGGAAGCCTATATTAGAAGCCTAATTTTGGAAGCCAATTTTAAAATCCTATCTTAGAAGCCTGTTTCAGAAGCCTATTTTAGAAGCCTATTTTAGAAACCAATATTAGAACCGAATATTCGAACCTCAATTTAAGAAGCCTATTAAGAAGGTATTTTAGAAGCCTATTTTGGAAGCCAATTTAGAAGCCTGTTTTAAAATCCTATTTTAGAAGCTTATTTTAAAAGCATATTTTAGAAGCCTATCTTCGAAGCCTTCTCTAGAAGCCTATTTTAGAAGCTTATTTTAGAAGCCTATTTTTGAAGTCTACTTTGGAAGCATGTTTGGAAAGCCTATTTGGAAGTTTATTTTGGAAGCCTATTTGGAAAGCCTATTTGGAAAGCATATTTGGGAAGCATATTTGGGAAGTCTATTTTGGAAGCCTTTTTAATCCTATATCCTAATTTTGGAAGCCAATTATAAAATCCTATCTTAGAAGCCTGTTTTAGAAGCCTACTTTAGAAGCCAATATTAGAACCTCAATTTAAGAAGCCTATTAAGAAGCTATTTTAGAAGCCTATTTTAGAAGCATATTTTAGAAGCCTATGTTCGAAGCCTTCTCTAGAAGCCTATTTTAGAAGCTTATTATTTTAGAAGCCTATTTCAGAAGTCTATTTTGGAAGCCTATTTGGAAAGCCTATTTGGAAAGCCTATTTGGAAAGTATATTTTGGAAGCCTCTTATATCCTATATCCTATATGAGAAACCTATTTTAGTATCCTTTCAAGAAGTTATTTTAAAAGCCTATTTGGGAAACCCGATTTTGGAAGTTAATTTTTATTAATCTTAGAAGCCTGTTTCAGAAGCCTATTTTTAAAGCCTGTATTAGAAGCCTTTTTTAGAAGTCTATTTTTAAGCATATTTTAGAAGCTTAATAAGAAGCTTATTTTAGAAGCTCATCTTAGAAGCATATAAAATAATATATATATATATATATCGACAGTGAGCATGCATAAGGCTGAAAGGGAAAGCCGGAGTCTACACAATCTCTTGTCCAGATTGCAATAAAATCTACATTGGTCAGACGAAAAGGACTTTGGAAGCAAGGTTTAAGGAACTCATCGCAGATGTAAAAAAGGCTAACAAAGAGATGGATAAAGGACTTCATTATGAATTTAAATCCAAGGTTGCATAACATATCGTTACAAAGGGGCACAATTTGACTAAGGAAAACATTAATATCCTGCGGACTGTATCTTCGCCTTGGAAACTACATAGACGTAGCTGAAAGTTTAGAAATATTTAAACATAATCCATCAACATTGCTTAATAGAGATCAAGGAAACGGATACAAGAGACTCTTTAGCACGCTACCTAAAACCTATACCTATTGATTAGTATTTAACTCGTAGATAAAAGATGGATTCTTCAATGGTGTTGAGTACATGGCACTGATGAAGTCTGCAAGTAGTAGACGAAATACGCGTATCTGTCAAAAGATAAGCAATTATAACGGACTTGAATGGAAATAAACCAACCCACTCAAAGCTCTTCATGCATAAGGGCCTATACGCGATGATCGATTCTCTTCGTCGATTTTCTCTTTTGTTAATAACTCGCTAGATTTAACGTTTCTCGGTGCGTTTGCTGTTGCTTTTGATAGCCAATACAACCTGTTACTACTATGCATTGAACAAATTCTAGAAAATTGTTTCGCTTAGCTGTAGCAATGCAAAGAGAAAATCGATGAAGAGAATCGATCATCGCGTATTCGCCCTTATGCATGCTCACTGTCAATATATATATTATTAAGAAGCTGATTATGGAAGCCTTTTTTTAGAACCTTATTTTGGAAGTTTATTATAGAAGCTGATTTAAGAAACTTATTTTGGAAGCTTTTTTAAGAAGCTGATTTTAGAAACTTATTTAAGAAGTTTATTTTAGAAGTTTATTTATGAATTTTGATTAACATACTTATTGAAGAAACTTATGTAAGAAACTTGTTTAAGAAGCTTATTTAAAAAGCTTTTTTGAGAAGCCTATTTTAGAAGTTTATTTTAGAAGCATAATTCTGAAGCTTATTTTAGAAGCATACTTTAGTAGCCTATTATAGAAGCATATTTTTGAAGCCTATTTTAAAAATCTATTTTAGAAGCCTTTTTTATGAGATTATTTTATAAGATTATTTTAGAAGCTTATTTTCGAAGCATATTTTATAAGCTTATTTAAGAATTTTATTCTAAAAACTTATTTTAGAAGTTTATCTATAAGCATATTTCTGAAGTTAAATTAAGAAGTTTATTTAGAAAGCTTGTTTAAGAAGCATGTTTAAGAAGTTTACTTAAGAACTTTATTTAACAAGCTTATTTTTAAGAACCTAATCGTAGAAGCTTATCTAAGAAGCTTATTTAAGAAGCTTATTTGAGAAGCTTATTTGAGAAGCTTATTTAAGAAGCTTATTTAAGAAGCTTATTTTGGAAGCTTATTTCAAAAGCAGATTTTTTAGCTTTTTTGAAAAGCTTATTTTTTAAGCTTATTTTAGCAGCGGATTTTAGGAGCTTATTTTAGCAGCAGATTTAGGAATCTTATTTAAGAAGCTTATTTTAAAAGTTTAAGTTAGAAGCTTATTTTAAAAAGCTTATTTTAGAAGTTTATTTTAAATGTTTAGATTAGACGTTTATTTATGAAGCTTATTTACGATGCTTATTTGAGAAGCTTATTTAAGAAGCTTATTTAAGAAACTTATTTTAAAGTTTTATTTTATAAGCTTATTTTAGAAGCGGATTTTAGAGGCTTATTTTAGAAGATTATTTTAGAAGCATATTTCTGAAGCTTATTTTAGAAGCTTATGTAAGAGGCTTATTTTTGAACTTTATTTTTGAAGCTTATTTTAGAAGCTGAGTTTAGAAGCTTTTTTTAGAAGATTATTTTTAAAGCATTTTTCTTATGCTTATTTTAGCAGCAGATTTTAGAAGCTTATTTAAGAAGCTTATTTTAAAAGCTTATTAGAAGCTTAGTTTAGAAGCTTACCCGTCGCTCCGCTCCTCTCACTAAAAGAAACACGAACAGGACAGTAAATCTGAGTAGCTACGCAGTAAAGGAGCGTTTTTCAAAGGTTTGAGGAGCATTTCAACGGTATAATGTATGGCTGTATGTTAAGGATACCACTCATTGTTGCAGGGCACAGCCATTAGACAGAGGACTGTCCACCTCGTATCAGTTAATCAAACACAATACATGATTGTATTCAATTTACCATTGTATGAAAGGCCATAAACGGAGGGTGGAACTTAACAAAGGAATTGGCAGCACCCTCTCAGATTTCAATGAAACTTTGTGGGTGTGTAGAATTCATCTACTTGAGCAACTTTGCATACTTATTTTTTTTTTTAACGCTAAGCCAACGCCTAATACTTTCTTCAAAAAATTATAACTCAATAATGTCACGTCCTACAAAAATGTTGCCAAAAAATGATTTGTATGTAAATAAATAAGCTTGCATGATAAAATAACAAAACATTATTGCAACACTGAAGAAACAAATGTTTAAAATTTAAAATTTGCTACACTGAAGAAAAAATGTTTAAAATTTAAAATTAAGATTTCTCAAACATACATTTTTTTAAAAATCGGAAATTGTTTCTACTGATAGGCAGACCATTTATCTATAACTCGTTCATATATTTCAACATGGGCACTTTTGCAGAAAAAAAGTTATTTAACAAAAACTTTTTCGTGTTCGCACTGAATAAAATCAATGATTTTTGTTTAGTGTACTGCCGGTAATCGCAAGTCAGTCCCATCTGTAAAAATCTGGAAATGAGAAAACGGCGTTCAAAGCTTTTTCAAGTTTTCTGATTTGACACTTATTTTGGAGTGATAAATTTAAAAATAAATGTACAATGTGATAGAACCCATCTATGTTTACCCAAAAATATTGGAAAAAAATCGTGTAATTTTTATTTTATGGCCAAAATCTGACTGGGACTGACTTGCGATTACATTTAACGTCAATGAGAAAAATAACCGCAAGTCAGTCACAATTCCATGACGATGCTGCATTAATTTAGCACAGTATTGAACAGTAGAAAGATACCATGGTCCCATAGAACGTTATTGATTTCTAGATTTGTTCCGCTGGTTCCAGAGCAATGGCCGACACATATTCCGGTGAGTATGTGTCTTCATCAGACAACAGCTTTTCATAAATGTGCCAAACCCACCATGCGATAAATCAATGCACATGAGAATTCTAAAATAAGATCAATAGGAGTCATGCTGAGTGACCTGCACCATGTGGGCCACACCCGGACAAGTTCCGGATATCCCCGGGGAAGTGGTAAATCCTTTTTAAATCAAAATCCATTAGGCGATACATCAAATCACATGAGAATTCAAAGCCATAGGGTAGAGCGCTACTTCGTCGTAATCGCCCATTTCCGTTCTATCGATCAGAAAAGATCAATAATATCAATGATTGCACCGTACACAAATCAATAATAGGTTTGTTCCGATGCGTTTGTTCATTAGCTACAACATAAATCCTATAAGAGCGCATTTTATGAATATTTACGCTCATTGTTCTCAAAACAATTGAAGCGCTCCTAGCGAATCCCCTTTTTCTAAGTTTATCCGTAGGACGAAGAAAATCTACTGGCGTTTCAATCAATCCTCTGGCACGGCCATTGGTTCTTAAAGCTGCCGTCAGTAGTAATGGTGGCGTTGATGTCATAGTGATTTTAAGCTTGGTTCATACGTTACCATCCACTCACGTTCATAAATAGCAAGGTCATTGATTCTTGAAGCCACCGTGAATTCGCTTTCATGCACTTCCCTCTTATAATTACATCGAGCGATAGAAAACAACTGAAATACACCGAAACAATCATCTAAAACTCCACGCCTTTATAAATTTTCACCTATCGCAACGATACCAAACGCATAAACGAAGCTGAAACTCCTAATGTTTAAATCAGCTGTCAATAACTGACATATAATCGAACCAAATGGACCAAAAAATTGGATTCAAGCAAAATGTTCTTGAATGACTTTGATGCCACCGGAGTGGTTTCAATGCGTTTGGACGGAATTGAAACTCTAAGCATGAATTTAGAATCAAGAAGCAGTATTAGATTTTAAACAATATCTCATCAATTTGTGACTCTATATCAAATCCAGTATGGAAAGGAGAATAAATTTAGAAGTCATCATTGACAGAAATATTCCTTTTTTGTTCAAACCCGTTCAAAAAAGAGAGGTAAAACGTGGGTTGTGCTTGGTAGGACGGAAATTAGATCAAAAGCCCAATTCATTGGCGGTCAAACTGAGTACCGTAAGAACTATATTGGCAACATCCGAACATGTTCCAGATACCCTTGGGAAAGTGGACAAAATCTGTATTGAGACAAATCTCTTGATGAGATGTGTTGTCTAACATTTCTAACATATTTGTTTTCTAATGGGACTGACTTGCGGTTACTTTTCGCTGTGGGACAATTTGACTTGGTATTGTTTTTCATTTTTCTTGAACATACCACCTTTTTTCAATAGCACATCTCAAAAAACATAGAAAGATAAACTGAATAATGATGCTAACTCAAAATTGATAAAAATGCAGATAGGACTGACTTGCGATTACCGGCAGTGTAGACATGAAAAATATTGAAATGTTGAGACTCATGTGAAACCTACCACTCAACCGGATTTCACTCAACAAGCTCCAAATGAAAGGTACACCAAAAAAGATATTGAAGACGTATTCAATCCTAATGTGAATGATATAGAAAATTTAATTTTAATGTTATGTGTAATTGGCAGAGTATGAAAAAATGGTGTTCTTATTTCATATTTTTTTTTTTATCTTTTTTAGAGAATAACTTATATATATTATTTCTAAACATTGTCAAACAATGTAATTTTTTTTTTGGATGCTCCGTTGAATTAGAATATTTTTTAGCTGCAATTTGATTATCGGCAATAGGCTGAAACTGTGAAATTTTTGTGTACCAGATATCGTCTTTGCGTGGTGAAACAAATTTTCTAGTTCTTCTGACATTTTTTCGTATTGCTCAGTAGATATATAACAGAAATTCAATTTTGTGATGCTTTTCTCTGTTTGCTTAACTGCCCAGCCGTAGAGCTCTCGTGGGGTTGTAATAGTATTTCCGTATTCTTGGGCAAGGCTTGCTCTTTTTGCCATTCGTTTTAAAATTCCACCAATAGCATCACAGGGACCTTTTCCATGAGATGTTGCAAAGAAATTTCAATCTGCTTCCAATTTGTGCATTGATTTGAAGTTACATAGACTGGCAAAACATTTTCTGTTCTTATAATGTACAGCTGCTCCATCTGACAAAAATGTAATTTTGGAGAAATCTATTGATAGTTTCAAGAATTCTATCAGTTTTGAAATGAACAATTGAACTGCTATTGTATCATGGGCCAATACCTCTGATCTTATTATAAAACTAACGTTTTCTATTTTACTGTCCTTCATATAATAAACCACAAAAGGGTGAATAGTTGCCTGAGCGTTATTCCAATGGTAACCCTGAGCAGCGTTCTGAATAATAAATGAATAGTTCTCAGAGAAATCGCAAATTACAATTAATTCATCTTTTTTTAGAGAATCTTTTTTGTTCCTTAGAAATAAAGACTGTTCTTTACAAATAAAGTCATGAGTGATTAACTTATCAATTTTATCTACGAAGTACTTGGCAAACTCATCTGCAGGTTTCACAATGTTCTCCAAGTTACAACGATCCGTAGTTAGCCACTGTTGAAAAATTATATCTTCTTTACCACTTTCTTCTAATTGTACAGCAAGTTCGTCTGCAACTTCTTCATTGGTGGCACAGTTCTTGCATGTTTTCTCACTCGTTAAAAATATCTTGTTTGCGATTTATGTGATTTGATATATCGACACCCATATTTACCATAACATGTTCCGTCCATATCTCCGAAACTAGTTGACCCTTCCTTTATATTCAATAGCTTTATAAAAGATCATTTTATTTTTCATTTGGAGTTTAACTCAATCTTATTTAGTGGTAGAAGTGAAAAACGTATTTCAATTTTTTTTATTTGTCGTTCCCACCCTGAAAAAAATCATAGATTTTATCAGTGCGAGCACGAAAAAGTTTTTGTTGAATTTTTTTTTTTTCTTTAAATATGCCCATCTTAGGATGTATCAACGAGTTGTAGATAAATGGTATGTCTATCTTTAGAAAAAGTTTCAGATTAAAATAAAATGGTGTTTTTGAGAAATCTCATTTTTAAGTTTTTGAAATTATTTTTTTCAATGTAGAAAAAATACTTTATTTTTTAATATTTTTTTACAAATGCTCATTTATTTCTCTACAAATCATCCTTTGGCAACATTTTTGTAAGACTTGACATTATTGAGTTATAATTTTTTGAAGAAAATGATGACAAAAAAGTTCTGCCCTTTCCAAATGTTGGTCTAAATTTTTTTGATGAAAATAAGTATGCAAAGCTGCTGAGACAAAATCTATACACTTACAAAGTTTCATTGACATCTGAGAGGGTGCTGCCAACCATTTGTCGAGTTAGCGTGAAATTCGTCAATCGTAGAATAGCATAGAAAATTCACTTACTACTAGCTATCAATCCTGTGCCGTCTGAATTTCCAATTGGAACAGATTCTCCACCAGACAATCATCGTCTGAATTGACTCCCGAAAGAAGATCGACGACCTAATCCGTCATAATCTCTTTGATTGATTTTTATCCTCTTGCTCCACCTCCCGGATCTTCCTCAACCGAGAACGCAGTTAAAACTTCGCACAAAATTGGTGTTGTTCAATCTGGTAAGCCACAACCATAAAGCACCCCTACGCACCCCCACCGTGGCGCTACTCTCCCCGAAGTGAAATATAATTCCCCTTGTACAGGTATGATATACGATGGCACCTCAATCTCCCACAATAGGAGCATCGCCGTCCCTCGTCAGTGGTAGAGTGTGGAAGATGAGAAATTAGCATTCATTCCAGTTTTTTTTATCTCTCTCGTGGAGCCTATTACTCCTGCAAACCCACGGCAGTCAATTTCAGCTCAAATCACTTAAATTGAATCATAATAAAAATAAATATGCTTTTGCGGAAGGCAGTTTTAAGGAGTAGCATTGTCTGTATGGGAAACTGATTTTGAGCATCACAAGAAAGTTCATGGGCACGGTTTTTGCTGATTCTGAGCACCGAAAGCAATTGGTTGGGTCAATTGGTGCGCTAAGTTCATCCAAACTCAGCTGAAATAAATTGTCGGATATTCTCCAGCCAAACAAAATCCATGCCCACATGCTGCGAAGAATGTGCGGAAAACCCCGCCAGCTACGAAAGGAAGGAAACATATTAGAACGCCCCGGCCCAGCGAAACGAAAAATAAGCGAAGCCTCATTATTCAAAGGTGAAGGTTAACTTTACTAAATTACGGTGTAATTTTTGAGTTCTTTTACAAAACGAGCCCCCCTTTTCCGCTCTCTCACCAATTTCACGCTGTTTCTCTTTGCTGCATCTCTGCCGATGATGGTCCAGAGACCAGTTGCTTTTGCTACCTCCGTACGGTTCGAGCCAAGGGCTCATTTCCGCTCGCCGACAGTCTGGTCGTCGTCGTCGTCGTCGTCAATAAAAGTCATCCGGGAACCACCAACACTAATCAGAGCCAGCCGAGACCTGACAAGGCCGGCAGGCAACAGGCAGCTCATCCAGCCAGCAACGAAACAGGTGTGCTTCGGCAGAAAAGGTCGGACTCGTTCTGTGGCTATGGGTGGAATCAGGTGGCACCAGACCAGAGACCGCATAAACAACGGCATCTCGGCATAGCCGCCGCACCGCGTTCGGAGTTCTCAGCGGAGACATGCGCAGAGCAGCTCGGCTATCGTCTCAAAAAAAAAAATCACGTATGCAACAGCATTGGACGATGTTCCCGGCAGCAGCATGTTGCTTCTGAGTGACAGGAAGGGCTCTCTTACTGTGAGATACAGGTAATGAAATATTGAGAGGATTAGTCGCATCGGTCCAGGCGGAAATGTGAAGGATCTGATCCACGTGGTAGTATGTCCGACTAATGATAACAACGCAAGGTCGTTTCTTCAAAGAATTGGTTAATCAGGATTATCATTGACTTGCTGCGACATCACGGCGAACCATTTCGTTTGTCATTCTCGGTAGTAAAAATCAGCACGCTGTTACCCCGGGCTTATCAAATACCAAGATTGATTTGCAAAAGGAATGTTAAATTGGCAAAATAATTGCTCGTTTTCAAATTTTACATACTATTTTCAGGCTGCCGTACTCTAACAGAATTATCAATGATACACTTTTGTCACCCTATCTATCGTAAAATGTCCATCTTAAAATTTATATTGACAATCATTAAGTATCTTCTTCACCAAAAAATGTTGAATTTTTCAGAAGCAGTTTCATTAAAAGTACCGGGGCGACCCCGGCGTAGTGGTTAGAATCCATACTTCTCACGCCAAAGTCACGAGATCAAATCTCGACCCCAGACAAGTCACGAATGACCCAAGAGCGTTAAAGTGACTATAATACAAAAAAAAGTAGAAGGGTATGTGTCTAGGGGCACGAACGGAAGCTTGACGTAGGACCGCTAGTGGACGGAATAAATGTGAAGAGCATTTAGTTCTTTTAATTGATCATTTATATATATTATCTCAACTCTTTCCGTTTTTGAATTGTAGGCATACCAAATTTGTAGTAATTTTTTCAAAGAGAAAGTTGATGAAGAGAATCAATCAAAATCACTTGCACCCCTGCTTCCAAGTTTAGTTACAAGATTACAACTCTGGAGAGCATTTTGTGTGGTCGTTGGGGCTTGTGCTTCTGAATATGGACACACAAGAACAGATAAATTCTATTCCAACTCTTTACTAATATAAGCTTGATGGCCCTGAAAAGGGCCGTTTTATTGAAGAGGGCATCCATGGCCACTTCCGCTTGGCGTGTTTAGTGAGTGTACCCCATTAGGCATAAATACGTTAGGCATACGGACGTTAGGCATACGGACGTTAGGCATAATGGACGTTAGGCATAATATACGTTAGGCATAATGGACGTTAGGCATAAAATTCCTTGCTGCTGTGCAACTCTAGAAACCTGTTTCGAGCATGGTAAACAATGCTTAAATTAGGCTAAGCGTTGAATAAAAAATGATACAAGTTAAACAAACATAGTTTATTTAATAAACACAGTTTGGAATCCATTATTTATCATATCATAAGTGACGTAGCTACATATTTACTTAGATCCAAGATTAGTAGCTATAGCGGTTAAGTAATCTGCACACTTAGAAAAAATCATGTAAATGTAGGTGCTCTGAGACTGACATATACGAGCGTCAATTTTGACATAAAATTGAGTCATAATAGACGAGAAATTCAGCTCAATCAAACGTACTTTTTGTCGAGTAACGAACTTTTCAGTCTCGGAGCACTTAATTTTACATGACATGTTCGTTTACGGTCTCATCCTTTATGTGGAAGATGGATTACGTCCCGTGTAAAAATAGTTGTTTGTAAGTGTGTGGCAATGAAAACTCAGCATAGTTTTGAGCTACAGGGTGCGTGACGAATTTTTGCAGTAAATTTCAAATAGTAATTTCTCATGCTTGTGCATCATGATTTAGATATATTTGGCAGCACTGGATAGCTTATACTGTTAGGTGTAAGATTTAAACAAACAATTTTGAGTAAACGTAAAGATGTCGAAACAAGAGAGCAATCTGTCAGCCGTTGTCGCTTTGTTGCGCGCCGGAGTATGCATAAAAGAAATAATTCGGTCGGTAAATGTGTCTGAAAGAACAGTGTATAATATTAAAAAAGGCTTGGGAAAGTGATAAGACGGAGCACCTGCTCATACTGCTAATAAAGCACAGAAATGGCTTACGGAAAATATTTCGTAAATTTGGGAGGATGAAATTTGGCCCTCAAGCAGTCCCGATATCAATACGTTGGATTATTTTGTATAGGGCGTCGTCCAACGGGATACCAATAGAACCCCTCACACCATACTTAAGTCGCTAAAAGCTAAAATCAAGGTAGTGATGACATCTATGGATCGAAACATTTTAAAACGTACATACTGCAGTTTCCGGAAGCGTCTAACTACAGTCGTCGAAAGGGAAGGCAATTTTTTTTTTGAATAAATTTACTTACAACTTCCATATGTTGCGAAAGAAAATAAATCGCACAAAATTCATTGCTAGAATACCTAACTGGTGTATTTTTTCTCAAATATGCCATTTACTGCAAAAATTCGTCACGCACCCTGTATATCTTGAAATCAATCGCATCTAGAAATAAAAAAAAAAATCACACATTTATTGTAAAATATATTTACACACATATTGCAATTGTCAAAGAAGAAAAGGTTTTCCTCAAAAAAAAAAACAGCTCATGAAATAAAGAATGGTGAATTCTGTGGTTTTTCATTCACCGTGTATTCAACCGGTGTTATTATGTGTACGATTTCAACGTGTCACGAGAAACAAACAAGCGTAGTTTTAAACAAGTTTTATGTTAATTTATGTTATTCGTTAGTTTTGTATTTAGTTGTAGAACAGGTGTCATTGGGGTAAACATTTTACCTGTTGACTGATAAACAATGAACAATTTCCGAAAATAACAAAAAACAACATACCTGCTCCTTCCAGGATTTTCTGCCATACTTTTCGCTACAACGATTCTGTTTTTGTTATCATCAGAATGAAAACTAGCGGAACCGTCTGCTGATGTGAGGGAGCGATGCTTCCATGAACAGTGACGAGTTGCCGAAACAAACAAGGAACTGTGGCTGAGTCCGCATCGTGCTCTCTTGCCGTGCGGATCTATTTACTTTTTGCTGAAGGAAGTGTTACTACTACCTAAAGCTGCAACAAATTTAAACAGCACTTTTCAGTGCTCAACCTGTAAAAATTTTCTACCTTGTTCAACTCTTATTCCTCTTCGATCCTTGTTTGGACCCTACCCAAGGTAATCCTTCTTGGATATCGATTTGGAAAATTCCTCTTCGATCCTTCAGATTCTTATAGTAATCTGCTTGGAAGTCGATTTGGATAAAAATTTACTGCCGCCATGGCGCCTAAACGCAAAAGAAAGGGGCAAACTCTTGACCCCCCTTCTGATGAAATTAATTTGAGTAATCAATTTGATTTGCTCACGGATGATGAGAATGATCCATCATCCAAGAAAAATTCTAGTAAACTTTCCCGGCTTAATGCCAAGAAGGAAAAGATTCCCCCTATTGTGATAACCACTTCCGATTTCCATGCTCTTCGCATGGAACTTTTGAATTTCGTGAAAGTTAAGTTTTCACTACAAATTGGACGTCGGGGTGAATGCCGTGTATTGGCTGAAACCTTGGACGGATTTAAATGTCTTCTCAAGTATCTTACTGAGAAGAAGCACAAATTTTTTACTTACGACACCAAAACTGAACGTGTGTTCAAGGTTGTCATGAAAGGACTGCCCAGTGGTGAATCCCTGGATCAGATCAAAGATGAACTGGCAAAATTACTTGGAGTTGTGCTTACTTAAGTGTCCTGAGCGCCATCCCTGGCGCAAAGGGCCAACGTGAAAGATCTCCATCCTGGGCGATTGTTTGCTTTCGCCTTGACCTGGGCCCAGGTCAAATTCCGGTCGACTTGCTTAATCTCCTTGTTTAGGCTTCGCCGCCATGAGCCCCTGGGTCTGCCTCTGCTGCGATGTCCGGCTGGATTCCAATCCAGCGCTTGTTTGCAGATTTCATTTCCGCTCTTCCGTAGAGTGTGGCCAACCCACCTCCACTTACGTTCCCGAATTTCTGTCGATATCGGCTTCTGGTGACACCGTCGATGGAGCTCGGCATTCGAAATCCAGTTGTGCCACTCCAAGTAATCAAAATGAAAATGAAATCCCGTCCTGGCGATTCACGCAACGGGATTTCTAATGATTTTTATTTAGTTCACTTCAAGTCTAGTGAACTAAACAACCTTAAGGCCTTAGAAAAAGCTAGCCTTATGCTCCATGTCCGAGTCAAGTGGGAACACTTCAGGAAGACTGGAGGAAATTTCCAAAACCTCACTCAGTGCCGTAAGTGCCAGGGATGGGGTCACGGAACTAAAAATTGCTACATGCCAGCTAAATGCATGAATTGTGGTGATTCCTCTCACGCAAAGGACGACTGTCCTGTGAAGGAAGATCCTAAGAAATTTAAATGTTCAAATTGTGGTGAAAACCACAAATCCAATTTTTGGGAATGTAAGACTCGCAAAGCGATCCTACAATCTCGTTCTAACCGACAGGTAAGAAACGCTCCACGTTTCCGACCAGGTAAAAATTCCTCTGCTGTTAACAACGGTCAGCGAGGAACAAATTCTACATTCGTACCCGTAGGTACAAATATCACCCCTGCTTCAAATTTTTCATCTGTACCTACTCCCCTCGCTGCTAACAATGTTCAGCGAGTTATGGAGCTACCTATGCTGCTATTGCAGCGAGTAGAAATCAAAATAATAACCAAAGTAATTCTAACGGAAATTTTGATAATTTTGACTTAGGAAGCATTACTGCCCTTAAAATGGAATTTTTACAGAATTCATTAATTGACATGATTTCTGATATGCTTAAATCTAACTCCATGTTTGATGCTATTCAAACTGGAGTAAAATTTGCAAATAATATTGTGATGACTTTAAAATTCAGTAATGGATTTTAAAGCATTAAATATTGTAAATTGGAATGCTCGATCTCTTAAAGATAATGAAGACGAGCTATTTAACTTTTTGAGAGTTCATAACGTGCATATTGCCGTTATAACTGAAACGTTCCTTAAACCTGACCATAAGGTTAAGAAGGACGCAAATTACTTGATTTATAGAAATGATCGTCTTGATGGACCCTGTGGTGGCGTTGCCATCGTTATTAATAGACGAATCAAACATAAAATTCTTTCTTCATTTAAAACCAAAGTTTTTGAAACTTTGGGAGTTTCTGTTGAAACAAAATTTGGACAACTTACGTTTATAGCTACCTATTTGCCATTCCAATGCGTAGGCCAGCAAAAGAATTTTCTCAAGGGCGACCTTCAGAAACTTACCCGTCATAGGTCTAAATTCTTCATTATTGGTGATTTTAATGCAAAACACCGCTCATGGAATAATGCTCAAAGCAATTCCAATGGTAATATTCTGTTTGATGATTGTTCTGCAGGTTATTACACTATTCAATATCCAAACAGCCCAACATGCTTTTCTTCTGCAAGAAATCCCTCCACTATTGATTTGGTCTTAACTGATTCATGTCAACTTTGTAGCCACCTGGTTACCCATGCTGACTTCGGTTCTGATCACCTTCCAGTAACTTTTGAAATATCCCAAGAAATAATTTCTAATCCCAACAGTTCTACTTTCAATTACCATAGAGCTGATTGGGAGCAGTATCGAACATTTATGGAATATAACTTCGATCCAAACATTCCTTTGCAAACCAAAGATGAAATTAATTATGCTTTTGAATCTCTGACTACTTCTATAGTTGCAGCAAGAGCTGCCTCAGTACCAAAATGCGAGGTTAAATTCGATTCAATTATAATAGACGACGATCTTCAGCTCTTGATTCGTCTTAAAAATGTCCGTAGGAGACAATATCAAAGAACACGCGATCCTGCCATGAAGTTTATCTGGCGGGATTTGCAAAAACAAATTAAAAAGCGATTCTCTGCCCTGAGGAACAAAACTTTTGAAAATAATATTTCTAAATTAGATCCGAGTTCCAAACTCTTTTGGAAACTCACAAAAAATTTTAAAAAAACCTCAAAAGCCTATTCCAGCGCTTAAAGAAGGTGGTAAAATTTTGATCACAAATTTGGAAAAAGCTCAGAAACTTGCTAAGCAGTTCAAGAGTTCCCATAATTTCAGTTTGGGTCTTACTAGTCCTATTGAGAATCAGGTTGCTCGGGATTGTCTGAATATTTTCTCTCGGGAAAATATTTTTGATGATTCCTGGGGGACTGATTTGGACGAAGTAAGGTCTATAACTAAAAAGTTTCAAAATATGAAAGCTCCAGGTGATGATGGTATTTTCTATATCCTCATCAAAAAACTCCCAGAGAGTACCTTGTCTTTCTTGGTAAAATTATTTAATAGATGTTTCCATCTGGCATACTTTCCTGATAAATGGAAAAATGCTAAAGTTGTTCCAATTTTGAAGCCGGATAAAAATCCAGCTGAAGCTTCTAGCTATCGCCAAATAAGTTTGCTTTCTTCAATAAGTAAACTTTTTGAAAAGATAATTTTGAATAGAATGATGCTTCACATCAATACGAACTTAATTTTTTGCAGATGAGCAGTTTGGATTTCGCCATGGGCATTCAACTACTCATCAACTCTTAAGAGTTACCAATTTAATTCGTTCAAACAAATCGGAAGGCCACTCAACTAGAGTTGCTCTTCTAGACATAGAAAAAGCATTCGACAGTGTTTGGCATGAAGGTTTGATTGCTAAATTGAAAAAGTTTAATTTTCCACTTTATATTATTAAATTAGTTCAGAATTATTTAACTGAGAGAACTCTGCAGGTAAATTACCAAAATTCCAAATCTAATCGACTACCTGTTAGAGCAGGAGTTCCTCAGGGTAGCATTCTTGGGCCTATATTGTATAACATTTTCACTTCGGACCTCCCTGATTTGCCTCAGGGTTGCCACAAATCTTTGTTCGCTTATGACACAGGCATTCGCTAAAGGAAGAAGTCTTCGTGTTATTTGCAGCAGACTGCAGAAAAGTTTAGATATTTTCTCTTCTTATTTACAAACATGGAAGATTTCTCCAAACTCAACTTATAATAACAATCCTCAATTGCAACGATTAATTCCCTTTATACTTAGATAAGATTTAGTTTTAGTTTTTAGTTTTAAGATATCAATTGTTATACTGACATGCAGGTTAAAAAACCTGTTTAAAATACTGAATTGCCAAGACATGAACAATGTAAAAACACTTAGATATATATCATAACAATTAAGGCTGGTACGTTACTGCAGTAACTGGAGCACCTAGGTTAAAATGAAATGTAATTTAATTTGAATTTAGAACAAATAAAGAGTAAAAAAAAAAAAGGAACTGTGGCAAACGTACCATCTGTAACCCAATACTTTGCCTGTCCAAGTTTTCATGAGTTCCAAAAATTAAGGCTCTTTCATCATTGTTACCGAAGTCAGCAATCAATAGACGGTCCCCATTATCATCCTTCTGGAATTCATCGGGAAGATTATGCCTAACGTCCATTATGCCAAACGTATTTTATGCCCAACGTCCATTATGCCTATCGTAAGTTATGCCTAACGTACGTATGCCTAAGGTCCGTATGCCTAACGACCGTATGCCTAGCGACCGTATGCCTAACGTCACGTACCCGTGTTTAGTGTAGGCGACAGCATAACGGACCTCATTTTCCAGGAACATCTTCAGCACACCTTGTAGATCAGACCGGAGATATGTTTGACACCACCACGGCGAGCCAGACGACCGATGGCGGTTATCTCGAAGAACTTTGCGATGACGCTTGGCGCCTCCTTTACCAGACCTTTTCCTCCTTTGCCACGACCAGTCAATTGTTGCTTGTTAGGTGTGAAGGAGTGGACTAGCCACCACCTTCCTACTGCTGCTATTGCTGTTCACCACGCCGTCCGAAGCGAAAATGAGCTAACTTAAATACTTACTTAAATGATCTTTATTTCAGTTCAACTTGGATGATTACCATATACATTTTTCTAAGTGATTTAATTGCTTTCTTCATCTTTAGGTATGGGCAAAATTCAAAATTTGTTTTACAGAATTAGTCCTAGACTTAGTACACGGTCGACTACCTTGGTGGGATTGGTTTGTTTTGTTTTTAGAATTTGAAGAGAAACTACTTAATACTACTATTTACATCTTAAAACTAACCTACTCTACTATATACACTTAACCTACTATGTACAAATTGCTTATGAAAGCATGTTCAGAAAGATTGCATTTTTGGATAAATTTGGTTGTCATATCCTCAATTTTGGAATCTACTTTGGGAATTTCTGCCTCTTGATGGAGGTCTGCTATTCTTGTGTCGAATGGACGATCTAGGATCATCCTCAACACTCTATTCTGTGCAACCTGGATTTTGTTCCTGTGGGTCTGAGCGCACGATTCCCACACCGGGGCGGCATAGAAGATCGCGGGGGCTATGATCTGTTTGTAAACAGCCAGTTTGTTTTGCCTTGAGAGGCGGGATCTGCGGCAAATGAGCGGATACAAACACCTAACCAAGGCGGAGCACTTAACTAGGGTTTTCTCTATGTGCGAGCGGAACAGGAGCTTCTCATCGAACAACATCCCGAGATAAGTAACATCAGTGGACCACTCGACCCTTGTACCATCCATTATTACGGTACAGGAGGGAGACGGTTTAAGTTTTGGTGATTGTCTGTGAAGGAACATGATCGCTTGGGTTTTCGAGGCGTTGATTTTGATTTTCCACGTGGTGGCATAATCAGTAAAGGTGTCAAGGCATCGTTGGAGCTTGTTCGTAATTTCACGAGGCATCCTACCCTTGACGGCTATCGCGGTGTCATCTGCAAACAGAAAGAACACGCAACCGTCTCCTAGAGGAGGGATGTCCGACGTGTAGATGCTGTAAAGCAGTGGTCCCAGCAGACTCCCTTGCGGAACACCTGCTGGGATCGGAAATTGTCCCGAAAGGGAACTATTCAACGACACCCTGAACGACCTTTGCTGGAGATAGTTACGGGTGATTTTCACAAGGTATGGTGGAAAGTTGGAGTTACAAAGCTTGTATATAAGTCCGTCGTGCCAGAAATTGTCAAACGCCTTTTCGACGTCTAACAAGGCCATGGCTGTGGACTTGGATACAGCTTTGTTACTCCGGATGTTATTCATCACCCGCACTAGCTGATGATTGGTGGAATGCCCCTTACGGAACCCGAACTGTTCCGGAAGAAGAATGTCATGTTCCTCCACAAACTTGTTTAGTCGGCTGAGGATCAATTTTTCGAACAGCTTGCTCAGCGCTGAGAGCAGGCTAATCGGTCTGTAGCTTGACGGTAGTGAAGGGTCTTTCCCAGGTTTGCGGATCGGGATGATTTTTGCCACCTTCCAGATGCTTGGAAAGTAGTGCAGCTCCAAGCATCTGTTGAGGATGGCAGCCAGCAGCGAGTGCACCCTCGCGCTGAGATTTTTCAACGCTAGGTTAAATATTCCGTCAAACCCGGGAGCCTTCATGTTCTTACTGTATTTCAGCGCTGAGCAAATTTGTTCCTCAGTTATCCGTTCTTCTGGAGGGACGGCACAAGGGGAGGCATCTAACGTCTGCACGCACTGCGCAACCTGGTTCTCGAGTGGACTTGGGATTTTGGAGCCAAGCAAATGCGACTGGGCAATGTGCACCCCAATCGCATTGGCTTTCTCTTCGTTGGTGATAAGCCGTTCGTCATTGACTCTAAGTGGTGGAATGGGCTTGGGGTGAGACTTCAGCACCTTGGCAACCTTCCAGAATGGTCTGGAACGGTCGTCCAGGTTCTGAACGAGCCGCCCGAAACTCTCGTTCCGGATTGAGACCATTCTGGAAGCGATCTGCCGATTCAGATCGACCATTTCGTATTTACGCTGCAGATCCCCAGTCCGCTGAAACTGGCGTCTACGAACATTTCTGAGCCGAATCAAGAGTTTGGTGTGGGAATCAATTGCTTGAAACTTACTCCTCACAGGAACTCGTCGAACGCACTCTTCGTCAGCCACGGATATGGCTTGATGGAGACCCTCCAGGGCCCGGCGATGTCCTCCACTGTGTCGAGCGGTGGGTTGTCGTCGATGTGGCGGTCAACCACGCGCCGAAACTGGACCCAGTTGACTCGATGGTAGTCCTTCCGCAGGCACGGTGCAGGGGCCACGTTGCAGCCCAGCTCGGTCAGCACCGGTTGGTGGTCCGAACTCAGGTCGTTGACGGCAACCGGCTTGGCTAATCCGGTATTTGCCAAGAACAGGTCCAGCGTCTATGGGTTGCCCGTCGGTGATGTGAAGGTTGGTTCGTCCGGAAACCAGACGGAATAGAGACCATGCTGGGAATGGTCGAATAGCAGGCGGCCGTTCTGGTTCTGCTGGTAGTTCCGCCAGGCCTCGTGCCGGGCGTTCAGGTCCCCTTCCGATTACGAAGCGGGCATTGGTGCGGGTTATGATGGCAAGGTCGTTCTTGAACTGGTGTGCTGTACCATTGCTAACGGTACATTGCCGGGGGCAGTAGGCGGCGATGAACCGGACGTTTCCGGTCGATGTTTCCACCTCTACGCCGACGGCCTCGATGATGGAAGTGCGGTAGTGGGGTAGGGTGCAGTACTTGATGCCTTTCTTGATGATGACCGCGACACCGCCCCCCTGGAGCTGGTGTGATCATGCCGGACAATGCTGTGGTCGGGCAGCCAGAAGCTGTCACCGGTCCTAAGGTGGGTCTCGGTGAGAAGGCCCACGTCGATGTCGTGCTTGCGGAGGAAGTCTGCAAGCTCAATGTTTTTCGCCCCTACCGAGCGACCGTTCCAGTTGGCGATCTTTATGGCTTCACGGTCCATAATTAGCGACGAAGGAGATGATGGCTTGGAGCTGTTGTGTTCTGGTAGCGCAGGTGCGCTTGATGATGATGGTCTGGGCCAACAGTGTGACGATCTCATCCGTTGACAGCGGAGAATCGTCTGTAGCTTCGCCGGTTGTACCGGCCAGTCCCGGAGCAGGGGGATCCGTCGATAGGCCGGAGGCTTGACCGGGTACTGCAGCGGCAGTGGATTGGGCAGCAGCCAACTGTTGGTTGAGCGGGAGCGTTGGCAACACTGGAATTGGCCGTGGTTGGACCGGTGATAACGGAGGAAAGTTCTGCGCGTTGTTTTCCGGAACCTTCTTGCGACCGGGCTGGCTGTTGGACGAGGCCTTCTTCCGGATCTCGGCGTATTCGGCCTGCTTCGGGCAGGCCTTACTCGTGGCCTTGTGGGTGGTACCGCAGTTGGCACATGTGGGAGCGGCTTCCTCGATGCTGTCGCAGTTGTCGATCTTGTGGTTTTTGCCGCATTTGATGCAGTGGCTGGTCATGCGGCAGTTCCTGGTGCCGTGCCCGAACAATAGGCAGTTCGAGCACTGAGTGACGCCACGGTGGGTTGGCTTATACCGCTCCCACTTCACTACGATGTGGAACAGTGTGCGTGTCGTATGGAGATCCTTCACGGTTGTGGAGTTCTTCTCCAGATTGACCAGGTAGAGCTGGTCACGATACTTGATGGGCTTGCTGCGGGTCATCTTGTGGATTTCGACCGGCTTGAGGCCATTCGCCTTAATCTCGTCCATTAAGGTGGTGGTGTCCATGTCGTGGAGCCCGCGCAGCACCACTTTCAGCGGCTTGGTGGCGTCGACGTCGTGGGAGAAGTATTCCAGCTTCTTCCTGTCCAAGAGGGTCTGGACTGTGTTGAAGTGTTTTTCGGCCTGGACCATCAGTTTGTAGCCTTCCGTGCACCGTTGAATGGTGCAGCGAAGGCCCTGCTTAATGTAGAAATCCAGCAGCTCCCATTGCCCGGGAGGGAAGCCCTTCACATAGAAGGGTGGCAACTTCACTTTTTTCGGCACCGTCTCAGGGTCCGACTGCGGCTGGGCTCCGTTCTGCAGGGCGGAGAACGGATTGTTGCTCAGCAGCTTTTTTGCTGCTGATACGGTGGCGCTGCTGTCTTCAGGTCTGGGTCGTTTAGTTCCGGGAGGCCCCGGCTGCGGGTCCGCAACGCCTGTCGGGATGGGCAATGGGGTTTTCTTCTGCTTCTTCTGGGCTGGCCCGGTGGTCGCGCCGTCTCCTGGGAGAGTCTGTTTTCCCGGTAAACCGGCACTCGCGTTACCGCGCGATTTCTTACCCATGGCTGGGTCAGCGAGAGCGTCACTACACAACGCGGAGCTAATTCGATTTGCGAACGAACGAACGAACGAAACGAGAGATAATAAAAATCGACTGAACTGACAACAGTCTAGCAGCGAAAAAATCTAAAATGAGCTAATTTTTTGCCATTTAAATGATCTTTATTTCTTGTGATTGTGTGGTTTACATGTATGAATTTGTTAAGTGACACAGATGCGTCTTTTCAACTTTGGTACATTTGAGATTTTAATTATTATTTACAGTTCCTAGTCCTATCAGGCCTATTTTAAAGTATGACCACCTTGGTGGGATTGGTTTGATTTGAATTGGAAAAGGGAGACTACCCAACAAACAATTTTAGCTGCAGATTAGCTTATACAGCCAAAATTTGCCTTATGCAGCTATTTTTTGCCTGTATAAGCTAAGCTGCAGCTAAAATTGTTTGTTGGGTACTTATAACTACTATTTACAACTACAACTAACCTACAACTACTATGTACACCTAACCTACTATATACAAATTGCTTATCAAAGCATGTTCTGATAAATTACATTTTTGTGCAAATTCACTCTTAATTTCATTAATTCTGAAATCTATGTTGGCAATGCCTGCGTCTTCGTGTCAAAAGGACGATCAAGAACCATCCTCAGCACTCTATTCTGAGCGACCTGAATTTTGTTCCTGTGAGTCTGTGTACATGATTCCCACACCGGAGCTGCGTAGAGGATCGCAGGTGCTACGATTTGTTTGTAGACGGCCAGTTTGTTCACCCTTGAGAGGCGGGATCTGCGGCAAATCAGCGGATACAGACACCTAACCAAGGCGGAACACTTGACTACGGTTTTCTCCACATGCGAGCGGAATAGGAGCTTTTCGTCAAACAACATCCCGAGATAGGTTACTTCGGCGGACCACTCAACCCTTGTGCCATCCATGATTACAGTACAAGAGGGAGTCGGTTTTAGTTTGGGTGATTGCCGATGGAGGAACATGATTGTTTGTGTTTTGGAAGCATTGATTTTGATTTTCCACGTGGTGGCATAATCAGCAAAGGCGTTAAGGCATCGTTGAAGTTTGTTCGTTATTTCGCGAGGCATCCTTCCTTTGACGGCTATTGCGGTATCATCTGCGAGCAGGAAAAACACGCAACCGTCTCCAAGGGGAGGAATGTCGGAAGTGTAAATGCTGTAAAGCAAGGGTCCCAGCAGACTGCCTTGTGGGACTCCTGCTGGGATGGAAAACGTGTCGGAAAGACAACCATTCAACGATACCTTAAACGACCTTTGCTGGAGGTAGCTACGGGTGATTTTAACCAGATGTAATGGAAAGTTGAAGTTACAAAGCTTGTATACAAGCCCATTGTGCCAGACATTATCAAACGCTTTCTCAACGTCTAACAATGCCATGGCTGTGGACTTGGATACAGCTTTGTTACTTCGGATGTTATTCATCACCCGCACTAGCTGGTGATTGGTGGAGTGCCCCTTTCTGAATCCAAACTGTTCCGGAAGGAGAATGTTATTTTCCTCGACAAACTTGAGCAAACAATTGAGAATGAGTTTCTCGAACAATTTGCTCAGCGCTGAAAGGAGGCTGATTGGTCTGTAGCTTGAAGCTAGCGTTGGGTCCTTCCCGGGTTTGCGGATAGGTATGATTTTCGCTGTCTTCCAGATACTTGAAAAGTAGTGCAGTTCCAAGCATCTGTTGAAGACAGCAGCCAGCAGAGAGTGAACCTTCATGCTGAGATTTTTCAACACTAGGTTGAATATTCCGTCAAACCCGGGGGCCTTCATGTTTTTGGTGCATTTCAGCGCTGAGCAAATCTGTTCCACTGTGATTCTATCCTCCGGAGGGATGGCACAAGGGGAGGAATCAAGGTTGAGTACGCATTGCTCAACCTGAACTTCGAGCGGACTTTGGATGTTGGAGCCAAGCAAGTGCGATTTGGCAATATGCTCACCAATCGCATTTGCTTTCTCCTGAGGGGTGATTATGAGCCGATCGTCATCATTTTCATCTTTTAGTGGCGGAATGGGTTTAGGGTGCGTCTTTAAGACCTTGGCAACTTTCCAGAATGGTCTGGAGCGGTCGTCCAGATTCTGGACAAGCCGCCCGAAACTTTCGTTCCGGAGTGAGACCATTCTGGAAGCAATCTCCTTGTTCAGATTGGCCATTTCACGTTTCCTCGCTAGATCTCCAGTCCTCTGAAACTGGCGTCTACGAACATTTCTCAGGCGAATTAAGAGTTGGGTGTGGGAATCAATAGCAATAAACTTACCCCTCACAGGAACTCGTCGGACGCACGCCTCGTCAGCCACGGTTATGGCTTGGTGGAGTACTTCCAACGCTCGGTCGATGTCCTCCACGGAGTCAAGCGGCGGGTTGTCGATGATGTGCCTGTCTACCACGCGTCCAAACTGGGCCCAGTTTACGCGATGGTAGTCCTTGCGCAGGCTTGGAGCAGCAGCTACGTTGTATCCCAGTTCAGCCACCACCGGTTGATGGTCGGAGCTGAGTTCGTTTAAGGCTACCGGCTTGGACAAGCCGGTATTTGAAAGAAACAGGTCTAGCGTCGATGGGTTGCCTGCCGGTGAGATGAATGTTGGCTCGTCCGAGAACCAAACGGAGTACAGCCCATGCTGCGAATGGTCGAACAGCAGACGACCGTTCTGGTTCTGCTGGTAGTTCCGCCATGCCTCATGACGAGCATTCAGATCTCCTCCAACAACGAAGCGGGAACCGGTACGGGTGATGGTGGACAGGTCCTTCTTAAATTTAGCCGCTAGTCCACTGCTGGCGGCACACTGTCGAGGGCAGTAGACGGCGATGAACTGGACGTATCCAGTCGACGACTCCACCTCCACACCAAGGGCCTCGATGATAGAGGTGCGAATATGGGACAGAGTGTGGTATTTTATTCCTTTCTTGACGACGACCGCAACACCACCCCCCCTGGAGCTGGTGCGATCAAGCCGGATAATGTTGTGGTCAGGCAACCAGAAGCTGTCGCCGGACTTTAGATGGGTCTCGGTTAGAAGGCCCACGTCGATGCTGTGCTTGCGGAGGAAGTCGGCAAGCTCAATCTCTTTTGCTCTTACAGAGCAAGCATTCCAGGTGACGATAGTTGGCGGTTTAGACGCCATACTGGATGATGAACTTACCGAGCACCTGGATCTGTTCGGGCTTATTGCGGCACTTACGAAGAGCACCGGACATGTTGACGAAAATTTCCATCAGTTCATCCGCTGAGAACAGATCGGGGTTGTTGTTTTGCGCTGTTGGTTGTCTCCAGAATCCAGGCGGGGATGGAGAGCTTTGGTCAGCAAAATCACCGGAAGCTTCTTGAGGGGGGGCGGGTTGCACCCGCGAATTCGCTTGCCTTTCCTGGGGAGCACGAAGAGGCGGAAAATCCTCCGTCCTGAATGATGGGGTTTTGTCCTTCTTGTGTCCTGGTTGATTGTTGCTTGACGCCTGCTTTCGGATGCGTTTGAAGTCCTCGCGTTTGGAGCACTGTCTGTCGGAACCTTGATGTGCACCACCACAGTTAGCGCATTTTATCGCCACGGCTCCATCCGCAGGGCAGTTGGAAGTGGCGTGTTCTTGAGCGCAGTTGCTGCAGCGTGGCTTGATGTTGCAGTTGCGGGTACCGTGTCCAAAATTGAGGCACCTCATACACTGCGTTACGTCACGATGGCCGCCACGGTATGGCTCCCACCGTACGATGATGGAGCAGATTGATCGGATGGCTTGTAGCGCATTGAGCGTCACTGTCCCTTTCTGGAAGTGCACCAGGAAAAGACAATCCGGGTACGTCTTCACGTTTTCGTCTCTCCTTGTCATTCGGAAGACAGCGATTGGGGCAAGCTTGTACCGGTTGATTTCAGCTTCGACCATCTTGGGGTCGAAGTTTGGTAGACCCCTGATGACTACCTTGAAGGGCTTCTCACCGGGGATGTCGTGCGTGAAGAATTCCGCCTTGGTATCCTTCAGATGTTTCACGGCCACTTCGTACTCCGCTTTTGTTCGGAGCATCACCTTGGTGCCGATCCTGCCGAGCTTAAACTCAGCTGCAACGCCCAGCGATGAAAGATCGCCAATCAGCGTGTTGAGTGGGACTTGCTTCACCACCAGTGGAGGAAGCTTCATTTTTGCTGCACTCGGGGTGGCAGCAGTTTCGTTGTCGACGGCGTCGGCAAAATCACCAATGACGCTGACGTTCGTCGCGGTGGCATCGTCCCGTCCACTCGCACCATCGGACTGGCCTTGATTTTTCTTCCTCTTCTTAGACCGCTTCACCGTGGCTGAGGTGGGATTCCCTACATCGGTGGGAAGAGTAGCGTACCTATTCGAAATAGGTACACTCAAGCTACCCTCACCGCTGTTCTTCTTCTCCGTTTTCTCTCGGAGCCTGCTCCGGGAGCGCTGTCTTCCCATCACACGAAGCGACCGACACTACTGACGACGCGATTAAACTGCGAATGTTTGGAACAAACTAGAAACTTTAGAACAACTCGACAGAGCGAGCAAAGACCGAACTGTACTGCTTGACGTTCAAGCAGAGAATCACCAAATGAGCTAATGCCAGCAGCGCTCTTTTATATCTTTTCAGGTTAAAGCAGAATGATGTGCAACCAAGTGGTATAAAAGCTACAAAGACTCCTCCCATTATGAGTAGTTTGCTATCAAGTAGCGGCACTGGCTCTTTTCCTTTTGCGTACACGGCGAATGAGAACGGCCCAAATTTGAGTTTAGTTCACTCATAATCGCCAAAAGTGCAGGAACTCAGCGATGAGTAAATTTGTCTCATGGTTTCCTGTGGAAAACCTAAAGAATCTGCCAGAAAATGAGGAAATTGACGAAAATTTTATTCAGTCTCGGAGTAGTACCAATAGACTTAGTGAATCCAATCTTTACTTTTCTCAAATTCGGGAATTTTTCCCTGGGAAAACCTGGGAAAACATGAGGCACATTTACTCATCGCTGAGTTCCTGCACTTTATTTCTTATTTCTGAGATAACTAAACACAAATTTGGGTCGTTATCATTTGCCGTGATATCACCTTGAAAGATATCGGCGCCGGTGGTTAGCGTGATTACCTCTCACCCCAGCAGGCCTGGGTCCAATCTCAGTCGGCGCCACCGGCATGTTCTAAGGCATAACATCTCTGATCACGCGTCACTTTCCAATAGGTCCTATCTACATTGATCGATTCTATTCATCGACACTCTCTTTCGTAAATAACTCGGCTTCACAAATGTTTCCTGCCGTCTTCGTCGAATTAGATGCTAGATTGTTGCTTCTTCCATGGAAAATATCCGGCCGTGGCGATTCAAAGTTGATCAAGGTTGATCAAAATAATTTGTACCCTTGCTTCCAGTTTGATAACATGAGCATTTTGTGTGATCGTTGGTTCTGAATATGGACAAACAGGCAGATGAATTCTATTCCTACTCTTTACTGTAATAAGCTTGGTGGCCCTGAAAAGAGCCGTTTTGTCGCCAAAGCTGGTGATAATTCAACCTCCGAAACCAAACAGAGTGCGTCTCAGTCACTTCAAAACGTAGATGGCATCCATGGCCGCTTACGCTTGGCGTGTTTAGTGTAGGTGGTAGCATCACGGATCTCATTTTTCAGGAACACCTTCAGCACACGTCGTAAATCAGACCGGAAATACGTCAGACACCGCCACGGTGAGCCAGACGACGGATGGTGGTTATCTCGAAGAATTTGCGTTTGGTTCTGAATATGGCGATGAGTGTGCAAAATATTACGCAATTCCATCCTCCCTATTCGCACGCGCCTGAGGTTCGGAGGCGAATGCCACTTCGACTTGTTTCGTCTACTTACTACTCTCTGACGACTGTGCTGGGGAAGCAGCATATGCATGTAGGTAATTGGTGGATTAGTTAGATAATTCGACGCTTTTGGACAATGCTGGACATTTACCAGTTTTTCAATCGTTTCTTGTTGAAAATAAACATTCGGAAGCATTGTTATCGATGCGTAGCCATATTTCTGATCGATCGGTGATAAAATTATTGAAATTGGACCAGGGGCAGCTGAATTATTAACGTTCAAAATCTTTCTTAATTTGTTACATGTTCCATTTTCGGTTTTCACAAAGTGTACCCCCATATAGAAATCAAAGACGTAGTCCTATATAATTATCAAGCAACACATTTTTCAATAAATTGGATAAACAAATTTCTAGGTTTTTCTTCCGGGGAAGATATTTAGAAGAAGATTGAAGACTGCAGTGTCAGTCGAAATCCATACCGAAATTACGGAAAGAAATATGATCAGAGCTTATATAAATACTGAAATTTTCGGACTATGTTAAACTGACTTTTCAGTCATTAAAAGAATCCGTAGTCTGAAAGGCATCCACAATACCAAGTTAGTTATTCACGAGAATATTGGATAAGATTATCAAAATCTGATTTGATTAAATTATTAATAAATTTAATAAATAAAATAAATTAAATTAAAACTATCAATGGAAGAATTATCAAACTAGCCTGAAGTACCACTAACAATTATCTATGAAATTCCGGAATCATTCAGCTCACCCCGGTTAAGACTTGCAAATCTGCAATTTCCGGTTAACCCTTTAGCTAGCTCTTATTCTCATTCATCAAAAGTTCTCTCAATTCCACACATCAGCAGTCTTGAAAACCGGATGCAATCATCAGCATGCAGTGATGCCGAGAAGTTCCGAGGAATCTACTTATTTCCAATACAATAACCTTCTCGATGAAGCCGATTCCCAGCTAATGAGAGTAGAAAATTCAACCAAGAATATCCCCCCCAAAAAAGCACTATCATACGTGATAGAAAGCCATAAAGCCCTTCCCCACCGAACGTGTGCACTAGTCGATTATCCCCAGAGTGAGTGTAATAGCAAAGAGCTACCCTGGCAGATATCCATCACTTCAATTCCCCACACGTGCGCACGCGTGTATGCTTTCATCGTCTTGTGTTCCTCCGCCGATCGCGGGTCGATTTCAAGACACGAACTGCATCATTTACAACCATTTAGCCCGGATAGAGGGCTAGAGCGTAGTAAGCATCATACACCACGGATCTGATGCATGCTTTTAAGCGCACAATTAAAAAATCATCTAACCGTTAGAACCATCATCATCAACGGCCAGCTGGCCGGCAAACAACCACATTGGTAGGAACTAAATAGGTACAAAGGGCTAAATGGTATGCTTTATGCGCTTTGGACATTTTGGATAAGTTTGAGGCGACGATCCCGCAGTAACAAACTGCGGCGAAACTTCAATCGACGAAACAGTCACCGTCGTGAGTCGCTTTTCGGTTTGTTCCAAAACATAAAGAACGTGACGTCCACGAGCGAGGTGACCAAAGTCCGGAGAGATTAATGGAGGTGGTAGCTGGGATCTAGGGCAGCTCGCTGTGGTGTTCAATTACTCTCCAGCTCTAGCTCTGATGATGGGGGATAGTGCAAGAGAAAATTATAGTTTTTGTCCAAATATGCTTGAGATGGGCGGAAATATTAGAATCTACAGTTTGTTGCTTTCCTGCTTGTTTACGAACAACAAATACCAAAGCGTGAAAGAATCCACACAATAGCGCAACTCTCTTTCGGGGGAGTACAACTCCAGATCCAATGCATAATGGATGGAGCATTCCAGCACAGAGTTTGGTGTAGTTCTTTGTGTCGCATAGGCTGGTGGTAGTGGTAAATAGAAGAGTGCAGCAAAGGCAATCGCATGGCATCATCGGTCGGGAGACTCGAAGATGAAGGCCCAAGAAAAACTAGTTTTCCCACCGTTCATCGCCGTCGCCTTCATTCGATATGCTGCAGAAGAGAATTGTGAATTGCAAGCGTGCTAAAAATAGACCCATCATGGTGTGTTACTGGTGCATAGTCAA
This sequence comes from Ochlerotatus camptorhynchus, assembly GCF_037179485.1. NCBI lineage: Eukaryota > Metazoa > Arthropoda > Insecta > Diptera > Culicidae > Ochlerotatus > Ochlerotatus camptorhynchus. Next base: position 196,931 of record NW_027040644.1, read on the forward strand.
GCGTGAAGTAGAAAACAAACTTAACCGAGGCGGAGGATGCAATCAAAGGATAAATATGATTTGCTTAAGGGAAAGTCAATTGAATTGAATGTGCAAGGTATGAGCTTCGATTAAGTTTTAACAGAATTTAGAACTTATCGATGATGTTAACAGTTAGGGTGATTGTTGTTCATATATATTCCATCCGTTCCAATAAGTCTCAAGCTTATTTTTCTTCCTTGATTTGTTTTCCGTCGATCTTGTTTTCCGTGCTGAGCACCAATGCTATCGACGCCACGGAGGCAGCTCCCACACCTGGACCCTACCTATCGACCCATCAACTCATGAACCGGGGACCAAGGGTGAGAGGTAATCACGCTTGCCACTACACCACCGTCGCCGCTAATCTTATATTGTTGTTTTAGATTTACATCGACTGACTTGAAAAGAGTGACCTGCTACCAGCCCTGCTCGAGAGAAGTAAACATACAGCATTCGGGAACCTTCACCTGCTTAGCTAATTATCACGATGAAATGCACTAAATGTAACCTAAAAACAAAGCAGCACAACTTATATCTATTACATTCCTAGATTAATTAAAACATCGATTAGTTTCGTTATTATAACTTAATGGAATACTTAAACCTCGGACACCATAATAAGGTTATTTTATTCAACGGCATAGTCCGACCATCCTATATCGAATTTCAATAACAAAATGCGATAGGAATCATGTCCCATCGGCACGCTACAGAGTCACCCTACAAAAGAGCTGCTCTCAATTCGGCATTACGCGTTACATACCACAAACCATCGAATCAAACTCGTTCTACAACAATCCGAATATTTGTGACACCCCAGGGAGGCTCGTGGACAACGAAAAGACGCACATGCTGCAGCATATGCATTCGCACGACGTAAACTCGTGTCTCGTGTCGTTTGTGGTTCTGTCCAGCTGAATGCTGTCACGGATGACTGGTTCTTACCCGTAGTCGTAGGCAACGGAATGAATATACAAATGTTTCATATCCATCCGGACGGACGGCACAAAGCATTCCCTATAAGGCCTCATCGCGTCGAGAGCGTATAGGGACGGGCAAACATTAGGTACAAGGTGCGTGTGTCCAACAACGAAAAGCCTGATGGTAGCGGTGGAGCAGTTTATGCTTCACCGAGGAACCAGATGTTTCAGATTCAGAGGACCAACGTAGCGCTCCTCGGAGGCCAATATGCGTCATCGCCGTTGTCGTTTCCTGGTTGTTTGCACTCTGCGGCAGCCAACATCAGCAGTAGCCTAGAAGCCTTCGGTTATGCTTTGACCTGATCGTTGAATTTGAAACTGGTTCACACTGCTGCTTGTTGTTGCTTGATGTTTCAAATTTGGCCGGTTGACACATTGCCTTCGTGGGCATATGACCTAGTGATGTGATTCCTAGGGGGGTTGGTCGAAAAAGAGTTCAATCAATAGGCTTTTGATGGGATCTGAAGGATAACCGCAAATAATCCTGACATGTGTAGCATTTTTAAGGCACTTATTACTTTATTTTTATCAATTCAATTACCCAAATGCAATCATAGATGTTCCTGCAATTATGATCATTAATTTTCATAGCAGTTCAAGGTCCCCGCTAGCAAACTTTGAAACATGTGGCTCCAACTGATTATTGATTGCCCACGTGCATCGCCAGTGCCATCATCGGAGAAGGTGAATCAGAAGCAATCAGCGCCAGCAATAAGGAAGCAACAACCCAACTGCACCCGCGGCTGATTGACGCTGCTCTACCGCCAGCTGCCAGGAGGAATGACCAGAAAGTTGGCCAAAAGCTCTCCCCATCACGCTCTCGTGCTCGCAACCTTGATATCGATTACCGATGCAAAATGGATTCAATCACTGTGTCGTCAGCTGTGTTTGTGTGTATCAATTCGTGTGCGGGTTTGTTGTTACATTTTCACCATTGTCGAGTATGGTTGAATGAGTCTTGCGATGCAAAATTTAATGTTGAATAAGACTGTACCATAATTGGAGAAACAAAAAGTGTATATGAAGAAAAACAAGCGCTGGAATGCCACCGCCACCGCCACCTCCACCCGGCAAGAAAAGCACCACACCGTCAGCAGAACATAACCGCAATGCAAGTTTTCGTGTCGGCGCACAGAGGAGTCACTAGGATGTAAACTTGGCCAAAATTATTTACTGCTGTTTTGAGTGATGTTGTACATTGATATAATGTAAAAAGTTGTAATAATTTATTTTGAGTCAACTTGGAACCAAAATTTGCCAAATTTGCTCTAAAATTACACTAGTTAACAAATAAAAGTAAAAAATGAGCTTCAATGTTTGATCAATGATCCTTTTGTAAAATCGTGCGCATTCCGCTAACAACCCAATTTCATTACTTCATTATGATGGCTACCAAGCCTTTGGGATTTTCCTTATTAGAGAGTTGAATAGATTTTTCTCCTTTAGTTTACTTAAATCTTTGGTTTTTATTAGTTAGGTAGGTCCCGATTCAACACATTGTAGTTTCATTTTTATACCTGTGATCTTGACTTTTACACCTAGGGGATGAGTACTTAAGGGGGTTAGATTTTGATAAGTTCTTTATCAAATCAACATTCGCTGCCAGACTGTTGAGCAGTTCAGTCGATTTGAATTCTCTCTAGTTTCGTTCGTTCGTTCGCAAGTCGAATTAGCTCCGCGTTGTGTAGTGACGCTCTCGCTGACCCAGCCATGGGTAAGAAATCGCGCGGTAACGCGAGTGCCGGTTTACCGGGAAAACAGACTCTCCCAGGAGACGGCGCGACCACCGAGCAAGCCCAGAAGAAGCAGAAGAAAACCCCATTGCCCGTCCCGACAGGCGTTGCGGACCCGCAGCCGGGGCCTCCCGGAACTAAACGACCCAGACCTGAAGACAACAGCGCCACCGCATCGGCAGCAAAAAAGCTGCTGAGTAACAATCCGTTCTCCGCCCTGCAGAACGGAGCCCAGCCGCAGTCGGACCCTGAGACGGTGCCTAAAAAAGTTAAGTTGCCACCCTTCTATGTGAAGGGCTTCCCTCCCGGGCTATGGGAGCAGCTGGATTTCTACATTAAGCAGGGCCTTCACTGCACCATTCAACGGTGCACGGAAGGCACAAACTGATGGTCTCGGCCGAAAATCACTACAACACAGTCCAGGCCCTATTGGACAGGATGAAGCTGGAGTACTTCTCCCACGACGTCGAGGTCACCAAGCCGCTGAAAGTGGTGCTGCGCGGGCTCCACGACATGGACACCACCACCTTAATGGACGAGATTAAGGCGAACGGCCTCAAGCCGGTCGAAATCCACAAGATGACCCGCAGCAAGGCCATCAAGTATCGTGACCAGCTCTACCTGGTCCATCTGCAGAAGAACTCCACAACCGTGAAGGATCTCCAGACGACACGCACACTGTTCCACATCGCAGTGAAGTGGGTATAAGCCAACCCACCGTGGCGTCACTCAGTGCTCGAACTGCCTATTGTTCGGGCACGGCACCAGGAACTGCCGCATGGCCAGCCGCTGCATCAAATGCGGCAAAAATCACAAGATCGACAACTGCGACAGCATCGAGGAAGCCGCTCCCACATGTGCCAACTGCGGTGCCACCCACAAGGCCACGAGTAAGGCCTGTCCGAAGCGGGCCGAATACGCCGAGATCCGGAAAAAGGCCTCGTTCAACAGCCAGCCCGGTCGCAAGAAGGTTCCGGAAAACAACGCGCAGAACTTTCCTCCGTTATCACCGGTCCAACCACGGCCAATTCCAGTGTTGCCGCCGCTCCCGCTCGACCAACAGTTGGCTGCTGCCCAGTCGGCTGCCGCTGCAGTACCCGGTCAAGCCTCCGGGCCATCGACGGATCCCCCTGCTCCAGGATTGGCCGGTACAACCGGCGAAGCTACAGACGATTCTCCGCTGTCAACGGATGAGATCGTCACACTGTTGACCAGACCATCATCATCAAGTGCATCTGCGCTACCAGAACACAACAGCTCCAAGCCATCATCTCCTTCGTCGCTAATTATGGACCGTGAAGCCATAAAGATCGCCAACTGGAACGGTCGCTCGGTAGGGGCGAAAAACATTGAGCTTGCAGACTTCCTCCGCAAGCACGACATCGACGTGGGCCTTCTCACCGAGACCCATCTTAGGACAGGTGACAGCTTCTGGCTGCCCGACCACAGCATTGTCCGGCTTGATTGCACCAGCTCCAGGGGGGGGCGGTGTCGCGGTCATCATCAAAAAAGGCATCAAGTACTGCACCCTACCCCACTACCGCATTTCCATCATCGAGGCCGTCGGCGTAGAGGTGGAAACATCGACCGGAAACGTCCGGTTCATCGCCGCCTACTGCCCCCGGCAATGTACCGTTAGCAATGGTACAGCACATCAGTTCAAGAACGACCTTGCCATCATAACCCGCACCAATGCCCGCTTCGTAATCGGAGGGGACCTGAACGCCCGGCACGATGCCTGGCGAAACTACCAGCAGAACCAGAACGGCCACCTATTATTCGACCATTCCCAGCATGGTCTCTATTCCGTCTGGTTTCCGGACGAACCAACCTTCACATCACCGGTGGGCAACCCATCGACGCTGGACCTGTTCTTGGCAAACACTGGATTAGCCAAGCCGGTTGCCGTCAACGACCTGAGTTCGGACCACCAACCGGTGCTGTACGAGCTGGGCTGCAACGTGGCCCCTGCACCGTGCCTGCGGAAGGACTACCATCGAGTCAACTGGGTCCAGTTTCGGCGCGTGGTCGACCGCCACATCGTCGACAACCCACCGCTCGACACTGTGGAGGCCTTATACCGGGCCCTGGAGGGTCTCCATCAAGCCATATCCGTGGCTGACGAAGAGTGCGTTCGACGAGTTCATGTGAGGGGTAAGTTTCAAGCAATTGATTCCCACACCAAACTCTTGATTCGGCTCAGAAATGTTCGTAGACGCCAGTTCCAGCGGACTGGGGATCTGCGGCGTAAATACGAAATGGTCGATCTGAATCGGCAGATCGCTTCCAGAATGGTCTCAATCCGGAACGAGAGTTTCGGGCGGCTCGTTCAGAACCTGGACGACCGTTCCAGATCATTCTGGAAGGTTGCCAAGGTGCTGAAGTCTCACCCCAAGCCCATTCCACCACTTAGAGTCAATGACGAACGGCTTATCACCAACGAAGAGAAAGCCAATGCGATTGGGGTGCACATTGCCCAGTCGCATTTGCTTGGCTCCAAAATCCCAAGTCCACTCGAGAACCAGGTTGCGCAGTGCGTCCAGACGTTAGATGCCTCCCCTTGTGCCGTCTTGTGCCGTCCCTCCAGAAGAACGGATTACAGAGGAACAAATTTGCTCACCGCTGAAATATAGTAAAAACATGAAGGCTCCCGGGTTTGACGGAATATTCAACCTAGAGTTCAAAAATCTCAGCGCGAGGGTGCACTCGCTGCTGGCTGCCATCCTCAACAGGTGCCTGGAACTGCACTACTTTTCAAGCATCTGGAAGGTGGCAAAAATCATCCCGATCCGCAAACCTGGGAAAGACCCTTCACTACCGTCAAGCTACAGACCGATTAGCCTGCTCTCAGCGCTGAGCAAGCTGTTCGAAAAATTGATCCTCAGCCGACTAAACAAGTTTGTGGAGGAACATGACATTCTTCTTCCGGAACAGTTCGGGTTCCGCAAGGGGCATTCCACCAATCATCAGCTAGTGCGGGTGGTGAATAACATCCGAAGTAACAAAGCTGTATCCAAGTCCACAGCCATGGCTTTGTTAGACGTCGAAAAGGCGTTTGACAATGGCTGGCACGACGGACTTATATACAAGCTTTGTAACTCCAACTTTCCACCATACCTTGTGAAAATCACCCGTAACTATTTCCAGCAAAGGTCGTCCAGGGTGTCGTTGAATAGTTCCCTTTCGGGACAATTTCCGATCCCAGCAGGTGTTCCGCAAGGGAGTCTGCTGGGACCACTGCTCTACAGCATCTACACGTCGGACATCCATCCTCTAGGAGACGGTTGCGTGTTCTTCCTGTTCGCAGATGACACCGCGATAGCCGTCAAGGGTAGGATGCCTCGTGAAATTACGAACAAGCTCCAACGATGCCTTGACACCTTTACTGATTATGCCACCACGTGGAAAATCAAAATCAACGCCTCGAAAACCCAAGTGATCATGTTCCTTCACAGACAATCGCCAAAACTTAAACCGTCTCCCTCCTGTACCGTAATAATGGATGGTACAAGAGTCGAGTGGTCCGTTGATGTTACTTATCTCGGGATGTTGTTCGATGAGAAGCTCCTGTTCCGCTCGCACATAGAGAAAACCCTAGTTAAGTGCTCCGCCTTGGTTAGGTGTTTGTATCCGCTCATTTGCCGCAGATCCCGCCTCTCAAGGCAAAACAAACTGGCTGTCTACAAACAGATCATAGCCCCCGCGATCTTCTATGCCACCCCGGTGTGGGAATCGTGCGCTCAGACCCACAGGAACAAAATCCAGGTTGCACAGAAAAGAGTGTTGAGGATGATCCTAGATCGTCCATTCGACACAAGAATAGCAGACCTACATCAAGAGGCAGAAATTCCCAAAGTAGATTCTAAAATTGATGATATGACAACCAAATGCTTAATAAGCAATTTGTACATAGTAGGTTAAGTGTATATAGTAGAGTAGGTTAGTTTTAAGCTGTAAATAGTAGTATTAAGTAGTTTCTCTTCAAATTCCAAAAACAAAACAAACCAATCCCACCAAGGTGGTCGACCGTGTACTAAGTCTAGGACTAATTCTGTAAAACAAATTTTGAATTTTGCCCATACCTAAAGATGAAGAAAGCAATTAAATCACTTAGTAAAATGTATATGGTAATCATCCAAGTTAAACTGAAATAAAGATCATTTAAACTAAACTAAGATAAGTTCTTTAGTGGGAATGACACTGATGAAGACTGCACATTGTAGTCGAAAAACGTATCTGTCATGGATAATAAAATTATTTAAGTGGAATTAAATGCAAGATTACCTTTTTTTTGCTGTTTTATTATACATAATGTGTTTCAATTTGAAGTTTCATTCGTAGCTTATATCATCAGATCTCGCAAGACTCGAAAACTGTTTTAACAATGGAAAAGTATAAAAATACTTAAAAATTACATTTTATTAAATATCCGTAGAACATGCTAAAACATGCAAATTTTTAAATCATTGTCCATCAACTAATTAACATTGATTACAAGGAACTCATTTTCTGATTAATATTATCCATCGATCATCTTGTTATTATCTGGTTGATTTTTGAAATTTAAATAAAGCTCTAAATTATGGCAATGTTTAAACACTTCTCAAAATTTAAAAATATCATTTAACGTGTTTCAACATAGAAAACCTCAAAAAACATAAACATTTAATTTTGGCCAGGTTTTTGTTCTAGTGACTCCTCTGTGCGGCGGTCGGTGGTCATTGCTTTCATGTGAATGCCTGAATTCTAGGTTATGTTTATACCATTTTCTATTTGGCAACACTGGCTTGCTGGTTGATTTGTGAATTGAAGATTTAAGCAATCGTGATATGCCTAGAATGGATTTCCATTTCGATTCGTGGCACGAATCTCATCCTCGATAAGATAAAATAACACAATCCATTTGGTTGTTGGTACTTGCTAAAAAGTAACACCATTTTATCTCCCACGTTCATGAAAAATGCAGATATGCTAATCTGCCTAAAACACGCCAGCTGGGGCTGCTCTTCTCGCGTTAACTAACTTTTTGCGTCAAGGTTGATGGGTGTGCAGACATCCTCTTCGTGTGTCACGTGCGGCACTAGACGCAACACTCTGCGACCGCAAGAACGTTCTCGTATTCTGCCTTAAAGGCACACAAGGAGGTGCTGATTTGGATTTATTGTTCTCTTAATGTTCGCTTAGAATAATGGCCGCAATATTCCCGGAGACTCCTAAATCGTTTGAGGTTTTGGGAGCTATGCAGATGGAAGTACATTCAATGTTATAAAATGACGATCATGAAAAATGATTATATTTATTATGCTCATTCACAGCACTGAACATACCTGAGGACAAGTGGAGCATAAACATAAATGGATGAGTATATTGAACGGTTGCACAATGGGGTACATATCGGTCGAAATATTAATTGTTGACGTATGACTACGTCTTTATTTACCATACCGGGGGTAACATAAAGAAACCGAAAATAAGGGAAGTAATGAAATTGGGGGTGCTTTCAAGCGCATATATATCCAAAGTATTAATGTGAAATAAGTCATACAATATGCCATTCTACGAGGAATTTATACAGCAATATATAGATAAAGAACTAAGAAATTTAACGAAAACTTGAACCATATAATTTTACCACACATTTGCTTAGTTCACAAGGTGTGTTTCCTAATATAGACATCACATAGTTGGTACCAAACGAAACAAGCCGAAACCGCATTTCCATTCGAAGTTCGGACGTTTTCGTAACGTTCATCACGCAGCAACTCACCACAGAAGAACTGCGAACCCAAGGAAAGGCTTCCAGCTAGCAATTTGGTACGAAGTCTACCTGGAATAGCACTCCAGCCAGCAAAGTAGTGAAGAAGCAACACCACCACTGTTTGGGTATAGTTCCCAAGCAGCGTTGCCAGGTCATTTTCAGAAAAAAATCTCGACCAGGTAAAATATAAAATCTGTAAAAATCTGGAATGCTCAAAAAAATCCTATTTTTAACATAATACTATTGAAATCAAAGTGATGTGCCAATCTCCCGTAAAAATAGGTCAGTATGATCGTCTGGAATTTATGTAAAGTACTAGAATGGTTATAAATTACATGTTTAAATAAATTATATAAGGCAAATAGTTAGCATTGCTAAAATCATCTAAAAGTTGAAAAGTATTGACATGGTGTGCCCAAAAAGTTCAAATATTTATTACACAGAATTTCAAAAAATTAGTTAAATTTTGGGTTAAATACTGCAGAAAATATTTTTAAACTGTAACTTTTTTAAAAAGTATGAGAAGTGAAGAATTAAGCAACTTTGATGAGATGATTTTTTTTTTAATAATAGTCGATGTAGCCCTTACTATTTGATGCAGTACCAGAATATGTCTGAAAGATGTCATTAGTTCTGAACTATTCTAATATTACCCTGAGGTTGATCAGACTTACAATTTAATTCTTGACAACATACAACACACAACACCTAGTAAACCAGCAGGAAATTTTAATTTTATGAAAAATTCACCTGACTAAAGCGAGAAACAAAGCCTCGCATCGTGGTACTCATACACATTTTACCTAAACTACGGGTATTTACCTCCACTATTTGCATGAACATTGCGAATAATTTTATGTCAATGAATAATTTTATTATATAACTCAAATGAAAATCTGAAAGCGTCATTTTTGAAGTCTCAGGATCTTGAAATGGTTCTAAATTCTGGAATTTATATTCTTTTCTGGGTCTCTGATCATAAATGTTTTTGCTGGTCTGACTTTACTTGGAACTTTTTACAGGATATCTTCGTAATTTTTTCAGAGTTCCCTTTGAATCATCCTAGAATTATATCATACTTCTTGATAATCTCGAAACTTTATCAGCAGCATTCTAGAGGTTCTCAGGAAAACTCTCTTGGTACGCATTATCTCTTGTAATATCTTAGATATCATTCTACAATTCCACAATTCCCTCAAACTGGTAATAATTCCCAACAATTCGCATTATTTTGTCTCAATTTTCTCGATGAAATTCGCTTAGAATATTGTTGAAAATTTCAGCCCTTCAGAATGACCGTCACACTCTTACTTAAAATTTAACTAAAATGAATCTCCCTAGAAACCTTGGACAGAATTCCATTGAAATTATTTTCACGATTTGCATCAGCATACTCATTGTATTCCTCCCAGCATTTCCTTGAATTTGCCATCAACGTTCCTTAAGTATCATCACAAGAATTTTCTAAGACTTCTCTTCCGAATTATATTTAATTTCTTCGCAAAATTGCCAAGCAATTGTCATGATTTCACAAGGATTTCACTTCACGCTATACTTAAAATTATGAAATTCTAGGACAAAGTAATTCAGGCTGCTAACTCAATATTCACAGGTACTTAAAAAAATGCCTTAAATTAAATCCTCAGAAATCTCAAGAACATACTTCTGGTAGTAGTCTAGATTCAAAAGCCTTGCTAATTTTCCAAAGCTCAATGTATTGTTTTCAATCCCGAACAGTTTTCGATTTCTCTAAATTGCAAAATTATGAAAATTCCCGCATATTGAACTTTTGATTTTCTAATCCAGGATTCCAAAAAAATCAATTATAGCCAAAATCAAACCAAAAAGAATCCAGCCCCATATTTTAAAAAAAATATATGAAGGGTTTTTTCAGCCAATAATCTTTAGGAAATGTCTCAATTTTCATGATTCTGCAACCCATTAACATGCAAACATGTTGTAACAATTCCATGTGCGATGTTGCAATAATTGTCAACGTTGATGGCCTTTGATAATTAAAGTAGTAAGTTTAACTTTTTTTTATCAGAGGGTAAATCAATTTTGAGAGCAATTTGTTTAAAAAAATCTGGGAAAATCTGGAACATATTTTAAAAATCTGGAAATATACGTGGTCTGTCTGTGTATCTGGCAAGACGACTGAAAATCTGGAAAATCCAGATAAATCTGGAATACTGGCAACGCTGGTAATGGAAGCTGACCAAGTCAGGCCAGAACTTTACGGGACCTTTGTGTGATTGAACGGCAAAATTATGTTCTGGAGACACTCCTCCTTGTAAAGATGTCCATTCATAGTCGCTCCAGTGATGAAAACCTTTGTTTCCTTTCCGCGACTGCAGATGCCTTGCCAAATCATCAACTTGCGAGCGCATTTATCTGCAAAGACAAATTTTAATTTATCCGGAGCATCCCCTTTACGTTTAGCAAAGCACAATTGAGGAAAGAAATGGGTGTCGTTAGTTCAATTCGTGAGGTATTGTACAACGACAGGAGTGCAATTTCTTGCGAGCGGTTGACTTATACGACTTGATATAAGCATATGTAGGTTGAAGTAGCATTAGAATGAAAATGACCTGTATAGTCACCTCACTTCTATTTGACAAGAGGCGTCTCGAATGAACTTAATTGTCCTCTACCAGGGGAATAGTTTATAAATCCGTTAATAAATTTAACCACAGCTCCTATAGTTGCGGTACGTTAGAAACATTAGGTTCCTATAGTTGTGCATGGAGATTCAATAAACAACTATAGAAACCAAATGCTTCTAACGTACCGCAACTATAGGAGCGTTTACCCTATATAAAAATGAATGTCTGTCCTGTCCTGTCCTGTCCTGTCCTGTCCTGTCCTGTCCTGTCCTGTCCTGTCCTGTCCTGTCCTGTCCTGTCCTGTCCTGTCCTGTCCTGTCCTGTCCTGTCCTGTCCTGTCCTGTCCTGTCCTGTCCTGTCCTGTCCTGTCCTGTCCTGTCCTGTCCTGTCCTGTCCTGTCCTGTCCTGTCCTGTCCTGTCCTGTCCTGTCCTGTCCTGTCCTGTCCTGTCCTGTCCTGTCCTGTCCTGTCCTGTCCTGTCCTGTCCTGTCCTGTCCTGTCCTGTCCTGTCCTGTCCTGTCCTGTCCTGTCCTGTCCTGTCCTGTCCTGTCCTGTCCTGTCCTGTCCTGTCCTGTCCTGTCCTGTCCTGTCCTGTCCTGTCCTGTCCTGTCCTGTCCTGTCCTGTCCTGTCCTGTCCTGTCCTGTCCTGTCCTGTCCTGTCCTGTCCTGTCCTGTCCTGTCCTGTCCTGTCCTGTCCTGTCCTGTCCTGTCCTGTCCTGTCCTGTCCTGTCCTGTCCTGTCCTGTCCTGTCCTGTCCTGTCCTGTCCTGTCCTGTCCTGTCCTGTCCTGTCCTGTCCTGTCCTGTCCTGTCCTGTCCTGTCCTGTCCTGTCCTGTCCTGTCCTGTCCTGTCCTGTCCTGTCCTGTCCTGTCCTGTCCTGTCCTGTCCTGTCCTGTCCTGTCCTGTCCTGTCCTGTCCTGTCCTGTCCTGTCCTGTCCTGTCCTGTCCTGTCCTGTCCTGTCCTGTCCTGTCCTGTCCTGTCCTGTCTGACCCTTATAGACTCGGAAACTACTGAACCGATCGGCGTGAAAATTTGTATGCAACGGTTTTTGGGGCAGGGAAAGGTTCTTATGATGGTTTCGTGACCTCTATGGGGGGGGGGGGGGCTCCCATACAAATGAAACAGAAATTTCTGCATAACTCGAAAACTTATCAAGCAACTTAAACCAAATTTGGCATGTAGAGGTCATAGGGGGTCGTTACTTAGATAAGAGGGGAGGGGAAGGGCTACGAACAATATTGGATTTTTTTTTTTCAATTGGCGTATAAACTCAAGCCAATATTGAATCTCGAGTAAGGCCGGGCACACTAAACTAATACAAATATAAAAGAACTAAACTGTTGCCGAGTTTTGTTTTTTCGTATAAGGTATACAACCTTTTAGAAAGCTAGTTTGCTACACGGCTAACCTCAATCGGATGACAGTTTAGTGGAACTGTTAACGTGGACCTAGCCGATTTTTTCTTGGGTGGATTTTCTCGGTAATTGTTCAAACTGTAGTTAGATGTAAATCACACTTCTGGAATGTCTGCGCACATTTCACCGCACATTTCCTCAACACTTTTCAATTTAAAATTTGAAAATATATATTTTTTAAACTTCTAAGTGCTTAGTATCTAGACAGAAAACAGTAGTTTCACGTACCCACTTACAAATTGTAGATGTCCGTAAACAATGGGGTCAGCCATCGTTGGTGGCACAACTTTTTTCACATCAGAAAACATGTTTTTGCTTCACTTCATGTGGACGTCGAAAGTAAGCCAGGAATAAATTTTGAGTAAAACGTATTACTGTTGCCCGGAACTGACCAATGTGGTTCTCGGCGCACCAAATGGCCACAATTGATTTGGTTATCATATTTTGAAGTAATTTGATTTGTCACATGATAGGTTTAATTCATTACCGGTCAAATTTAGTATCATGGCTCACATTCCCCTGAACAAGTTTCTGCCACATTTCCAGCACCTGTTGACCGATTCTGAATTTGTTCAATTCTGTTCTATGGGCGAGTGCGGGTGGTGCTTGCAAACAGTACCACTGAGCTGTCAAAAAATTCATCCTATGGACACTCAGTTCTCGCGTCACTTTTCAAAAGATCCTAAGTAACAAATGTAAACAAATCGAGTTAAGCGATACAAACTTTTGATATGAATTTTCGTTGTGACATGTTTAGAAATTTAACTCTTTTGGAAAATCTTGGTGGCCCTGAAAAGGGCCGATGGTAGTACATGCTTAAAGCATTTGGAAGATGATGATGACGTGTAGACAGCTGGATCAGCAAATTGGACCGGACAATCCCATATTCCTCGGTTCAATGATTGGGCACTCGCAAGAGTGTCGGCCCATCTGCTGCTGGACAGGGGTTGAACTGGTGTTAGCGATAGGTTGGAAGGCCACAGAATATCAGCGTCCACCAAGCTAAAGCTCCTCCCCTTTTAGTTTTTCTCGTTAAACTCCTTCTCTCAAAAAGTTGGTATATCTTAGCCTTTAGCAGAAAGACGCTTAGCCCTTTTTCGGCAAATTTATGATCCTGTTTCGCGTCATGGTTCTTCCCTATGCCTGTTCATATAAATTAGCACTTTTATTTAATTTCTCTACTCCGCTAAATCAAACGAGTAGAAATAAGAAGGGATGTCGGTTACACGCTCGAATAATTGAAATTTCGATAAATATTTAATCGAATAGCAGGAAAAATCTTTACGAATAATCGTTAATCGAATAATTGCACTTTAACGGCATCCCTAGAAAATAGTGTAATTTCATGTTTTTGGTGGTCCTTCGAAAATTTCGAACAGCAGAATTGCAACCAGCAAGTGTAACCTAAGAACCAAAAGCGGTGCGATGCTACTTTTCATTGCTATGACGACGACTGAATTAAGGGGGCTTAGAAACAGAGGGGTGAAAGTCAATTCTCTTAATCGATTTCCTCTTTTAATGACCATGGCTTCACTAACCTACTTCACACTATTTCTGCTATGCTCTTCTATTATCCAGTACAACCTACGTATTAATGAATGTGTTTGCCGTCGAGTTATTAACGAAACAGAAAGTCTATGAAGAGAATCGATCAAAATCTCTTGCACCCCTGCTTCCAAGTTTGGTTACAAGATTACAACTCTGGTGAGCATTTTGTGTGGTCGTTGGAGGCGTGTGGTTCTTAATATGGCGATGAGTGTGCAAAATGTTACGCAATTGCATCCTCCCTATTCACACACGCCCGAAGATCGGAGGCGAATGCCGTTTCGACTTGTTTCGTCTACTACTCTCTGATGACTGTGTTGGAGAAGCAGCAATGCTACATCGACATGTTTCGTCTAGAAACGATTCTCTGATGACTGTGTTGGGGAACATTTACAACTTTTTTAATAGTTTCTTGTTGAAAATCAACATTCAAAAATATTGCTATCTATTTGCTATTTATATTGCTAATAATTCTGATCGATTGATGGTACAATTATTGAAATTGGTCTAGGGACACCTGAGTTATTAACGCTCAAAATCTTTCATAATTTCGTTACATGTTCCATTTTCGGTTTTCACTAAGTTATAGACATCACAAATGCTGTCCTACATCAAAACAAATCATATTATAGAGCTTTTTACTCATGAAGTAAATAACCATGAGCAACCACCAAGACCGGCCTGGGGAGAAGAGTTAATCAGGTATGGAAATTTTGACTTTGACACATTTATCGAGTAGTGTTGAACAGTTTCGTCACTTTCCTCTTATAATCAAAGATTAAATGAAGTCAGAATGAGCTTCGCTCTTATGTCTTGCTATGCATACGATCACTCAGTTTAAAACTGCTGTGCCATAAACGCAAATGTTCTCCATTTTGCCAAAGGGTTTCCCTATAACTCAGTCACCCCGGGACATGAAACTTGATAAGCCCTTGAAGGATGTTTTAATCAAAGATAAGCTCTACCCTTCATGCAAATGTCGCCCGTTGGAGGTATTTCGTGTGCACCGACGCTTTACGCTTGGATGCATCGTTTCTACCAACCAACCCGTCCGTTGATAGATCTGGTTACGATAGTGCTTCGCCGCAAATGCACACGTCGGTCGTTCACAAAGTTCCAAAGGACTAATTCCAAACTAGCATCAGCAGCAGCGCAGCGGGGGCGCAAAAAGAGCGGACCAATAATTAAAGGCTTCTCCGGAACGTTTTTCCCACTTGGATAAAGCATCGCACCAACGGCAACCGGAGAACGTCGAACCACCACCGACCGCCGTGATGTGTGAAAAGTGGATTACATAGCGCGTATCCTTTTGCCTGAGCTGAAGGGCTCTGTGGGCACCAGGCATAAAAAAAAACTTGAAACGGAAGCTTACGATTTGAAATTGTCGGGGAATTATCTTCCATTCATTCGTTCGTTCGCTTGGTGTCAGCGCAGTGTTGGTAGTGTGGATAGTGTTATGCCCACGAAACGAAAACAAAAAGGCGAATGATTCTCGAAATGGGAGAAATCGACGAGAATCTTGATCTTTACGGAAACTTGCCACCGGTTGTAGTTATAGAGAGAACCATCTCAAGCACACGTAGGCATACCTTCTACAGACAATGGATGAGTGGGCACGGGAAAAAAGGAAATGGACGTTTCATAAGCTCTCGGGCTTGAATTGATATTCGAAGATTGATATGAGAAAATTGCCGCGCTATAATGGCACACACAGAACCAATTAAAATCCTACAATTCATGGTCGATGGATATGAGGGGGGGGGGTGAAGGGAATGAGGAGGAAGTGATCGATGCAGCAGCACACACTTACGCCAAGAAGGTGACCGAAAGCAGCCTTCGAAAAGAATACCCGTGGGGGCGGTGGATGATCCGGGCTGTGTCCGACGGGTGGATCGAACTTATTCTATATCCCAACCGTTCGCACACTTGTATGGAGTGAGATGTCGGACAGTCAGGGTATGGAATTTGCTGGAAATCACGGGATCATTCACCTTAATTGTCGGTTGTGAGGATTGTAATTATGCCACGCCGGTCTGTAATTTGTAGCTAATATTTTGAACGAAAAGTTGTTTGATCTAGTGAAGATATCAATATCGATTCTTGGATTCCCATCAGTGTCATCATCGGTGTGGTTGTGGATGTTTTTCGAGAGGAAATTGTTATCTTAGCTATTTGGAAGATGATGGGATGATGATCCGAGCAAATGCAAGACGAGAAAAAAAAACAAATTCCCATATTTCAACAATTACTGCGAGCATCATTCCACAAATGAACCCATCAGCCCCATAATTGACGATACATTCCCCAAGTGACAAGCACACCGCACATGCTTTCACACTCCTCTGACTTGATGTCTTCCGACAGCTGGAGAATCTTAATCGAGTTAGTCGATTGAAATAATCAATCTCGCCGCGCACTGACAGCTCTTGTTCGAAGCATACCAGCAAAAAAAAAGTAAACAGTGACCATGACTCGAGAAGATTTCCCATTCCTGCGATAGAATTTCACACGTTAATCACTAATTTTCCGGTGACAGAGTGCGGCCAGCAGTCTCGCACATCAAGAAAGAAACCATTAAGAAACTGTAGAACTTCCACTTCCATTCCGCTTTGGCGATGGCGACGATGATGATGATGATGAACTCGATCATTACGGATGGCAGTGATGGTAAGTATATATAATTACGTAAGAGCTGAAGCGATCATAAAACACACCCCGCCTTCGCCGTCACCCAACCGGTAACTGAAGAAACGGGGACTCAAGAACAAGTCCACCGAACCTTCATACAAATGGCAGTGCCATTTCATCCGACACTCCCGGCCAAGATGACTGACTAACTGATTGACTGACTAGCATGAACCCTTCTCCTCTGAAGATCCGATGATTTCACGACGGCGATGCGATGGATAGGAAACCAGACTGAGTGGTTTCATTCGATTCCAGAATTGTGCAATTCCATCGCCGCCAACCGGATGAAATGTGGCTCACAGCAGCAGAAGCGCATTATGCATCGCTGACTGTTGTAACCACACGTCACCATCGTTGTGCATTGACGTAGCGGGGGAGGAGAAAGAAGAGTCACCATGTAGGCATGAGCGCAGTGCTTGGTCGAAGAACTGGAAGCAAACCATTACTTAGTTCGCTGTTCGGAGAAGTTTCATTCGGTCGGTCGTCATCGTAACTTTATGGGTGTCGAGAAGAGATGCAACCCAATGAGCTTGATGGTGGCCACAAACGCTCATCGTCAGGTCTTATTCTGTTGGTGAAGCACTCCTGCAGCTGCACTCGTTTCTCCTAACATAGGCATTACGAATCATGAATTGTGAATAAACAGCTCTGTTGGAATATCGCTCTGTAGTCAAGCAAATAATGGCTTCGGATTTGAACTTGCCCGGGTAGGATATGTTGAGGGATTTCTATCGGTTTGGTTAGCAGTTCTCTTGTTTTACATATTTTGCCATTATGGCAGACTTCATTGCTTACAATGAACTGGATTGAGTACAGTTCACACAACAAAATACAGTGGTTTCCTTTCTAACATGGATAACTTTGGTTGAATCACAGATTTCATACGATGCACAAATCAAAATGGCTAGGGTTCCATTTCTGAGTTAACGCCCACCTCAAATCTATGCGCCTCTTTAAGGAGTGCCCATGGTTAGAGGTGTGCGCCGATTCAAAAATAGTCGGCGGCGGCGTGTGGGGTAATTATGCTCGGCGGCGGCGGCGTCATCGGCGTCACACCGATAGCACTTTTAGGCGACGGCGTGAATTGGCATGGCATTTTTTTTTTGCGCCCATTAGTCCGGAACAAATCACAATTTTTTTCTTTTGTCACTCGATGCTCGCACCATGCGAGGGGGGGAAATGTTGACTTTATTATATGTTACACTCGGGTTATCAACAAGACATTTCGCGCATAAGTTTTTGTATCCTTTCAAGAAAGAACATTGGTAATAATGTAGATGAATAGGAGCAATTGATTTTTGGGTATTGATAAATTCCGGATCAACCATCAAGCGGAATACCACAAACGTAACAGTTCTTATAAAAAACGTGCTGTTTTCGATAGTTCCTCCCTATCCAAATATAACTCAATTTTCTCAATGATTGTGCTTGCTTCAAAAAATCTAAATAGACGTATGAATTCAGGAAGGTTTATTCAACAAAATCCAAGGGTAATATTCAAAGGAAGGAGCCAAAATCCATCTTAGCTGAACATAAAACCAAATTTTAACAAAAATACCTAGAGTTGGTTGGAAATGCTAACATGAAGCTTTAGTGTGATGATTTATTAGCTAGAGAATGATCTTTAGAAGAGTGTAGGTGGATAGTTCCGTTAGAGTACGGCAGTATGAAAATTGAATAGAAGTTGAAAATGAGCGAAGGGCCATTAAAGCGACAGTTTTCAACACTAAAGCTTCATGTTAGCATTTCCAACCAACTCTGAAAATCGTTAACTTCGCGTATGAAGTAACATAAAAAGTTGGAAGGGTTGTATACTAGATACGACCGCAGGGTTGGCGTTGAATAACGTCTGTTATGTGTTGTACTTAATTGTGTATATTATATTTTAGGAATATTTCTTAATAACTCTTTTGCGAAAGTTTGGTGGCCCTGAAAAGGGCCGTTTTGTTGGGCTGATGTTGTTGACAATGATAGAACGGGTGACCTTGTTGGACGCTTATATAGTATAACAGAAAATATCAGAGGTGTCAGATACTCGCATACGTACGTTAAACTCTTTCTTGATAATGTTGTGGCCCTGAAAAGGGCCATTTTTCCAACGTGCTCGGCGTAGTTGCCCTTGCGGAGCAGACGGTGAATACGACCGACTGAGAACTGCAGCAGCTGGGCATTCCATTACGGCGGCCCAGTATACCGGAGCACTGGCACCAACGCACTCGGCGTAGTTGCCCTTTCACCCCCAGGCACTGCTCTGTTGCCGTTGCTCTGCTTCCGCTGCTCTGGTACTGCTGCTCTGCTGCTGGGTCGACGATCGGATGGACAATGATGGAACGGGCGACCTTGTTGGACGCTTATATAGTAGAACAGAAAATATCAGAGGTGTCAGATACTCGCATCTGATGTCTCGGTTGGAGAAAGTATAAGAATAGAAAAAATCAATCGATTTTCACCATCTTTAGACAATGGTTTACTTTTAACCATTTTTCAATAGTTTACAGCATGAAATCAATAGTTTTGAAACATTCAACATATTGCTAGAAATATTTCCAATCGATTGATGCCATTATCTCGTAAATCTATCGAGAGACAGTTGAGTTATTATCGTTCAAAATCTTTTAATTTTTCGTAACGCATCCAAAATGACTGTTTTCAATTTTGTACCCCCGTATGTTGCCGAAAGACGTTATCCAACGTCAAAAACACTTTGAATGTAACAACTCAAGGCGGGAGTAGCCGTCAACAATGCTGATAATGGTACAGCACGCAACAACCACCCTACTGCTTTCTCTCTGAGATGATCACGTTGGTCATGACGAGAGGAGCAACACAATAGTTGGGTAAAGAAGAACTGCATTATAACACACCATCGACTGGAAATGCTCTCGCGACGTGGGGCTTTAGGTAGTGATGAAAACGTCGCTAGAACTATTCCACAGCCGCAGTCAGTTTATGAGCAACAAGAGGGACGCACATTTTTGCCTGTGGACTTGGAGACATACTTCAAGTCCCCGCGTACATCGTACGGGCTAGGCAAAAATGTGCGTCTATCTTGAAAACTGTCGCTTTAATGGCCCTTCGCTCATTTTCAACTTCTATTCAATTTTCATACTGCCGTACTCTAACGGAACTATCCACCTACACTCTTCTAAAGATCATTCTCTAGCTAATAAATCATCACACTAAAGCTTCATGTTAGCATTTCCAACCAACTCTGAAAATCGTTAACTTCGCGTATGAAGTAACATAAAAAACACTTTGAAAAAATACCTAGTTTTGACAATTTAAAGCTGGCTTTGTGTGTGCTTAAGAATCATCACATATGAATTCAGCAAGGTCAATTCTATAAAATCTAAGCATGAACCAAAACTCAGTTCGACAAAACAGAAAATTCATTCTTTATGAAAATACCTTCTTTTGTGAATATTAACCAGGTTCGTTATTCCGGTATTCAGCAACTCCCATTCAATAAAATCCAAGCACAAATTTCAAACGATTGAACCGAAATCCAACCTGGCTTCAAACAAATCTACCATCACGAATGAACTCACAAAGGTCTATTCTATAACATCCAAGCCTGTTTTTCAAAGGACAGAGCCAAAATCCATCTTGGCTGATCAAGAAACCCAAAGTTCTATAAAAATAGTACTTTTGTGGATGTAAGCCCAGTATTCTCAACAATTGTGCTTGCTTAAAAAAATCTAGTATCTGGTATGAACACACGAAGGTCTATTCTTCCATTTCTCAGCCTAATTTTCAAAAGATTGAAAATCTCACAAGAACGAGGAAGGAGTCTAAATGAGCGGAATCTACGCTAAAAGTTAGTTAAATCACTTCAGGAAAGTTCAGACTAGCATTAACCTAAATTCAATCACTTTACAGAAAAGTTTGGACTCCCTAAAGAAGGTTATGAACCACTTCAGAAAAAATGTTACTCCATTTGGAAAATTTAAGCTCAAAAAGTGTCAAAAAACTAGATGATCTAAACAAGATTGTGTCTTTGCCAAATGCCAAAGCAGTTAAGAACAGTTCGGAATAAGTTGAATCAATGCAGGAAACCTTTGATTCATTTAGGAAAGGAATTAAATCAATTAATGTTGCCTCACTTCAGAAAATGCGAAACCAATTCTTTAAAGATTGGATTCAGGATTTGTTGATTCACTTCAGGAAAGCTTTGACAACTTTAAAAAGGATTGAATAACATAGCAGAAAAGTTTAGACTTAGTTAGAAAAATGTTGAAGACTTATTCGAAAGTTTGATCTCACTTCAGCAGAAAAGTTCAGACTCAGTTTTGAATCTGCTTTGAAAAGTGTCACCATTTCCTGAATCGTTTCTGATTTGGTCTCACTTCTAAAAAATTTAAACAAATTTTGAAAAGATTGGATTTAGCTCGAAAATTGTTGAATCACTGTAGAAAAGAATTGAATAATTTAGTATCATTGCAGAAGGTTTGTAAGTTAAGAAATGATCGAATGCAAAAATCTGGCGACTATGGTGGGCTGGGCCCATCGTAACAATGTCGGATAACGACCCAATGAGAATAGTTCTTGGTAGTGATCCGACTGGAACAAGACGAAGATGCGCGCAACGAACAAGAGGGATCGATCAGATTAAAGACGGCTTACCTAGTGAGTTGCCAAAAAAGATAAGAAATGAGTTCGATAAAATCCGTTTTCAACAACTAAAACCGGCTGATCCGATTTCAAGGACCTGGCATGCCATACCGGTCTAGTTCAAATTATGTAAAAATTCTGTAAAAGAACAAGGCGATATTCTACAACATAATAAGATCTAGCAAAGCAAGCATCCATACCCAAATGAAATAGCGATACTCGAAAAATAAATATACACTGAAAGTTTTTTTTTTATTTCCCCTTTATGATATTCCAAAATTTTGAAGGGGGGGGAGGGGGTTGTCAAAAGAAAAACTTTAGATTTGTTCGCGCCTTAGTATTTTTTTTAAATTGAACAATGAAAATGCACGGTCAATATAAAGATAAACATCGCACAGTTTACATTTCTTCAATTATATGACGTATCCATGAGGATTCGCTGACGTCGATAATCATGAACACATGCCTCAACCGTGACGTATCATCGCATTTTTTTAGTTTTAATTTGTGAGATCTTAGAACATGAGCAAATTGAAATGCGTCTAATGCGATTAAAATCACAACATTTTAACATTTATGCAATTTGAAACATTTTTTCACTTCCAAAATGCACAGATAGTTCATTTGGTTAAAAATGGCTGTGTTGTAATTTTCCAAGGAATTCAACAATTTGGAATAAACAAAAAAGGGAAGTTCCTTGAACTAATTGGAACCATTTGTTATTCCTGTCATCTGTCGCAATGCTACTAGGGTTTAGAGCTAATTTTTGGCATGTTAAGCACATTCCGCACTTAATCCCTCTTTTTCAAATGAATTCTTTTTTGCAAAATTGAATGTTTCCACTATGGGTAGCTAATAAATGTATTCATGTTTCCATGCGTACTGCTAGATTTGATGAAGAGTAACAAATTATTGAGATATTGTTGAAAATATAACACTCCTTCTTGACAGTACACTTGGCCTACGGGTACGAAGTTTAACCTCAATTGTTTCGTTTATGGGGTAATCATAAATATATTTGATGTTTTTTGCTCGATAGGCCCAGTAGTTCTCTCCCCTATTACGCTTTGTTATCACGCCAAGAGTGAAGCCAAGCCTACCTATTGAACTGTCAGACCGGCTACCTATCGTGCAAAGTAAACAAACATTACGATGCTATGAAAGATCCACGAAAGGTATTGCAATGAAATAAAAAAACATAAAGTCTGGAACGCGCAAAAATTGGTCAACTTCAAATTGGTGTATTTCTGTTAAAAATCCATAAAAAACCTGAAATTCTGCATTTGGAAGTTGAGTGTATTTACAATGGTTGCGATGATGAGTTTTCACCGTTTGCTCTCCAGTTTTCAAAATGACGTTCAAGCAAGAGGAGCAGCATGTCAAAATTTTGCTCGCACAGCAAGAGAATCCGACATTTTCACACGCCAAGTTGGCAAAATTGCTGAATGTGGCCAAATCGACCGTGACAAACGTTTTAAAAGTGTACGGGGAGCGTCTGTCGACCTCCAGGAAGCCTGGAAGCGGCGGCAATCGTAATCCGGACGTGGCAGCGACGACGAAGAAGGTGGTGGTGAAATATAAGCGGAATCCTAACCTCTCCATCCCGGACATCGCTGGCAAGCTCAATGTCTCCCATACTACCGTTTAAGAAGTTTTATACCACATCAGGAAAAGGGAAGGTGGCTGAAATTTTCAAAACCATCAAACTATCGAAGTTCCCGAAAAAAAAAATCTCGTCTGGCAGGCCATATGCACGTGTGGTCTAAAAAGCGGCATTTTCATTACTACGTGAACCATCAATCAAGAGATCTACGTCCAGGAGTGCCTGGAAAAGCGGCTGCTACCATTCCTAAAGCTATATAAAATACCTGTGCTGTTCTGGCCGGACTTGGCGAGCTGCCACTATGGGGAAAAGGCAATCGAGTGGTACGATGCGAACAACGTGGTTGTGGTACCCAAAGACTACAACCCTCCCAACAGCCCAGAACTCCGCCCTATCGAACGGGTTTGGGCAATGGTCAAACGGAATTTAAAAAAAAACTAATAAATCCATGGAAAACGAGCAGCAGTTTAAATCTAACTGGCGTTCGGCAGCGAATAAGGTCGATGAGACCACTGTGCAAAATTTAATGGAAGGGGGGCACGGCAGTTTGGATTTGGCAAACCAAAAGAATAAACGAACATTTTTTCCTTTAAATATATGAATTAAACTACCAAAAGAAAAATAAGAAGATTTTTGTGATATGAATTTTGACTGAAAGAAACGATTTTTTTGTCGACCACGTTCCAGTCTTTAGTATGATGTAAATAAACACGCACTCACACACACACATGCTTGCTTAAACGAGTGAGGCTCTGGCTTTTTTTTATACAGGGGAGAATCTGCTCACATACACCTGAGAAGGAACTCAGGGTGTGGGGATGGGAGAATTTCACTCCCGACCCACTAAACCTTACCCTGTGCGTTTGGCCCTTGACCTCCCCGGAGCCGCCCGAAGGCATTACTTCGTAAGAGGGGCCGCTATAGCGCTATGGCGCTTCTCTAGCAATACTCTATTGATCTAGCCGGGCAGTAGGCAACAGCTGCTCGGCACGCCACTGTCGTTGTAGTTCCGAAACTATGTGGGTGACCGCAGTCACCACCGCGCTCCAGTTCTCGGTGGTACCACACATCCTAGGGATGATGTTATCCGAACTGGTATCCACTCCGCATATCGCTAGCATATCGCTAGCATATCGCTAGATACTGGCTCGAAGCGTGGACAGGCGAACACAACGTGTTCGGCGGTCTCTTCGACGCCAGCACACGTGAGGCAGGTGGGAGTACTTGCATGTCCGAGCCTATACAAGTAGCTCCCCATGGCCATGGCCTGACAGGAACTGTGTCAGGTGGAAGTTTACTTCCCCGTGGCACCTATTGACCCAGCTTGATACGGAAGGTATCAAGCGGTAAGTCCACCTCCCCTTTGTGGAGTTTTCCCACTCCGACTGCCATCTCGCAGTCGACACCGCTCGCGCGTTGTTGCGCACCTCTCGAACGGTCCTCTCTTCATAGCACACCACGTCCTCCTTAATGATGAGGCTGATTGGCATCATCCCTGCTATGACACAGACGGCCTCCCTCGAGATGGTGCGGTATGCACTGGCCACCTTCAAGCACATGAGCCTGTATGTACTCAATAATTTCCGCCTGTGACAGTCAATATCTAGTACCGCAGACCACGCAGAAGGAGGACCCTGCGCTTACTGGCATTCACTGCCGAGCTGTTTGACATCATGCGGGATAATGCCCCCACAGCCGTAGACGCTCTCTTGCAGGCGTACTCGACGTGGCAGCCGAAACTGAGCTTATCATCGAGCATAACCCCCAGGAGTTTCAGAGAGCGCACAGACCTAATTGTGCTTTCGCCGACTGTCAACGTCGCATGCTGCACCGACATGCGATTGTTGACTACGACCACTTCTGTCTTGTGATGGGCAAGCTCCAGTTTCCTGGATCTCATCCATTCCTCCACAAGCTTGACGCAGTGAGCCGCTGTCAGCTCTACCTCCTCGAGAGATTCCTCGTAGACTACCAACGTGACATCGTCAGCAAAACCTACAATTTTCACACCTACTGGGAATCTTATCCTCAACAATCCATCGTACATGACGTTCCATAACACCGGGCCCAGGATGAAGCCTTGTGGCACTCCTGCGGTGACTCTTACGCATTTTTCGCCATGTTCTGTGTCATACGTCAACACACGATTCTGGAAGTAGCTTTCCAGAATTTTGTACAGCCCTCCGGGAATTTGGAGCTGGTGTAGCGAGCGGGCTATCGCTCTCCCAGCACGCGCTGTTGAACGCGCTCTTCACATCTAAGGTTACCACCGCGAAGTAACGAATGCCCCTTCGTTTCCAGTGGGCCACCTCTGCCGTCTGGATGACGTCGCGGATGGCTTCCACCGTGGATCTGCCCTTACGAAACCCGTACTGGCTGCTTGA
Organism: Ochlerotatus camptorhynchus; assembly: GCF_037179485.1. NCBI lineage: Eukaryota > Metazoa > Arthropoda > Insecta > Diptera > Culicidae > Ochlerotatus > Ochlerotatus camptorhynchus. Next base: position 222,274 of record NW_027040644.1, read on the forward strand.
CAGGCCGTCTACACCTTCAGTGTAAGCCGGCAATCTGTTGAGGATGACCCTCTAAAGCAGTTTACCAGTGGTGTCCAGCAAACAAATGGGCCTGTATGCTGAAGGGTCCTCAGGAGGTTTTCCTGGCTTCGGGAGCAGCACCAGCCTCTGGGAAGATGCCTACGTCCAGACAGGTCTGAAAAACAGAACGGAACATGTCTGGATTTTCCGCAACGGCCGCCCTCAGAGCCACAACTGGGATCCCATCTGGGCTCGGGGCCTTGCCCACCACCAGCGACTTGGCAATATCGCTAAGATTGATTGGGTTGTTCGACTGGTTTTATGGAGATTTCGTTTTTATGGCTTTCTCAGTCTAGGGTAATTCAAACAGTTAGTTTTGCAAAACTAACTGTTTGAATTACTCTAGACTGAGAAAGCCATAAAAACGAAATATTGCTAAGTTCTCTGTTCGTCACTCTAGACACTTCTCCCTGATCCGCGACTGGGATCCGCGGCCAGGAGTCTACGTCCCTACGTGGAAACAAGAACCCAACGATCGACGCCAGCATCGCCGGCAATATCTCCGGGGGTGCCGCCACGCCGTGGGTCTTGGCCATGACCACTTTGTAGGCATCCCCCCATGGGTTCGTGTTGGCGTTTTGGCATAAGCTGTCAAAGCACGCACGCTTGCGTCTGGCGATCTCTTTGTTGAGGGCAGCCTTAGCCGCTCGAAGAGCGACACGGCGTTCCTCCCGAGATTCAGTCGTACGAGCTCGTTGCATCCTCCTTCTCGCCTGAAGGCAAGACGCCCTGAGGATAGCAATCGACTCGCTCCACCAGTACACCGGTCTATGGCCATACCTGAGATAGGCTCTCCTAGGCATGGTTGTATCGCATGCACTTGTCAACGATGCTACCAGATAGATAGTGGTATTTCCTACATTACCGGAAACTCGGGTTGATCCCGGCCCTCTATCTCGGTACGCAAAAGTCTCCGGCCAATGAGACCATCACCAATCGATTCAGGAGAGTTTTTCCTTTGAGAATATGTATAACATGTTGACTGAAACCGTTTGGCAGCCGAGATATTCAATTAAGTCGCGGTTTTGTCATTTTTTGCCCACTGTGCACTGTAGCGGATCGCCTGATGGTCACTATGGCTGTAACCCTCATCGACCCTTTAGTGTAGGTTGCCCTCCAAAAACGGGCTGCAGTACGTCACATCAATGACGGATTCTGCACCATTCCTTCTGTAGGTACTGACCGAGCCGGTGTTGGCTAGTACAACATCCAGTTTGGCCATTGCCTCCAGTAGGATACATCCTCTCTGGTTGGTATGGTGGCTGCCCCACTCCACCGCCCATGCGTTAAAGTCGCCCGCAATGACCACCGGTCTTAGGCCGACAAGTACCGCAGTGATTCTGTCCACCATCTGCGAGAACTGATCGATAGACCACCTGGGCGGAGCATAACAGCTACTTAAATATACTCCATTAACCCTGGCGATCACGAATCCCTCGCTCGAGTTGGACACGACTACCTCCTGAACGGAGAAGCTCCCCCATCGTGCATATCGCCGCCATCCCCAATGGGACACGGTACGGGTCGGAGATGATTGCGACATTAACTCCCCATTCCGCTGCCGATTGCCACAGCAGTTGCTGGGCAGCCGAGCAATGGTTCAAGTTCAACTGCGCTACCTCGAACATGGCTGAGCATTGCTCTTAGCCGGGGCAGCATTGCTCTTGGCCCCCGGGCAGCGTGGGCCACCTGCCATGTGGTTGGTAGGGGATTTCCCCTTCTCCGCGCATATAGTGCACTTTGGCGGCTTTTGGCAACCGCGCCTTATAGCCCTCCGAGCCGCACCATCTGCACAGCTTGTTCCTGTCGGTGTTCTTGCAGTCCCGAGCCACATGGCCCTGACCGAAGCACCTGAAGCAAGCCATAACCGGGGATGCTCACTGGGTAAACCGACCAGCCCACTCGTACCCTCCCTGTGGCTGCCGCCTTCCTGGCATCAGCTGCCGGGAGCTTGACGGCAGCCACCTGGGTGGAGAACAGTCCCTTCCTGAAGGTAACCGCTGTTGGCGGTACCTCGATTTGGCACTGCTCCCTGAGCGCCTTGGCCAGTTCGGTCACCTCTGTCACTTCATCCAAGTCCTTAACCTGGATGGTGATCGTCGAGCCTAGCGATCTTATCTGCACCCCATTTCCAACGACCTCGTTTGCCAGTTTCTGGAAAGTCGGTCCTTGGTCTCTAGCGCCACGCTTAAACACCAGGATCATCTCGCCAGTACGAGGGCGCCTGATGCTCCTGACGTTATTGCCCATCTCCACCAGACGCTCGTCAGCTCTCATCTTCCTCAAGACTTCCACGTACTTCGACGCTTCCGTCTTGATGATGAGAGCCTCGCCCATCGTCCTGTGTTTATTCCGGGCAGTGCTGCTCTTAGGGGCAGTTTTATCCGGAGGTTTCGGGGGTTTCTCGGGCTTCGGAGGAGCGCCCTTGTTGTTACCCTGCCTAGAAACACTTTTCTCAATCGCTTTTATTCCTATTGTGGGCCGGCTCATCCACTGCTGCCTCGGACTGCTCAACCAAGGCCACACACTCTACCTGGGCTGAGACTTTTCGTCTCTTAGAGCGTGCCATACCCTTTACTGGCAAGGGCCGGTCGCGCTTCTGCCCTTGTGTCACGGCAAAGCGTAGGGCCTCACTGACCATCGTACTGTTGCCTACGAAGTTGAAGGCGTCCGTCTGGGTAGACTTCGGTTCCCTCTTCTCCGCCTTCTCGGCGACTTCCAGTCGCTTTTCTAGCCGCTTGTGGTCGTCTTGGGCCTCATCCACCGTTGCGCGGAGATGTCGCAAGGCCTGCTTGAGGTCCTTAAGGCTCTGGCTTGAGTGCTTCTCCTTGTACGTGGTTCGGTTTGGCTAGTCTTGTAAAAGATGGTGTAGGTAACGCTGCGTGTAGTGTGTGATGGAACTGGCTTTTGTGGATTGCGTCGGTTCACGACAATGCCGCAGCCGGTGAGGCCATAGCGTTCCTAGCTGGTAAGTTTTTGATTTTGCGGAAGTGATTTTTTGTTTTCCTTGTTCCCGGAAAGGGAAAGATCGAAAGTGACGTGCGCAGTCTTTGCCACTATAAAAATAGAAGATGTTTTGCTCCTTTTCGTTTGACGTGTAGTATTGAGCGTACATGGAAGATTTAATCGTTTTTTTTTTTTTTTCAATGAACGTGTGTCGGTTAATCAATATTATAATATTGTGAAATTTAGCTTTCTTGCTATGTTAGTAAGGTGTATTCAAGGGGCAAGACAATATCAATATATTTCGATATTTCCAAGGCCGCTGTTTTCTATGATAGTTATTTCACTGCGGTAGAAGATGGTGCCTCCGCCACTTCAGGCGTTTTATGCGTAGTTGTTGCTGCTCCATGGGTAGGCTGATGTTCTTGTGCTATATCCACGGGGAAAGGGAATAATGTGATATTTTGGAAGTTGAGTGAAAAGTTACTCAACAAAAGTATGTTTGATGATTTGTTGGATTTGAGGAATTTTATGATTTCGTTTTGATTTGTTCATTAAGTTTAAATCTAAATCCGGATAGTAAAGAGCTTCCGGAGTAAGGACGGAAATCAATTCTACTCCCGATGTATGGGCGGAGAGTAAAGAGCTTCCATCGGAAGGATGGAGAGCTATGCTACTACCGACTTTGCCCAGTTGAATGATTTAAATTGTGCTGACGAGTTAATTTTGGATTTCAAGTAGAATGTTGCTCAACTGATGGATGTTTTGCTGATTTTATCAAATGGCTTTGACGACTTGTGTTTATTCTTGAATCTTAACTCTGAACTGAGATTCTTGTAAGCTCATATAATTAGTTGCTGAGTAAGGGTTGAGAATTTTCTAAATAAATTAAATCTATAAGGAGATGCGAGCTTGTGTTTATCAGTTGAATGATTTAATATTTGAAGTGGTATTATTTGAATTTGAGAACATTTTGGATTTTATTAGTTGCTTTTTCTCTTGAACCTTCACTCTGAACTGAGGGCCTTGTAAGCTCATATATTTAGTTGCAGAGTAAGGTTTGAGAATCGTCTAAATGAATCAACACTGTGAGGAGTTATGCGCTAGTGTTTGCTCAGTTAAATGATTTCGATTTTGCTGATGAGATAATTTGCAATTCGAGTAGGAAGTTATTTAACTGAAGGATGTTTTGATGATTTTTTCAAATGAATTTGAAGACTTGTGGCTATTAAACTCATATAATTAGTTGTAGAATAAGGTTTGATAATTGTCTAAATGAATCAAATCTATGATGAGTTGGGAGATTGTGTTTGCTCAGTTGAATGATTTCGATTTTGCTGACTTGGTATTTTTTAATTCGAGTAGGAAGGTGCTCAACAGAAGGATGTTTAGATGATTTTATCAATAATCAGTTTCGGCCTGGCAGTCTAGCAATCACTTTTCAGAACAAATTAATTTTTTAATTTGTCCCTACGTGTTACAAAATTAATTTGTTCTGAAGAGTGATTGCCAGACTGCCCAGCCGAAACTGATTATTGTAGAACCTCACAGTCGAACACTCCAACACAGGATGATTTTATCAAATAGATTTGAAGACTTGTGTTTACTATTGAATTTTCACTCTGAACTGATAGGCTTTTAGCTCATATAATTAGTTGCTGAGTATTGTCTAAATGAGTCAAATCTATGAGGAGTTGCTAGCTTATGTTTGCTTAGTTTAATGATTATATATTTGAAGTGGTATTACTGAAATTTGAGAAATGATTGGATTTGTATATTTGTTGAGATGAGTATGGATGGATTTGATGACTTATGTTTACTCTTGAATCTTCACTCTGAACTGAAAGACTTGTAAGCTCATATAATTAGTTGCGGAGTAAGGTTAGAAAACTTTTGTTTGCTCAGCTGAATGATTGCATGTTTGAAGTGGTTTTATTGGAATTTGATAAATTATTCGATTTGTGTATTTGTTGATAAGAGTAGAGGAAGGGAATAATGTGATAGATATGGTTGGTTTGAATCAATAATTAAATTGCATATTATTATTTTGCGCTACCACAACTATTGTAAACATAGCTGCTAGAGTCAAATGTGTAGAATTTATTTAAACAAAAAAATTAAGAAGCGTAAAGATTCCTTTCTAGCTTACTGTAAATTTCTACAATCTTCATTTCCTTTATTTAACGTCGGTCTCTGTTGCGCAACCTTGTGCCAATCACCGACGGACATCGATTGCCATCCATTGACGGCAATCGAATGTGCAGGAAGGCAGCTTCCACACCTGCGTAGGATATCGCACCCATTCAACACACATGACACATGGGGCGGGACCAACGGCTTTACTTCCCTTCCGACGGAAGACGTGACCAGAGATCTTTATGCCTCAGAAAAATCCCACCGACCTCGGCTGGGATTGAACCCAGACCCATTGGGGTGAGAAAGCAGTAACGCTTAACACTACACCACTGGCGCTGGCATTTTCAACAATCTTCATTGTTTAATGCTTATCTGTAAACCACCCAGAATTGAAACGATCACTACATTTTTAATCAATTTGCCTTTATCATCGACCTACCAAGGACCGACCCACCTCAGGACACAATTTCCCGTATAGCAAATAATCTTGCGCATGACCACCAAGTACAACCACGTCAAGTACATTGTAGAACTTGATTGATTCAAAACCTCACTTTGAACGCTTTGTCTACATACGACTTATCCAAAAATGATTCCAGAATTCAAACCGTACACGCTAACTTGAAAGTACTCATTAATGAGTAAAAAAAAGACCCATTTTGAAGAAAATTGGCTTAACTCATTAATGATTAAACAATTTTACCCATTAATGAGTATATGTTACCCATTAATGATTAACAATTACTCATTAATGGGTAACAGATACTCATTAATGGGTAAAAAATTTACTCATTTAATGAGTTAAGCCACTTTTCTTCAAAATGGGTCTTTTTCAACCATTAATGGGTACTTTCAAGTTAGCGTGTACATATGCTTTTGTTTTTGTATTATCCTGTTGCTGCCTTTTCGTATCTGCTGATATTTTTGACCAGTGCAACCAGAACAATGCATTCTTTCTCTGTAAAATATTTGTACGTTAATTAAATTCTTTTTAAATTCTTGAAAAACAAAACAAGATTCTTTTTTTTACCATTTATGAGTGATAGTTTCTGTGATAGTTGTGATAGTTGTGGCCTCATAGCCTAGTCAGTAAAGGCACGGTATTACCAAGCCGGAGGCGGCGGGTTCGATTCCCGGTCCGGTCGAGGGAATCTTTCGGGTTGGAAATTTTCTCGACTTCCCTGGGCATAGAGTATCATTGTGCTTGCCATACAATATACAAATTCATGCATTGGTATTGGCATCGAAAGCTCTCAATTAATAACTGTGGAAGTGCATTTAGAACACTAAGTTGAGAGCACGCAATAAGCTAATATGCGCTAAGCAAAAAGCTTGAAATGCGAATAAGAAGAAGAAGAGTGATAGTTTCTTAGTTGAACACAGTACAAGCACCTTTAAAAGCAATAAAAAAGATATTTTTACAAATTCTTTAGCAATTAAATCGACAACACTGTATGCGGTGATTGGATTCGTACACACATTTTCGTTATGCGGTTTGTAGTAAAAGGTAAACAAAACAGTTTCATCTCAGAAAATTATTCGAGGTTTGAGTTTTTTACTCTGAAAATGATATTTACTAAAAATGTCCCATCTTTGAAAGTGGATTAGTTTGAAAGTGTATCTAGAACCTTTTATGCAAATATTACAAATGTGTGAATCTATTGGCAAAGTTTCGGTGGAAAAGTGGAAATTTGGATACATAATCCAAATCATGTTCATATATTTCTGGCCCAGTAGTTCACTATTTTTGTAGAAAGATATATTTCTTACAGAAACGAAAAAATGTCCCATGAATGCTTTATATATAAATTATTTCGTCCAGGAAGAATTTTTTTAAAAACATTATGAAAAAGATAATTATTGATCCAATCTGCTACGTAGCTGCTCCATTTTCACTGCTTCACATCTAAAACTAATTTTAGACTCACTGCGCAAAACTCGCCTGTTCACAACTTCAAAGTGCACCATTTTGATCTTGAACAAAATATATCATATCCATTTACCCAGAATCTGTGTGGATTCAACTCAATGAAGCAAAACCAGTTTACTCATTTTTTGACAACTCCATACACTGTAACTGGAAAGTACCCATTAATGGGTGAAAAAGTGCCCATTTCGCGGTAAAGTAGGTAAACTCATAAAATGGGTAAAACGTCTTTACCCACTAATGGGTAAAGAGCTTATACGTCAAATCATGGGGTACTTTTTACCCATTTCCAGAACGCATTGTTTTCCGTAACTGGGTAAAAAAGTACCCATTTTTTAACATGTATTTATGGGACTCAAATTTGTGGAATGAAACAAATATGCTTTTAAAAACGTTATAAGCTAAGAAATCATTCAAATCATATAGCATTTCTTACCTTGAAGCTTTTTGAAGCTATCACCATTCTTTAAACTATTCATATATATCACTTATTGTAGTTTTCGGAACAAATGCACTCGAAAATGTAAACCAAGTATGTCAGCAACGATATGGTGCAACAAAGATATTTTTCACCCAATAATGGGTAAATATGTACCCCTTTTTGATCCCTGAACAGGTTTCGGAAATGGGTGAAAAAGTACCCACTATTTGAAATTTTCATTTACGCATTTTTTGACAGGTCCATACACTACCACAAAATGGGTACTTTTTCACCCATTAATGGGTACTAGCCAGTTACAGTGTACAGCATGCAAAATAGCGTGTATATGTTTATTTAATGATTGTGAGGACAGCCATTGTTGCATGACGTCCCGATGGTCGGGTGAACATTTGAAAAATCTGTGAGTAACCAGCTCCTAATTTACCATGTCACCACTGATATTGACTCAAAAGATTTCTGTAGCTAACTAATAGCCCTGAGAACATTATTCTCACAAGTCCTCAGGAGTAATCTCAAGAAGGCTCATGACTTGCCCAAAATGGCACAGACTTCGAAAGCTCTCAATTAACAACTCGTGAAATTCCAGTTGGAACGTAATGTCAATGAAGAAGAGATTGGACATTCTCTTTTATGTGTTTAGTTCGTTCACCATAAACTTCAAACCGCGTGTCACTGTTGACACCGGTGAAGCGTGATTCCAATTTAACTTGCTCCGTAGCCGAGATAGTTTTAATTGAAATTTCATCAATAGCAAACACCTCGACAATTGTGTCTACAAAACAAAAACACTCAATATTTATCGAGAAAACGCGACGGCCGTGTTATCCAAGTGGCACCTGTAGAGCAAACAAAGGATTACACGATCCCATCAGCGCGCAAAGCGGGAAGCAGCACATGTCTCGGTGCTTTGTGATTGAGGTAGGTTGAAAACTGCACCAAAACACAGCCGCACACCGAAAGCGAGGGTGGTGGGTGATGATGCCGAAGTGATGGAAAAAGCGCTTTTTCGTCGTGCACTTATTGGATTACTTGCTATCCCGTTCGATCGTTCGTTCGGTACCGCCGCGTCGCGCCGCGCCACCCGCCCGCCTCACGGTCAGCAGCAAAAGTGTCGAATGGTCGGTTTCGCTTCATTTCTGATGTCCGCCGTCCTGTGTGCTTTCGATTTCTGAACCACGCTCAGCTCAGCCGATGACGACGATGATGATGGGTTGCGGTTGCAGATCGTGGCTGCTGCTGCTCCTCCACACCGGAGAAGAGGCGCTGTTTTATGTATGATATTGTTGTTCATTAGCTGACTGCCTGACTTACTGATGCTGCTAGCTTCTGCGGCGTCCGTCGTGGTGCCCATTGCGTAAGAATCCGCTTCATAATGCCATAAGTAAATGAATACTTTTGGCACACTACCGCCTGACTGACTGACTGACTGACTGACTGACTGACTGACTGATTGGCTGACTGGCTGACTTACCGATGATGATGGTGATGCTGCAGCATGCTGCATCACAGCTCTTGAAGAAGCTCTACTTTGCATCGAGAGGGAACAGCTTTTGCTATCTGTAACACCTCTCTCTCAATCTTTCACTATGTCGGATGGGATGTGATGCGTGTGTGGGTTACGAAATTGAATTGACTTAGCGTCGTTCGTTATTTGGAGCTGCCGCAGTCGTCGACAATGGTGGATCTAATGGGGTAAATTATTCGGGTGTCAGATGTGTGGTTTTAGTGGCAGGATTTATGCACGTAGATAGGCTATTCTTTGTAATTTGGTTGCCAATGATGATAGAACACTCCCGACTGTCCCAGCGATTAGACTTTCATCTTCTTCTTGTTTTAACTTCAATGATTAACCTTTACCCCTGCCATGAATTTAGTTTTCTCTTATCAATAATTTGAAGTGAGAAGCTTTCATCATTTTTAAAAAGGTTAATAAATCAGTGAGATATTTTGTAAATTTTGGAATCTCGACACTTAATAAAAGAATCACTTATAAACATGCTTTTCATCCCTGCCCTTTGGTTCAGTGAGGGTTAGGGCGCGTTTTGCCAGGTTCGTCGAGGTAGATTTCATGCGTGAGTAAGTGATGACACTGAACATTGTTATGTGCACTTCACCTTAAAAGGAACGTTGCATGTTTCACCACATGAAGTTCCAAAGAGTCTGAATGAAATGTTGCGCTTGTGAAGATCACTTGACGATACGATATGACGGAACATTGATATTAATTGAATAATACACAAATAAATACTTCCAGAAATTAATGTAATATTGAAAAATGTGTTAATTGTTCGTCAAAAAATTTACTGTTGCATTGAAATACTTTGAATCATGTTAAATTTAAATGTTCCCTCATTTCACATCCGTTGCACTATTCGGAACGGTCATCCCGTTGTGGTTATATCACAACATTGCTAATAATGTATGGAGTCAACAAGTGAAAGAAGAGCTGCAAAATGGAGCACATGCGATACGACAATGGAGTGATGTTAGTTAAGAAAATACCCGGAGACACTGGTGCAACAAGGAACTCAAGATCTTCATACAAAGATAACGGACGTCGAAATGTCGTAGAACACATCATAAATAACATGGGAGACTTTCGGGAGACTAGTAGCGACTAGCAGTAATACAGAGAAGGGCAACGAGTTCACTAATAGGCACGAAAATTGGACAGAAGGGTGATGAAACAGCGGAATTATTATATTATATTATGTATAAGAATTATATTTTTACTCATATATAATCACAAAACAATGCTGGAATTCTGAGGGACCATCAGGGCACCCGATTGGTATTGCCTAGTTTGAGATCACCAGTTTTTACACATTGAGGATGATTGCTAGTCCCAAGCAACGTCCATTGGTTCTCTGTGTAATTACAGCTGATCTGGCAATAACAGAGTAGCAACCGTGGGCGGTCAATCATGCTCATGCTCAATACGATTCACCCCGTTGCTGTAGAATGGAGCCCATACTTCGGAACAGTACTCTAATATGGAGCAAACTAGCGAACAATAGAGTGTTTTAAAACCGAAAATGACCCTAAAGTCTTTGGTGAATCGAATTATGAAACCAGTTGAGAAGAGGCCTTAGCGGAAACATATCAAGCATGACACCTAAGTCTTTAACGGTAGACTCACGGCTGAATACTTGCTCTTGCGAGCTGTAAACATTCTTATTACTTCAAACAGCTAAAACGTCCAGCTGCAGGAGTTTGAAATCGTCAGCATAGGACAGCTTCAGGCAACGGTTAAAAAAGTGAACAACATTCAGATGTAATAAAAATATGAACGGTCCCAGATGACTGCCTTGAGGTACACCAGAAGAAAAAGCGAACGGTTGAGAAATATGATTTCCTATCTTCACTGACACATGTCGATCGATGAGGTTTAACCGAAGCCAATCTAAAAGGGAACCAGTTTCTAATCTAATCTAATCTAATCTAATCTAATCTAACACCAACACAGCCAGTTCTTGAAAGCATCCTGGAAAATGATATATATACCTACATCATTTTTCTTGTCTATTTAATATATGTTCCACATCGAAGATGCGTCACACGTATCAAAACGGCCAGGCCTACTGTGCAGCATTTAAGGGGCAAGATGATTCAGAAAACATCGGGCCAGTTTAAATCTAAGATTTAAACATGATGCTTCAGAATCCAATAAATGGATGAAACGGGGACATCTCGTACCGTACGTTCCGATTTTGGTAATTATATGATTGGTTGGTCGTTGGAAGCATCAAAGCTAGAAAGGGTTAGTGATGCTCCATTATCTTCTGACGGTTGGGGCATGAGCACTAACTCTTGTCCTAGCTTTTTATGACTTATGGCTATAGCGCCATTACTCGCTTTCTGAAAAGAGAAGAGAGAAAGGAAAAGGAGAAGGACAAAGGGAAAAGGATTATGTGAAATCTATGAACATAAACAATATTTTTGATTTGAAATATACAATATAGAAATGCATAGCGGCGCGGTGGTCACTACCCGAGTCTTGTCACTATTATCAAGTCTTAAAAAGTAACAAGGACTAAAATGTGATCCTTTGATTACTGGAAAATCCTGATTCCCTAGTTTGAAGTTGTCACGACTACTGTGTTACCTGACTTATAACGAACATACGTTGTATACGAGTACCCCGAATACAACGTTTAGTTCGTCCAATTTTACATTGCAAATGCTATGCAAAATTAGACGAGTCACACGTTGTATTCGGGGTACTCGTATACAACGTATATTCGTTATAAGTCAGGCAACACAGTAGGGTTCGGTGGTTGATTTCCCAACGTTACTGGTTTGAAAAGATAAAAATTTACAAAATGAAACGAACTGACCAAGTTTAGCCAATTGAACCTGAAGGCTGCCTGACATGTGTTGATGTAGAAGTCCAAATTGTAGACGAAGCTTGACAAAGATCAACATGAACTAGTCCGGTTTATGGTAGTTGCGCGGAATGTCTTCCTTCGATTTGAGATAAACAAATGTTCGGATGTATGTAGTCGGTTTTTGATGTGCATTGGCAAGCCTTTTCATGACCAATAGTCAGGTTCAACGCTGCGATTCAACGAATGATGGAACTAATGATGGGACGCCTCGTGGAGGTTCTACTTGGCTTCGGAACAGCTTCTGAGCGCTCAAATAATAGGTACCTAGAATGAGGAACTAGAAATTGTCTCATGGGCCTGGTTATGGCTAGATCAGCAACCGATTATAGATAAAATAAATAATAAAAAAAAACTCCAAGGGAAAAACAAACATCAGGTCCGAACACACGCACAGCCTCTCCCAGTGCTGAACTTGATCTTCGAAAATAAATTTAATTTATCTTTAAAATAAAAATATACAGATATACCTCGATATAACGCAACTGTCACTCCTATCTTCCATCACCGATTTCTCGCAAACGATCATTTAAACAAGCAAAGTAATAACACCATCGGACAGATGAGATAATCTCCTATCTATCGGTAATATTAATATGTATGACTTAATTGTTATTAGCGAGATATTGACGATGGTCAAAAGTGACAGCTACGTTTCATAGAAGTATACCTGTAATATAAGTCACATCACTAAAGAGGAATTCAATGTAGTGTATTAACCAATATAGTTCAGTATGATGTGTCTCCATGCAGCATGGAACAACTTTAGCGAGGTCTAATTACGCACCGAAGAACCTGGATCAGAGAAAGGATGTTTGCAAAATTTGTCAGGTTCATATTTTACTGGCATCGTAATTTTCACCTAGGGTTTGTATAGTGATTTTATATGTTGCACAACTATTTTAGAAAGGAGCAGATGTACGGAATGACCACCAACTTAGTAATAACGACCTCGTCCGTAATGTGACTTTGTGAGGTTAGAAAGTTTACATTGTTCAGGATGATATCAGGTAAGGAGCTTCAAAATGGGGTATATATATTAGAGAATTATCGCCAGTTGCGGTTCTGATATCGATCAAGATTTCAGCGACAACGTACAATCAGAATCCCTCTGGACCAGTTTCAGCCAGTTGCATGTTAAATTTACATGTTGAGACATTATAAGGTCTGTATGTATGTATGTATGTATTTACAATCCAACTTACACTGTCTGGCAGTGACATAAAATCTCCCTGCAGTCATGACTGCAAGAAGCTTGAATCCAAGAACTAGAAGGTGACACCTCTATCGTAGATCCAATAGCCCATTACAAGAACGCAGGTATTCCGGTAAGCCCTGCTTCAATACAATATCGATGCCAATATATCGCTGAAATATTCCATCAAGCAATATTGCAGTACTTAATTGGCGCGTATTTAATGAGCTACTGTTAATTTTATTGAATTTTTGTATAAGAACTACAGAAACGAAAGCCAAAAAATAACTAAGCTGAGCGTCGGCACCGTCTGGAACAAACTGCTGCTATCCGGAAGACTTCACTATTTATCAATGCCAATTACTAAAGCAACGAAATCGAGTGGAACTCCATTAGGTCATCGTCATACAATCCACTAAAAACTCCACTTCACAATTGAAACAATTTAATTCACATTATTAGGGCAGCCCTAAGTTTGCACCTTTAGAATCGATAAAACGATCCATAAAATATTGGAAAAAGTTCCATAAAAAACATCCAAATGATCCATAAAACTTCGGAGAAAATCCTTAAAAAAGTGTAAATGAACCATAAAAAATATCAATATGATCCATATTTAATGTAAAATTTAGCAACACAATTGTAAAAATGTACCACTAAATTTCTAAATAATGAGCATTGGAATTATACGAATTACCCATAAACATATTGCAATTGATCCATAAAACATTCAGCAATGAACCTTAAACTAAAGAAAATGATCCATAAAAAATCAAGTTTGCACACTTAAAAATATAGGCATGATCCATAAATTAAACGTATATTATTCATGTTTAGGACACTATTTTTTTTTTTAATTTTGAGCCATAAACCTTGAAAAATTGCTCCACTGCTTATCTACTTATATTTACTGTCTTGCCCGTGTATTTAAGGTAGATGTGCAAAGCGACGGGCAAGCGTCTAGAATTAGCTTCCAAAAGAAGATTCTATAATAATATTCTTAAGAAGCTTCCTATGGAAGCTTCATTAAGAAACTTTTTAAGAAGCTTATTCTAGACGCTCGCCCATCGTTCTGCTCTTCTGACAAAAAAAAACACGGGCAGAACAGTAAACCTGAGTAGCTACGCAGTAATGTAGCAATTTTCCAAGGTTTATTGATCAAATTAAACGGCGCCGGTGGTGTAGTGGTAAGCGTGATTACATCTCACCCCAGCAGGCCTGGGTTCAATCCCAGTCGGCGCCGCCGGGATGATCTGAGGCATAACATCTCTGATCACGCTTTCCTTCGGATGGGAAGTAAAGCCGTTGGTCCCCGGTTCATGAGTTGATGGGTCAATAGGTAGGGTCCAGGTGTGGGAGCTGCCTTCCTGGCACGTCGGTAGCATTGGTGCTCAGCACGGAAAACAAGATCGACGGAAAAAAACAAACCAAAGGAAAAAAAAAAAAAAATTATCAAATTAAGAAACATATGTATATAGACCGAGGGGGGCGACTCTAGCTACGATGCAGGAAAAATTGTGTTTTGTTTCGGCTAGCTGCGCGCACGCTGAGTAGATAGAAAGAAGATTGATGACGATTCTGAAGATTTCCTGTTAAAAGATGAGGCCCGATGCAAGTAGATGCGAGAAATGAAAGAATATTTTTCGAAGATTGATTCGCTAGTGGTAGATCTGTTGAGCATCTAGAATTGGGTTCTTTAAGGGTATTGAGGTAAATGCATATTCGTAATCTGCATTAAAAATGGAACCCAAACCCAAAATTTCATCAATTTTGGTACACTGGAACATTTTAAATAAGTACGATTACATTTGCAAAAATCACCTTACTAGCGCCCCTCGGTGTCACTTTGCATGGGAGCGAGTTGTCAGTTTGTTAGTTTAGTGTCAAACAGTGAAGTTGTTATTTTGCTTTAAATCTTGATTTAAAAATCGAGATGAAAGTGTGTGGGTTCGAAAAAAATATCGCCGTGCTCAGAAAACCAAGCTCTTTCAGATGATGCATAAAAAATGATACATTTTTCAAAATTAAAGAACCCAATTGAGATTTGGATGTGTCGCCCCCCTCGATATAGACTATAATTGGAACACTACAAAATAAACACGTCTACCAACAACTGGAACACCTACCCTAGGTATGATCCATAAAATTAACATTTATTTTTCATTTTTTCTTAAGAAGATTATTATAGAAGCTTCTTTTGGAAGCTAATTCTAGACGCTTGACCATCGCTCGCACATCTACCTAAAAACACGGCAGGACAGTAAATCTAAGTAGTTAAGCAGTAATGGAGCAATTTTCCAAGGTTTATGAATCAAAATTAATAATACAGTGTCCAAAACGTGAATACCCTGTACCGCCAAACCCAGTGAAAACCCTGTGGGAGATTCAGAGAGCTACGGTAACGGTCGCTGTCAGAAATGACAGACGTCAGGTGTGAGTTCACAGTTCCGTTGAACCAAACCTTAGATAGGTCGGAGTATGAACGAGAAAAAAAAGAGGAAAAGAAGATTCAATTCCAAACCATCTAAAAAACGTTTTACAACTAAATTATTTTAATTGCCTAAATTTGTTAATATACATATCGTTTAATTAAATTGTAGTTATTTGTAGTGAACTAGCTACCAACAATCAATACAAAACTAACGAATTTAAATTGGCTCTCTACTTGACTTGCCTATTGGTCCCAAGCAAATCGATTAACGTACCCCATTCTAGTCAAAATTCTAGTACTACACTATGTTTGTTTTGATTCGCTATGAAAGTTTGACAGATAAAATGAGAGGTTCGGGGATTTTCTCGTGTTTTATAGGGGTGCATCGATAAGCTTGGGACCGAAGATAGTACCAGAGCTTAGCCAAAAAGTTGAGCACATTTCTTCGGGACCTTCTGGTCTTAATGTTACCTCTATGTAGCTACTGAAGTAGGTTAGTTGGAGGTGGAATTCGTGCAAATATTGAATTTTATAACCCTATATTTGCTTAATCTAGATACTACAATTTGATCCTAAAATCTGGTAACCTAAAATTTGATCCTAAACGCTATATACATGATTTACCCTAAGTAACTAGTAAGTAGCTCATTTTACATCGTTTGCGTGCTTAACTAAAATAATAATTGAATCCCTAAATGCTAAATCTAGCCAAATCTTTGTTGAAAGATTGACGGAAGATAACTCTAGGTTTGAATATCTCCCGCTCAGCCTCCTATCGCTCTTCATGGAGGAATTTCTCTTCCTCCAGCGCTTTCTTATTTGCGCTTTTCTCCTGCAGCAACTGGTCTAGGGATTCTTTCAGGCTGACCTCATTGGTACTTCCTTTTCCAGATTCGGTTGCGGCATCACTCCTCGCTCTATTATTTCTGCTAGGTGGTTTCTTTGGGACATACTTCTTGGTTCCTTTTGCCACCTTCAGCATATTTGTGCACTTAGTCTACGGAACCTCCTTTACAGCTGTTGTCTTACCAGCACAACTATAATGGGTCCAGAAATCGCAGACATCACACTGGACCATATCATCTATTTCTATCGCTGTTCTGTTCTTCACTCAATGGTGGTGTTATTTTGAGGTTATATCCGATGTTTTTCTTCAAGAATGTTCGGATTAATGAAAGCAACTTCCTCAGAGCAGTCTCGTTTTGGACAGCTTGAAGATGAAATAGGTTTTATTATAAGCATTAAGATTGGTTTTGATTTTATATTAGTTTAATAAAACCTATTTCAGCTTCAAGCTGTCCAAAACGAGACTGCTCTGAGGAAGTTGCTTTCATTAATACGAACATGGCTATATTTTTAAGTGCGCAAACATGATTTTCTATGGATCACTTTCTTTAGTTTAAGGTTCACTGCTGAATGTATTATGGATCAATTGCAATATGTTTATGGGTAATTCGTACAATTTCAATGATCATTCCTTAGAAATTTAGCGGTACATTTTTACAATTGTGTTGCTAAATTTTACATTAAATATGGATCATATTTATATTTTTTATGGTTCATTCACACTGTTTTAAGGATTTTATCCGAAGTTTTATGGATCATTTGGATGTTTTCTATGGAACGTTTTCGAATATTTTATGGATCATTTATTGGTTTTTATGTTCAAAAGTATGTTTGCCCATTATTAGCTATTTAAAATTTGAATTTAACTTTTCACGAGCAAATCACGCAGCACAGTCCAATCAAAAAGAGAACCAGTGTTGGCAAAATCATCAATCAAATGATATTTTTCCGCTCTCATACGCTCTCAATATCACGCGTGATATTGGAACAAAATATCATGCTTGATATTGATTTTACAAGCTCCTTCGATGTTGCGAGACTATTCACAACATGCCAAAATCAAGCTAAGAGTTGACTCGACACAAAAATGATTCCGTTGCCCATCGTTTTCTTAGAAAGAGAGAGTATAGTTTGCTATCTCTTATTTCTTTTCACCGATGGCAGACACGAAGGGTGTAAAGCAATAATCATTTAACTCAATCTCACCACAGTTTGATGAGATTTGCAGCTGGTGAGTTTTGTTAGCTTGATATTCCGAGCTGCAATATCACAGTTTGCAAAATCAACCGCAATTGTTTGCTTATTGATTTTTGTCTACGAAAATCAAGCGTGATCTTAGGCATTGGTGAAATTCGATTTTTTGATATTTTCCCAACACTGAAGGGAACCGTGAAAGCCAAGTCGCTCTAGTTTGGCCACTGCCATATCGTGATTGATTTAATCAAAAGCAGCGGAAAGATCAGTGTAGATAGCATCCACTTGGTGATCTCTTTCCATCTCGCGTATGATTGATAAATATGTATTGATCGAGATTTGTAGCAGTCGACCTCTTCAGCATAAATCCATGTTGTTCGGTCGTGATGTAACTGGAGCAAGTGTGTTTCTAATATTCTAGCATCAATAGTTCAAAAAGTGTTAAGACTGCTCATAAAGCAGCGATGCCACGGTAGTTGGACACCGACTGCTTATTGCTTTTTTTGAAGACAGAGAAAACAAAAGAATCCTTCCATCCGTCGGGAAAGATCCCAGAATCCAAAAAGAGGTTGAAGATGGGTGCTGAAGGTGCGGCCAGGACTCCCATACAGTTCTAACGTCAGGGCCAATGCTGAAAAAATGTTTATGGCGATGGCCTGCTATACGAAGATCATTACTCGAAATAGGCGGATGCGATCTAACAGCAGAATGTACGGGAACCTCGCTTACGGTGGCTACGGTGTACTCGTTAGGTATTTTTTTATGACGATGTCGCTGCTAAATTGTGACATGAACAGGTCAGCGATTTCTTCCGTATAAGACTCCTCTCGATCCGTATTGAACATAGTAGAAGGTAAACCTGATTCCTTCCGTTGATCGTTCACATAATTCCAGAAGCTTCTGGGATATGCTTTGAGTTTAGTTTGTAGATGGCGCTGATGGGCTTGATAAAACAGATTGTTGAACCGCTTATACTGTTTGTTAACGAGGTTGTACTTCCTCTTCGATGCCTTAGTTCGAAGTTTACAAAATGCCTTGATCGAGTTTTCGAGTTAATTCAAAGTTGGGTTCACCGAGGTTCACCGATCAGACTTATAATAAGGTTCGACTCTACAAGAGTATTCCTAGACCTGAATATTAAATAATTTATTGTAAGGATTAATTATTAAAAACTATTTAAATTCGCAGAGTTTTAAAAGTACGATAACATGAATCTAGAATTTCTGTGTCTGATATATTCAAATATTTTCGAAATCTGAATCAACTAGCTTCTGAACTTTCCACTACCTTGTGGTCAAGCTAGAAGGGTGACACTGAACCGGAAAAACGGGGAATTTTAATGAAATTTAATAATATTTTTCGTACCTCTGTGGATGAAGTCCTATTAATGTATGTTTATTTTTTTGATTTTCCTCCACCGAAAAACGTATAGTAAAGCATTTTTATGATTATATTTTGTTATGAATTGTTGGGATAATTTATTTATCATTTTACTATATAAAGTTCTTTCTACGATCATGACTATCATGAGTTATGAATTTTGAAAGTATGTGATGTTCGGAAGACTTCAACTTAAATTTCCCGGCATAATTAACCACCCTGATTTTTATGAAATTTCCTTTCGTCCTGTTGGAAAAAATATCATAAAAATCTGAGACCCTTCGGCCAAAACCTGCCCAATAATAAAAATAAATCCTCTACAGTGTTGGTAACAACCACGGCAGGCTTGCATTAAGACAGTTTAGTTGTACCATGTTCGAGAAATAGTTGAAAATTACACCACGTTCTACGTTGTTCATTCAGAAATTGAACCACCTAACAGAATCCCATATGCAGATCTATGGAATAAGGTTGTGCAAATAGCTGTTTCAAACCAATTTAGTTATTATTATTCACGTACCGTAAAACGGTGTATCTTTGATAATGCGGGTAACTTTGATAGTATAATATAAAGGTAAAATTTACTCGCTGCACTTTTTCTATATTAGAAATATTGGTTCCATATTGTAGCTTAGGGTGTTTCCGTTGATATCGTATATAGTTTTTATATAATGCATACATACATTTATTTGTACAACATCACATTTAAGATAAGACATAATCAACAATAGTACGCCACAATACTAGGTTTGCGGCTGCCGCTCTCCATCCTCGGTCATGCCCAATGCTCGCTAGATCACGCTCTACCTGATCCGCCCATCGTGCTCTCTGCGCTCCACGCCTTCTTGTGCCAACCGGATCAGTAGCGAACACCAACTTTGCAGGGTTGTTGTCCGGCATTCTTGCAACATGCCCTGCACACCGCATCCTTCCGGCTTTGGCCGCCTTCTGGATGCTGGGTTCGCCGTAGAGTGCAGCGAGCTCGTGGTTCATTCTTCGCCGCCACTCACCGTTTTCCTGCACACCGCCGAAGATCGTCCTTAGCACACGTCGCTCGAAAACTCCGAGTGCTTGCAGGCCCTCCTCGAGCATAGTCCATGTCTCGTGTCCATAGAGGACCACCGGTCTTATTAGCGTTCTGTACATGGTACATTTGGTGCGGGGGTGAATCTTTTTTGACCGTAGTTTCTTCTGGAGCCCGTAGTAGGCACGACTTCCACTGATGATGCGCCTTCCTATTTCACGACTTACATTGTTGTCAGCCGTCATTAAGGATCCAAGGTAAACGAATTCCTCCACTACCTCGAAAGTATCCCCGTCTATCGTGACATTACTTCCTAGACGAATCCTGTCATGTTCGGTTCCGCCTACTAGCATGTACTTTGTTTTTGACACACTCACCACCAGTCCGACCCTTGCTGCTTCGTGTTTCAGGCGGGTGTATAGTTCTGCCACCGTTCCAAATGTCCATGTTGTCCGCAAAGCACACAAATTGACCGGATTTCGTGAAAATCGTACCCCGGCTGTTGAGCCCGACTCGTCGCATTACACCTTCTAGAGCAATGTTGAAGAGTAGGCATGAGAGTCCGTCACCTTGTCGCAGTCCCCGGCGAGATTCGAATGAACTGGATAGTTCACCCGAAACCCTTACGCAGTTTTGCACACCGTCCATCGTTGCTTTGATCAGTCTGATCAGCTTTCCAGGAAAGCCGTTCTCGTCCATGATTTTCCATAGCTCTGTGCGGTCGATACTGTAGTATGCCGCCTTAAAGTCAATGAACAAATGATGCTTTGGGACCTGGATCTGGAGGATTTGCCGTACGGTGAAGATTTGGTCCGTTGTTGATCAGCCGTCAATGAAGCCGGCTTGATAACTTCCCACGAACTCGGTCATTTTAGGTGAAAGACGACGGAAGATGATCTGGGATAGCACTTTGGAGGCGGCATTCAAAATGGTGATCGCTCTGAAGTTCTCACATTCCAAATGGTCGCCTTTCTTGTGAATGGGGCAGATAACCCCCTCCTTCCACTCCTCCGGTAGCTGTTCTGTTTCCCAGATCCTGACTATCATCCGGTGCAGGCAGGTGGCCAACTTTTCTGGGCCCATCTTGATGAGTTCGGTTGCGATACCATCCTTACCAGCTGCTTTGTTGTTTTTGAGCTGCTGAATGGAATCCTTAACTTCCCTCATCGTGGGAGTTGGGTCAGTTCCGTCCTCTGCTGCACTGACGTAGTCGTTTCCTCCATTGCGCTGGTCTCCCGTGCCTACGTTCCCCTCGCCATTCAGGTGCGCATCGAAGTGCTGCTTCCACCTTTCAATCACCTCACGTCCGTCCGTCAAGAGGCTCCCGTCCTTATCCTTGCACATTTCGGCTCGCGGCACGCAGCCGTTGCGGGATGCGTTGAGCTTCTGGTAGAACTTCCGTGTTTCTTGGGAACGGCACAGCAGTTCCATTTCCTCGCACTCCGCTTCTTCCAGGCGGCGTTTTTTCTCCCGAAAGATGCGGGTCTGCTGTTTCCGCTTCTGTTTATACCGTTCCACGTTCTGTCGGGTAGCCGGCGCCGGTGGTGTAGTGGTAAGCGTGACTGCTCTCTAACACCCCAATGGGTCTGGGTACAATCCCCAGCCGAGGTCGGTGGGATTTTTCTGAGGCATAAAAATCTCTGGTCACGTCTTCCTTCGGGAGGGAAGTAAAGCCGTTGGTCCCGGCCCATGTGTGTTGAATGGGTGCGATATCCTACGCAGGTGTGGAAGCTGCCTTCCTGCACATTCGATTGCCGCCAATGGATGGCAATCGATTGTCCGTTTTGTGATTGGCACTAGATTGCGGAACAGAGACCGACGTTAAATAAAGGAACGAATAACGTTCTGTCGGGTTCCATGCTGCAGCATTACCGCCCGCGCTGCGTTCTTCTCCTCCAAAATCGCTCTGCACTCCTCGTCGAACCATTCATTCCGTCGACTTCTTTCCACGTACCCGATGGTGGTCTCGGCTGCGTCGGTGATGGCTGCTTTTACTGTACTCCAGCAGTCCTCTAGAGGGGGCACATCGAGCTCGCCCTCCTCTGGCAACGCTGCCTCGAGATTCTGCGCGTATGCTAAGGCGACACAAGGGGGGGGAGGTGGCTGTCAAATACGAACAATCTTCGCCTACCTCGCATAACTGGTTCCAAACGTAAACAAGCCATAAGAAACCTACAGGGTTTGTTTACGTTTGGAACCAGTTTCATACAAGAATGATCAGTAGGCTGATTTGACAGCACGTCCCCCCCCCCCCCCCAAAGGCGACATCCGGTTGCTTCAGTCGCTCTAGGTTGTACCGTGGCGGGCGTCGGTACCGTACATTGTTGATGACGGAAAGTTTTGGCCGCAGTTTGACCATCACCATCAGGTAGTGGTCAGAGTCGATGTTAGCGCCACGATAGGTCCTGACGTCGTGCCTTCCATTCATTTTGGCTAAGAAAATGTTTTATGGAATTATGGAATAATAAGATTATATGATAATATTTTGTTTGTGTAAGCAACAAGAAAATATTGTGAAGTTTGTGTCTGACGCATAATACCTGCCAATTTTGGTACATTAGCGTCGCAATAAGCGATTTTGTCATTTATCTCACCCACTCTTCGCTCTTCACTCTTCGCGAAGAAGCGATAAGAAAATCGCTCATTGTGACTCTGTTAAAGCTAAATTTGCAGGTGTTGTGTGTCAAATATAAACTTTACAATATTTTCTTGTTACTTACACATACAAAATAATTTCATAATATCTTATTATTCCATAATTTCATAAAACATGTTTTTCGCCAAAATGAATGGAATGCACCCTGTCGATAATGTCGGAGAAGTGCCGTCCATCAATCAGACCGTGGTCGATTTGCGATTCCGTCTGCTGTGGTGATCTCCAGGTGTAACGATAGGGGAGGTGGTGTTGGAAGAAGGTGCTACGTATGGCCATGTTCTTGGAGGCGGCGAAATCGATGAGTCGTAGGCCGTTCCCGTTCGTCAGCTGGTGGGCGCTGAACTTTCCAATCGTCGGTCTGAATTCCTCCTCCTGGCCTACCTGAGCGTTTAGGTCTCCTATGATGATCTTGACGTCGTGGCTTGGGCAATGATCGTACTCGCGGTCGAGCTGCGCGTAAAATGCGTCCTTGTCATCATCAGTGCTTCCGGAGTGAGGGCTGTGCACGTTGATTATGCTAAAGTTGAAGAATCGGCCCTTGATCCTCAACCTGCACATTCTTTCGTCGATCGGCCACCAACCGATCACGCGCTTCTGCATTTCGCCCATCACGATGAAAGCTGTGCCCAGCTCGCGTGTGTTGCCGCAACTCTGGTAGATGGTATGATTACCTCTGAACGTTCGCACCATGGATCCTGTCCAACACACCTCCTGCAGCGCTACGATGCCGAATCCGCGGTCCTTCAGTAGATTGGCGAGTATTCGGGTGCTCCCGATGAAATTGAGAGATCGACAGTTCCACGTGCCGAGTTTCCAATCGCAAGTCCTATTTCGTCGCTGGGGTCGTTGCCGTTGGTCTCGGTTCGTATTCCTCTGTTGCTTGAGTTTTTATGTAATATGTGTTACATATTTTACAAACATATTGAAAAACAAATTTCGTATTTTTCGCCTGTTTGAAAAAGCACTCAAACCATCACTTATGAAATGTATTTCCGATATAGCCATCACAAATTCAATGTTTTAAAAATGCAAATGCTTTATTTCCCTATGAACAAATTACTAACGAATTAGCTCTTGGATCCTCAGTACTTGTTTTAAAAATATAAA
Source organism: Ochlerotatus camptorhynchus (assembly GCF_037179485.1). Classification (NCBI taxonomy): domain Eukaryota; kingdom Metazoa; phylum Arthropoda; class Insecta; order Diptera; family Culicidae; genus Ochlerotatus; species Ochlerotatus camptorhynchus. The sequence continues at coordinate 246,000 of NW_027040644.1, forward strand.
ATTTAAAAAATATTCATTGCTGGAAAAAATATTTAGAATACGGTACGGTACTAAAGTCTCATCACATTGCATTGCCCACCAATTACACCTGTATCCAGTGCACAGAAAAGATTACACTTTTTGAGCATCAAGGCATTTAATTGTGCAGCATCTAAAGGATCTACAGATCCGTTGCAACAGCTCCCTCCGACTTCACCAAACTCGACGATGGCATTGTTTTACCATGCCTGAAAGTATTGACGACAGCCGACAGATTTCATTCCGCATATGATTTACGTATTCAATACTTGTCGTTTTCGATTGTATGCAATGAGTTTAAATTGGATCATTGACACCCGATGACACTTTTTTCGGATCGGTGAAGGTTCTTCAAGGTACCATTTATTTATGGTAATCCATTTGCCAGGCACGTGCCTTGAATGACAAAAGCAGTAATCGATCATATCGGCACTCGACATTCATGACCTACGGTAAGCAATTTGACGTGGAATTTAACAAAAGAATCTGCTGCTCAGCAAGCTTCTACCGATTAACTTAGTTATTAATAAGCAGCAAGTATGGATGCTCTACTGAGTCTGCTGTGCTCCATAATACATAACCGACCGCAGAAGGAAACAAATTCCACAAAACCATCCCCTGTTGGCATAGTCGAGCTAATTCTCGTTGTTCGGAAGAGGTACCGAACAACAAAGTAAGTATAGGTAGTGGATAAAGCACCAAGGAAGTTTCAAGTTACAGGTAAATATTTGCCTCGTTTAAACAACTGTTTTTCATACCAACATCAGACTCGTGACGGCGTGGTGGCGATGAGCGGGGCAGAAGCAAGAGCCAATCGTGAGTATTCCTTACCAGCTCTGTAACATCGTTTGATTATACACTCATGCAACTGGAGACTGGTTTATATAAAAAATGTATAAAGGTTTAACAATGTCCGGTTTACACTTGAAATAGGTCATTTTGTGCCTATTTATGCCTAGGTTGCAGATCAAATAGTTATGACACATTTCCGCGCCAAGAGACGTGGGTTCAATCCCAGGCCCGTCCATTTGAAATACTTGAATTTTAAATTGACCGTAACGTTTACCAATTAATCATTTTGTTCGACCATTTTCCACAGAGATGGCGCTGTTCCGCTGGTAGGAAGTGACAAAAATCCCCATATAAAAATTGAGAGAAGTGGGAATAATTCGCTTTCGGTGCATATTCAGGTCAAAAAAAGTAAACGATAACCTAAAGAAATGAATCAGGAACTTTGTCGTTCAGTTTTTTCCCGGAAATTAATGTTCAACAAGCTACAATTAAATAAAAATGATTTTTCCCCATACAATGTTACCTGCTTTACTACCAGTCCCCAGAGAGCCAAAAAATTCAAATTAGAGAGAGAAAATTTGCTCTAACGACCTCAATCTCTCAACATGCCATGTATTTTGTTGACACTCGATTTGTGATTTCCCTTTCACAGATTACAAAATAGAGTACCTGACACTACAAAACATGTCTCGTACCTCTATATATGCATTTGCTTTAACATTTGAAGTCCCTCCTTTTTTACATATTCTGCGCAAAAGATACTTTATGCCCCGCCCCATACATAAAATTCGGCGGGAAATTCTGTGAGGGATGAGCTATTTTGTGTGCAGAATGTGTAAAAAAGGAGGGACTTCGAATAATAATCTAAATGCATATATAGAGGTACCAGACATGTTTTGCACTGCACTGTCCTCTGTGAACAATTAACGCAAAACAAATTATGTGTAGCTTCCGATAGATGTCACCGCAAACAACAGCAGTGACATCTGATGGAACATGAATGCAGAAGCTTGATAAAATGATTAATTGAATAATTTCCTTTGCACATTGAGGCAACGCCATAAAAAACTAGTCGTTAAGTATTTTTTTTTTAATTTTAAATCGTGCTGTGACAAGCCAATTCGAGGTTTATTTTGACCTGTTGACAGAAAGTTTGGAAGGAACTATGAAAGCTACAAAAGAGATACGAAATTGAACCCAAGAGATATACCATAAACTGGAAAAGAACAGAATAGAATGGATGAAAGGAAGGAGTAGTAAGCACGGTAAAAAACAGGACAAAACTCACTAAAACCTAATATTATACGAGAAAGGTGCTTGGTACTGGTAGGTGGTTGTGCCTTGATTTCGATACGTTTCATATCAATATTGCCTTTCATCTAAACACTAAACTATATATAACACAAAAATGTGTTCAAGCCCACATATTCTTAACGCGAACAGAAATATATTCAAATGCGAGTGTGTCTTGAACAATGATCAACTTTCGACCACCACATATGTACAAATCCACCCCTCTGTGAACTGGTCTAACTTTCCGCTAACCTGCTCAGTCGCCAAGGAAGCGAAACTGTTCGAACAATTGCTGACTGGCTGACTGACTTACTGAATGGTTGTTCGTTTAAATTCCTGCCACTAAGCAAAAGGGCAAACATCAACATGGTTCCAAATTGGACGGAGCTTGTGGTGGGTATGTACTTGTGACCTGACGCTGACGCGTTTTTCCGTCCAAAGCTAAAGCACTGCATATATTATTGCCCGCAGTAGAAATTGGACGTCAGCGCAACACTTCCGAAGTGGATCAAATTAACTTTTATTTAAAGTGCCCTCCAGCGAGCAGTGTGGCCCTTACCTTTTTTTTTTTTTTTTTGCGAGGGCGCCTCAGATGTTGCCCAACTGCAACCACCAGCAGTCAGTATGGTGGTAGACCTCAAAATGCTGGGTATAACTGTGCTCGTGCCGAGATCGGATGCTGCAGCATACGGTGCTCATCCAGCTCCGCGGAGGTCGATTATACCTAAGAGCCACTGTCGGCTAATTAAGGTTGTTCGTACTACGTCGACGGCTGAAGTACGTATTCGAGTGGGTGGCTGAGTGGATGCCACGGTTAATTCGGAGTAGGATGATGGAGGTGGTGAAGGCGATGTTTTTTTGGTGCATTTGAATAGATTAACATTTAGATAAACTAAATTTCCGGAGAACTTTGAGATTTGGGCGTAAACTATACCAAATGATAGAGGAATCATTCCTCTACTTTTTTGTGTTGTTAGTTTTAAAGATTTAGCTTTAATTCACGAGAAATCGGCAATTGAGGTGTTTGTTTAAAAAACAATTACGCCCCAATCTCGAAGTTCTCCGGATTTTCGTTAACAGATGCAAGTTCAATTTTGTATTGTATAGTACATTTGGTTTACGAATGGCGAACATTATAGTTTATTTCGCAATGCTGTGATAAATATTCGATTAAGTCAGTGTGAAATTTTGCGTATGCCACGGTAGAATTGATCTTACCGATGATCATTTAGTGGATAAGTAGGACCAGCTGGTTCTTGTTCAATTTGTGTTTTTTTCCTTCGCCCGGCATGCTATTAGCAGCACCCTTTAGTAAGCTGCGGCTTTGTAAATTTCTGCTATCGTTTGTTTTTACTTGTGTCTCTGTAGTGTTGCATGTAAAGTTTATGTGTATGGATGGATAGATATGGCAGAGTTTGCAATATGTTATTTGGGGATTTTGGTAAGTGATTTGCCGGTTATCTGTGTAGGTAAGTGACAAAGCTTATCACGGACAATGCAAATGTTCTGTTCAAGTGTGATAATAGTCTATCAGATCAGAGTTGCGACGAGCAGAATGATCTGATCTCGGGCGTCAAAAGGATAGAGGAAGAGATGAAGAATGTATTTCAACTCTCAGTCTCGATCACTAGCATGCGAGAGCACATTGCTGCTCAGATAGACATCGCGTTAAAGAGCGGGATGGCAGACATTAGCCGAAATGCAAATGGTATGGAAAAATCAATTTGTGAGAAATTGGACTATATGAAAAACTATTTTTTTTTTCAAATACTGCGGAAAAAAATTAGCTGTAACGAATGACCAGTGCAGTGTATCTCGGACGATTCAGTCGGAATCGGACCAAAATTCCGGATGCAAAAAAATGTAAATTAGTAATTAGTAATAGCGATAATGATGATGATGTTTTTCAAGAAAATGAGTTTTGTGGATGTTGTAAAAATACATAGTCGTGCAAGTAAAAGTAAAAATATTAGTAACAGTAACAGTAACAAACAGAGTAATCGTAAGACTCGTCCGGTCATTGTGATTAAACCAAACGAGTCCAAACAAGCTTGCGAAGATACTCGTAAGTTTTTGAAAACACAGTTAGATCCAAAAACACACCAAATCAGTAATTTTAGGAATGGTAGAGATGGCTCTATTATTGTTGGGTGTGCAACAGGAGTTAATCTAAATTAGTAATCCTATATGTAGAGATTCGCGGGAGCATCTATTTTGAGCCAATCGAGCAGCGAGAACTGTCAAACTGTGAGCCAAACGAGCATTCTGATCAACAAATATTTAGAGGATTTCTTATTGAGCTAAAAAGTATTGTAATCGGGGGAAATAAATTCAAACTAAAAGCAAATATGTAGTATAGCAGTAAAATGCTAATGACATAAGAGAGTTTAATGCATTATTAACAATTATATAAAACATTGTGAATGGATATTTTTTATAGAAATTTCAGTTCGGATAATATTGCTGACGATCAAGACGATTAGAAGCAAATGCACACTTTTATCACCTTTTCTAATAAGTGAGAACGCGCTTATTTGTCCAGTTTGGTACGAAGTGCGCAATTAAACTGCCCGCAATATTTCTGTTTGTTTTTTTTAGCAATATATCTTAATTAATTTAGCAAAATATCATTGCTTGTGCTCGAAGTGGTATTGTAAGAAGCATACATTTTTAACTAGATACCACCAAATAATTATCATTGTAACATACACTACACGAACGCATCCACTAGGAAAAAATCCGACGGCAGTCCGACATTTTTTTACGAAGTTCAGCGTTTTCTGGAAAACGGAAAAAAAAACTCACATTATTACACCTCGTTGCAGTTCCACGACCGCCGTTAGAGCAAAACATGACAAAAATAGTCCACCAGTTCACTGAGAATTCAAACTAACTCATACCATAGACAACGACAAAGTCACGCACAAAGCTGGAACATTTTGCTCCGCGGCAAGTGTTGGCAGCTTTTGTAAACAAAACATATCACGTTGCCAAATCGTCTAATAATATTTCCGCAATTCTCTGTATATAGGATTACTAATCCCAACAGTGGCGTCGTGTCCACATGAGCAACCGGTGCACGACACAGGTGTAAATGATTTACAAAATGCGTTAACATTTGTATAGATTTTTTGGTTACATTATAGCTGTACTTCTTTTCTCCAGACCACAAGTGACCATGAATACACTATTTTATAGTGTGGTTCAATTAAATCTTCGGACTTGGTTTGTTTCAAAAAAGATTAAATTCAGTTCGAATGATCTGCCTAATCCCTAATGCATTGATTTTTAAGCATGTCGATATCACTACCATGACAAAACTCGTTAAATAGTGCACCTAAAAGCGAGCTTTTTTGGGAGGCGGGTGGTAAGTTTGTGAATGGTCAAATGCCTGATGTAAGCCAAACAGATCTTCTATCACTGCTTGAAACATACCACAAATTTTCCGCAATACATGGCGGTTTGCACCACTAGGTTTTTTTTATAAATATATCTTTATTAAGGAGACTTTCAGTCCTGGGCTGGTTCGCTCCTTGCACCAGCAGTCACGCGTCAAACGGGAGCAACACGGAAACAGCAGTCTGGTACGCTTTGGACGTAATCATAATTGCAGACCGGATTGAATGTGTGAGTTTAAATTAGAATAACATGTGATGTATGGATGCTTAAAGCGTGCATTTATCGCTGTGCACTTGGATATCTGATTGCAGGCAAAGAGAGTAATGGAGAAAGAGAGCGCAAAATCTCGTTCTCACTCTCTTGTCAGTTGTAAATCTCTCAATTACCGATGGTTGCACCGGTGCGCCTGTCAAAATTTATGAGCTTTCCCTGTTTCATTCTGATAGTGTTGTTCTGATGAATAAAGAGTTGATTAATTCAAGTTTGCTACTCAAGGGACTTCATTAAATTTCTCTAGATTTTGACAATGTTTTGTATCAAAAAACGTTTTGTGGAGAACTTGAGCACAAGAACATGGATTGCAAAAAATGTGAAAGATGCTCTCATTTTTAAGTCGTTTTAAGAACTTTAAAATTCCGGTCCTATAATTGAAGAGTATTCTAAGGAGCTTCTGGCAGAACTTGAACGGCACTTTTAGAAAATAAATTAAAAAATGTTGTTGTCCCTTACACCAATTTTATATTTAGTTCACGCTTTTATGAAAGTTTATTCTAAAGTCAGGTAGGGTAAATGTTGGCTTCGGCACCCATTGACTGTTTTCGGCAACCAAAATTTAAACGTTAATTTCACTATGTTTTCCCATCAACGCACTTCCCTGAATGTGTCCAAACGATTGTTTAGCCTTTCAGCTTCAATCTGATTATATTTGAACGATCGAGCAATCCAGTAATGCTACATTTTTCTTCAAATAAAGCATACGCACTACGAGTTGCCGATAATAGAACAGCTGGTTAACACGCAGTTCTAATGGGAAGGTTGCCGAAGAAAAAGAGACTGCTGACAATAGTCACACTCACCTGAGAAGTTTGGAGCGTTGTAAAAACGCTTTCAAAACGTTTTGAAAAATTCTGTCGATTGGAATGGATAGAGAAGCAAGCAGCAGATGAATGTAAACAAACAGACACATCATATATGTGCGTGACGCTGAGAAAATGCTAGTAGAAGTGCAGACGCTGCTTAGATTGACGAGAATACGTAAATTCCCCTATTTATGAAAATTATTTCTAAAGGCAGGTATGAAAGTGTATTGATTTATCACAGCATTAGTAGTAGAATTGAAGCTGTTTGAAGAATTAAACCCGGTCTATCTGCGTGAGAGCCCCAGCACGAGTCGTATGATCTGTTGTCCCGCCTACTTTAGGAGTTTTCCATCCCAGCAGACTTACTTGAATACAAAAGACAACACCTTTATGAATTTTAAATTGGTGTTTGCCCACACGGTAATCCAGCACACTTGTGGCGCAATGGTTAGCGTTCGTAGATCGCATGCTGAATACACGGGTTAGAGTTCAGAACATTGCTCTTTATTTATTTTTTTAATTGGATGGAATATTGATACACTGCATATATATAATAATTATGATTTATTTGAGCCACTGATCATTTCATATTTACGTACAATAATTTTTGTTCCTAAAAAAAGACTTGTGAGGATTGCTTCGTGTGGGCTATGACGAACCTTTCAAGAAACTTCAAAGTTGCTAGGAACTTCCGCAGGGAACTTTTAAGATACTTCAAAGTTGCTAAGAAGTTCCGCTAGGAACTTGTTTGGAACTTTGTTGTGGCCATGTTTTCAGCCATGCCTGAAGTTCCTACGAAGTGCTTAGGGATGCTTTTTGGAACTTTTTTTGAACTTCAAGAGCCTGAAGTTCCTCGTGTGCTTTCTATACCTTCTAAAGTAACCAGAAAGTTGTGTTGGAACTTTATATGCACTTTATGGAACTTGAAAGTGGGTTTTACCGTTAAATGTGGAACTTTTGGTAGCTTGGGATGTCTCCTTAGCTCACAACATCAAAGGATGTACACACTTAAATTTTTCCACCGAGCTCGGCTGTGCAAATCTCGGCAAAAATAAGTTTCACTGAGATCTCAGCAAAAGTGACATTTGATTGCTGAGTCTCGGATAATGCTTAGCTAAATCTTAGCAAACAAATGAAATGTTTGCTGAGATCTCAGTAAAACTTTTTTTGCCGAGATTTGCACAGCCGAGCTCGGTAGAAAAAAGTAAGTGTGTAACACTGAAATTTCAAGGTTATATTAAGCAAATACATATTTTTAGCAGGAATGATACTTGATACTCTCCTTACAATAATGAGAAAAGTGTGATGTACAACTAACAGGACTAACAATAAAATGGAAATCGAATCTCATCTAAATGATGTCATTCGACAAATAACCGGTATAATAAATAAATGCATATAATGTTATGCTCTGTTGTTGCTTCCTCTCATTCATCAGCTTCATTTTCGTTTTGATGAGTAATGCAATACAATATAAATATATTAATATTCTAGTTAATATTGATTGAGTTGATCTTGTAGTAGTCTGTAGAAAGATAATTATTGTAAAGTTTGTCTTTTTATAATTAATCCACGAAGCACTGAAACAAAGATGAATAATTGATATCGATTAATCCAATGTTACAGATATTTTTGGGGTTTTTCTGAATTGATGGATTGTTCTTGTTTTATTTGAAGGTCAATATTGATTGGTCCATGAGGAAGTATGGTGTTGAAATGAACAATAAAATGGTTTAAAATATAATAAAATAGAAAATCTTAAATGTAGAACAATAAAATAAAATTAATAAAATTCAAAATGCGCTTCCATTACCCCAGCCCGTAAAGGCACAGCTATCAAGCAACAGTCAGTTAAATCAACGCCTATCGCGTTCCAGAAACATTACAGGTTGTAAAACAATAGCTAAGTGTGTAGTAACAGTCAGGATCCACATCTACGGCAAGCCCAAGTGGTAGGTCACTCCGCACACCAATCTTGGGTCATCTTTTTTTGTCAGTGTGCCGCAGGTGTGCCATTTGTGCCGGTCTTAGAGCAAGCTGCGATTGTTTGTAAAATACCCAACCCGGCAACCCGGTATTTCTGATACATTGAATGTTTTGGTTTGAAATCGAAATGATAAATCGGTCTAATTTATTTGTTTATTTTTTAGCTTCAACAGACTAGAAATAGTCCCAATGATGTGTTGTAAAAAAAGTACAGATTATACAGACTAGACTAGATTAAATTGATAAATAGCAGATGTTTAGCGATGGGCCCAATCTTAGATCCATAGGCCAACATTAGAGCCATTTCCCCTACTACAGTTACAAACGAAATTAACAAGGAAAGCATTGCCCATTTACTAAAAATGTATCAGTCTAAAATTTTACACTTAGCTGTTGAGCGTTAGAGGCCTTCGATCAGCAAAAAAGGCAGAGAATCTTCGGCGAAGCATATTCCGTGTCAAGTGGAAATCGTATATCGACGCTACTCGGTTGAACACTCACTGCAAGCCGTAAATAGCGCTCCCTAAGCTATAGTTAGTTCGAAGAAGTAGAAGTCTTAGCATAAGACTGTTGCGTAGTGATCGAGGTTGAACATTAATGTTCACTTGTAGCAGAATTGCTTCGCAGTCGATTCTTCTTGCAGAGTATCGGCGACGGTTAAGACTCTGAAAACATCTCTTCGGATACGTAAGGGCTCGACATTGATCAATTGGTAGCGATTCTCGTAGCTTGGAAGACGAGGTGGGTACGTCCAAGGCAGCTAAAGAAAACGTCGTTGCACAGATTCTCGTAGATCGTACAAGAGATCAATAGAGCGATTTCAAACAGTAATTGTCTGTGAAGTTCTTAGTAATCTTGAAGACAAAGCCAAGAGTTCTGGACGCCTTGTCGACGACATACGATAAGTATGTCAGCTTTGAGTCCAGAAAAAACGCCTAGGTCTTTCACGCAATGCACCCGTTCCATAGTCGTGCCTAGTAGTTTGTAGTTGCAAATAATCGGTTGTTTTTTCCGTGAGAAATTAATGATTGTACACTTAGCTGGGTTGACCACCAGTCGGTTTAGACTACACCAGTCAGCAAAGATGTCAATCTGATTTAGGAGAGAACGGCAGTCGACCAGTGAGCGGATGCGCAGAAAAACTTTCAGATTGTCTGCAAACGATAATCGTGGCTCTGTGATAACATGGTGAACGTCGTCGAAGTAGAGGAGAAATACCAATGGTCCCAGATGGCTACCCTGAGGTATACCGGACTTTGCGCAGAAACTTGCTGAGCGACAAGTACCCAAAGTTACTGTCAATTGGCGCTCCGTGAGGTATGAACGAAACCATATCAAAAGATTTCCACCGATCCCTAGCCTTCAAGCTAAGCGATCGTAATTCCGTGGTTTAGCTTATCGAAGGCTGCCGTAAGATCTGTGTAAATAACGTCCGTTTGGGTCCGACCAATCAAACTGTCTATGATGTAAGACGTTAGGCACAGCAGGTTTGTAGTTGTGGAACGTCCAGTTATGAATCCGTGTTAGTCTTTACTTAGATATTGCTTGCAATGCGCATTTACGGACTCTATGACAACCAATTCAAAACATTTTGCTACATGACTCAGCGACCTAATTCCCCGGTAGTTGTTTACGTCGCGTTTGCTTCCCTTTTTATGAACAGGAAACATAAGTCTTCCAGCAAGACGGAAAGATGCCGCTGGAAAGAGAGAGCTGGAATATGCGGCGCAGTGGATCTAAAAGACAAGTGATGTTCTTTTTAAGAATAATCGACGGAACACCATCGGGTCCAGCCTTAGTTGAAGTCTTAAGTTTAGATGCTGCTCTAGAAATCGTATCTGTAGTGGTTTCGACCATGCTGAGCGTTTGGTTGATCAAAGGAACATTACTGGCCGCGGAAGTAATGATATTAGCGGAAAGTTGCTCGTCTTCAAACACACTAGCAAATTTGGCTGAGAACAGGTTGCAAATGTCTTGTTGATTTCCAGCAGTTTCACCATTAAACATCAAGAAAAGCGTAAGCCGACTTCCCTGTGTTGCTCATTTGCGAAGTTCCAGAAGGACTTCGGGTGTGATTTTAGCCGCCGTTGTATCAACAATCAATACGAAACTAACGATTTTAAATTGGCTCACCACTTTAGTAGCCTATTGGTCCCAAGCAAACTGTTAACGTACCCTATTCTAGTTGAAATTCTATTACTACACTATGTTTGTTTTGATTCGCTATGAAAGTTTGACAGATAACATCAGGGGTGTGTGGATTCATGCAGAACATGCAGGGGTGAGTGAAATAGCTTGGGACTGCTTGGGACCATTGTTCTGGTACTGAGTGAGCCAAAAATAATAATGATTTTCTTCGGGACCCAGTGGTCTTAGAGTTACCTCTATGGTTGTATCCTCCTTTAAAAGCGTTGAAAACAGAGACGACTTAACCGCTTATACTCGTGGTTGAGTCTGCCATAGTAGCATTTTAGTGGCAATGTGCGGAATTTAGTCAATCTTCTGAGAGCAGCCTTCTTAGTTCTTTTCAACGAGCGAAGATCTTTCGTCATCCACGGGACGCGAGAGTCTTTATGGATGATCTTTTTGGAAACGTGCCTGTCAATGACACATGCCAAGACGTGAGAAAAGGTTTGTGCAGTAATGTTGACGTCTACAGGATCTAGAATATGCTCCCAATCTAGGTTAGACAGCACATGGACAATACTGCGATGGTCAGCTCTACGGAAGTCATATGACACAGCGTTTGAAGTGCTGATCATAGACAATATTTTTTTCGATCACGATAACTAAAGCAGGGCAATGATGCACTTCCTTGACTAAAGGTTCGGGTGCCGTGGAGGGGAAAGGAGCTGTATCACGAGCACTCACAAAGCAGAGATCCAGGGTGCGGTTGTTTTCATTCAACAGGCCATTGATTTGTGACAGAATTGCGGTACTATAACTGTCCAGGAGGAAGGACAAAAGAAACCACTATGGTTTGGAGTTCATACAATGTCCGGTAGGTTAAACTCGCCAAGAACAATAACTTCGTGACCAAGGCGGATCGACAATGGGCGTCTATAAGCTCCTAGTCACGGGTTCGATCTGGAGGGATGTACACTGCACAGAGAAGCAATTGACGATCACCAAGTGGAATAGTCACCCACACTTGTTCAACCGTGTTACAGGAATCGTCCTCGATAACTTCTGCTTTCAGTTTGGAATTAACAGCGATAAGGACGCCTCCCCCAGTAGTTTTACTACTATTATTCGTGTTTTGATCGCAGTGAAATATTTTGTTGCAACCAAGGAGAAATACGCTGTCTACATCGGTTGTAGATTATGCTCTAATTCAAAGCCGGGTAGAGAACTACATCAGCCCATTTTGGGCCTACCGAGCAGAAAACATCGAATAAATCCTTGATTTCAGCGTTAACAAGTCAATTATGCGTTTGGTACTATACTTTAGTTCAAAAACTACCGATTGAAGTCTATATTCACCCATTATTCTCAAAAACAAAAGAAGCGCTCCGACCGAAACAATTTTTATCTTCATCCGATAGGCAGAACTGAGTTCATTGGCGTTTGAATGGCGTTTCAAAGCGTTAGGCCGAATTTAGAATCCACAGACCAAGTTTGGGGTTAAGAAACAGTGCTAGAATTTTAACGATATCCAAACAATTTGTTACATTCTATCAAATATTACAGTACGTACGGAAAGGTTAGTACATTTAGAAAACATCTGCAATGAAAACATTCCATTTTGTGAAATAATATCCGTTAGAAAAATAGAGGCAAAGGGCAGGTTGTGCTTAGTAGGTCCAAAATCTAAATCTTCGTTCTGCTTCAGGGTATTTTTTGAAAAATTTTGGCGGCTTTTTTCACAATTCAACATTATTGTTAGTTTCGACCTTTTGAAATGTTGATGCCGAATTCTGAGTTGTTTTCGATATAGCCTTGTTGATATTGAGCTGTCAACTGATAAGCGTTCAATTTTTAATGTACTAGTCCACTTTCGTGTCACTAGTGGCACTAGTGTCGGGGAAAACCGTGTCTTGGAATAATAGAATAGTAAGCCATATTGTAATTTGATTAAAGTTGTGATTCCTGAAATATAAGCAATAGACCAATCAAGCCGGATTTTGCCACGCGCTGAAAACTGAAAACGTGTGAAAATTGTTACCTTGATACTGCCATCATACCGACCAACACTTTTGGTAAGTTGACCATTTTCATCACGCAAACCAATTCCACCTGCCATGCCCTCTCATTCTCTTTCCCTTTCCCACCCACCTTCAAACATACACAAACAGTAAACGCATAATTCATTCCCAGCCTTGTCACCTTTTTCCAAGCTCCAAAACCAAAACAACCGTGGGCAAGCCCCTATAAAACCTACCCATCCATCGCACGCTCGGCTTCTCAATTGTCGTCTGCTAATTAACCTGCCTAGTTAATAGCGCGACATCGCCACCAACAACATTTACCAGACTGCCAATGTGATTTATGCATCGCACACCTCGGTCGCCGTCCGTTTGAACAATTTAGCAAACAATCGTCATTTAACTAGAGGCCCGTTCGGATATGGTCCCGAAAAGTTAAATGAAACTAAATACTCATTTCCTTGACTGAATAAATAATATTTTTCTTTGTTTATTATCAACGATAGTTTCACTATTTTCCTTTACATTTCGTTGTCTCTCATTCGTCTATAGAAGAAAATTGGTTACACAGGTGAATAAAGTCTAACAGGTTACAAATCTACATCGTTTCGTTGAGTGTGTATGTGTGTGTATATGTGTACTTTCAGTGATAATATTTTTTTACAATTGCATTACGCGCTACCGTTTTCGTTGTGTAAATACACGGGTGCAAAGTTGGTGTGAGATATGTTAACTATTTATGCTATTTATTAGGTTACTTAGTTATGTTTTCTAACACGTACCCGCCGCGGTCGCAGATGAGAGTTGACACAGCAGACGGGGACGGTAACAGTTCTTCGTTGTATGCTTTCGGCTTATCTATATAGTAAAGGTACATACATTACATTCGTTGTTAATTGGAAAATTTGCTTTTCCTGCGAATGGATTGTGACATGTCGATGATGATTGGCGGCGGTTGCACAAGTACCTGCGGCATCGCAAACCGATTATGATGCGATGTAGTGCACGTTTGTTCGATTGGACGCATCGCTATTCGTTGGTCGTTATTTACCGATCGTAGTTGTAATTTAATTTTACAATTTACCATTTGGCTGGCTGCTGTGAGCGATATTGATTTTTGTGTCGGATGCTGACTGACCAGTCGTACATTTTGAATTGAGATAGATTAAATCGTTCCGTGCTTTCAGAACGATCTCGGTTGGTTGATTAGCAACCGTCATTCGAAACTGTATGGATACAGAGTTTTGAGATTCATAATTAAATATTTAATACTCAGCATGTTTGGCGGGGGTGTCTAAAATTGGTCGATAATATGATGTCCCCTGTTTGCTGACTTTAAACCAGGAGCATAAGCGGTATTTTTGCAAGATAATAGAAAAGAAAATTTCACTCTAATTGATCCAGGTTTTGATTGTGAGTCTTGCTCTTTCGAATGATGCATAAACACATCAAAAATATCAACGGAAATTTTTGCAAAAAATCATTTTCAATAGTATTTTTAGCGCGTACACTCATTGACCCAGCGCGTGATTGCTGGAAGGTTATTAGCATTGGTGTTGACGGCGTTACTGCAACTCTTTACACACTTAGATTATTTGACAGGAGTCAGTATTTTTTAACTGGGTTTTTTAATTGCTGAAAAATCGGTAAAAATTCGTAAGACCGTTATCCGTATGGAATCGATTTTATTTTCTATCATTAAATTTGGTTAACAGTACTAAGTCTGTACGAGTGCGGAATAAATTTTTATCATTTTTAAATCTTCCACAGATTTTAAGTTTTTAGCGAACAGTTCCGCAATTCAAAAACCTAGTAAAACCTTAGTGAGTGGATTAGTCTGTACGCTTATGTAGCACTGTACTCAGTTGTTGACGTTTCTCAGTGGAACTGACATCTAAAGATCTAGGGTGTGTGAGTGATCTGGTGTTAATGGTGCTGAATGTAAACATAAACAAAGCAGAAATTCATATGAGAATAAACTGCCAATTGCCAGTTCTACTGTGATCTGTCCAAAGTTCTTGGTAAACAAAAAAGTCAGCTGATCGCAACTGTCTCGTGGACAGCCTTATTCTCGGTAACCTAAGCAGCGACCATCTTTCTATAACCTATCAGCTGCTCTAACAATTTCAATCGAAAGAATTACCAAACACTGTTTTGAAACGCTTTAACAAAGCTCCAATCTTCTCTAGTGAGAGCGACTATTGTGGGCAACATCTTTTTATTCGGAAACCTTTCTATTTGAGCAGCGTGTTAAACAGCTGTGCTTTCATCGCCAACTCGAAATCAGCAGCATATTAAAGTGTGTTTCATTTCAACAGAACCCTTTCTCAGTAGTAAAAATATAATCAAACTGAAGCAGAAAACCTAGAGAATCGTTTGAAAGCATTCAGCGAAGTGTTTTCGTAAGAGAATCCAGTGAAATTAGCGTTTCAATGTGGGTTGCCGAAAATAGTCTGTCATGCCGAAGCCGTCATTTCCCCTACCTTTAAATTGATGGAATGACTTTGAAATCAACAAAGGCGCTTAATAAATGTTGAATTGATCTTATAACAAGTAAAAGGCCTTATAAACATCAAAAAGGCTTTAACAAGATCAAGAACAAATGGGCTACATGGAGACTACAAATCCGCCAAATTGGCACTTAAAACACCAAATCGTTTTAAAATTTTTTAAAAGGCTTAAAAACGCTAAAATTGCTTAAATACGCCAAATTGGCATGAAAAGATAGAAATTGTTAGAAATACTTTATTAATACCAACATCTGGCTTTAGGGAAAGTGATGAAAGTTAAGAGTTGATAGTTTTGATAGAGTATGGCAGTGTAAAATTTGCTTAGAAGTTGAAAATAAGCATGGGTAATTTTAGATTACGATGGTAGGTTAGAAGTCTACCAAAAGGGCTCTCCTAACGGGATTGGCATTTGATCATGCATCAGGATCAGACTTCATACAGAGTAAAGACATTATACAGATATACGTAAAAAGTTACAGATCTATACAGACATTGATAATAATTTATTAACATTAAAAAAAGTATCAATTGACTTGCTTACAGCATAAAAGTGTGTACAGCAGCTAACATGCTAGGTTGTAACTTCACTAAAAATTTGCAAACTGAAAGACTTTTTACTTAAATGCATTTTAACAAAAAGTCCACTAACTGAAAGAAGTTTATGTTATCGAGCACTTAATTGTAAAATTTGTACATTTCAATAAACCTCGACGAACCAGATGAACACGAAGATGAACATTGATGCATTTTAGGTTCACAAGAGAGCGGGACATTTCGCCGAAGGACGTTACGTTGAAGGTCATTTCGCCGAATGGATCATTTTGCCGAAGAGCGAGCTATTTTCTACGGTTTTAAACTTTTCTCAAAGTTCAGTAAATTTTGAAATCAGTCTCGAAAAAAGGTTCGATTTTTTTAACCTGGCAGGCTATTCAAATGTAATGCTTCCTTGCAGTTCTTTCGAGTTGTACTGATTTCTGAATTTTTATATAATCAATATATTTGATTTATAGGAATGCTTCCTTCTTTTAAACATGAGCAGTTCTTTCGAGTTGTAAAATTCGGCGAAATGACTCATTCGGCGAAATGTCCTTCGGCGAAATGACACAGCCCCGTTTAACAACTACACTGAACCAAATCACCCTCCATTTATAGAATAATTCATCATTCAGTTGCATCCAATATCAATGTTTCTGAAAACCGTATGACAAAATCAGTCGGATGATTTTCTATTCGGAAACATGTGATGCTCTTTTGATTAGTGAATGAATATTGACATATTTTTGTTTGTATTTCGTTAGCAATAAATATGTTAGATACAATGAAAAACATTCAGTATTGAAACGTATGGAATATCATTTGAGATAGTCCCATAACAAGGCATGGGAAATCATTTACATTTATTTCATACATTCATTTACATTCATTTGCCTCTAACTTTTTTCTTCAACAGATTAGAACTTTTGTAGGTTTTGTTATTAGTTCATAACTCAAATCTGTATCTCTTATGCATCACGAACTAGAGCGGTCAGAACTTGTTACTGTTTTTCAGTGAATGTAAAATACATTCACTGAAAAACAGTAGTGGCTTCTGTTCGCTCTGGTTCGTCATGCATCAGAGATATGGATTTGACTTGTTAACAGAAGTAGCGAATAACAAAACCTACAAAAACTATATACATCATTTTGCGGAATGCTGTTGATGAAAACATTTAGAGGCAAATGAATGCAAATGATTTTCCATGCCTGCCCATAACTAAAAATCATTTGATTTCAACTATAAAATCTTTTATAACCGAAGAAAAATGGCAACACACGTTATGTGAAAGCTTGAGTGTAGAGTTGTTATATATATTTTCAGAGGTCTTAAGAGAACTGAAATGCTTAGATGTAAGTATATGTATCATTTTGCTAACCCTCACGCATTCAATGTTCAAGAATGTCAGCATTCGGAACGGTCAGCGTTACTGGATCATCCAGATCCTCGTGGTCGACCAATTTTGCTAACGAGGCCAGAAGATAAGTTTCCTTCCAGTGGCACATGCACGATGAGACGATTGAAGTTTTCCCATTATTTCCCAGGCCCCAAAGCAACTTACGGATACGTTTCCCAAAAGCCAGAGCAATCGCTCCTGTAATGACATCGTTGACAACTCCTGGAAGGTCTACGAGGCCAACATCAATCTGTCGTATAACAACCAAGGGGGGAGGTGGTTGTCAAATACGAACAATCGTCGCCTACCTCGCATAACTGGTTCCAAACGTAAACAAGCCATAAGAAACCTACAGCGTTTGTTTACGTTTGGAACCAGTTTCATACAAGATGATCAGTAGGCTGATTTGACAGCACGTCCCCCCCCCAGATAACAACATAATGGCCCTTCAGTTGGATCTACCTCGCCATCATCATTCGTCTCTCAAAGACCCAGTTTAGTTTGAATCACAACTTGTAAATAATATGATCATAAATAAATTAAAAAATGACGTATCATAATTTCACCATATAATTTCAATTTAATAATAAATTGAAAATAATACCATTATCCTATGATTTTATGTTTGATTAATGTCTACTTTGGTTTTCGCAAATTGATCTAAAATCATTCATTGTATGGATGATTGTAATTTGATTTGTTCATATTCCAACAGATGATAAATCGAATGACGATCCTCTCAAAATCATCTGATAATAGTTATAGCATAGAGGTAACTCTAAGACTAAAAGGTCCCGAAGAAACGAACTCAACTTTTTGGCTCAGCTCTGGTACTATCTTCGGTCCCAAGCTAATCGATTCACCCCTCGAAACATTGGCAAATCCACTAATCCCTCATTTTATCTGTCAAACTTTCATAGCAAATCAAAACAAACATAGTGTAGTACTAGAATTTTGCCTAGAATAGGATACGTAATCCATTTGCTTGGGACCAATATGCTAGTCAAGTAGTAAGCCAATTTAAAATCGTTAGTTTCGAATTGATTGTTGGTTATAGGGCTTGAGTAAGGCAATAATCCTTCGATGCCAGGATGATGTTTTGGTTCAGTGTAGTTTAACACACGAAATGCATTTCAGTCATACAACGTCTAGTGTACTGCTCGGGTGACAGGACTTCAGCGATTTCACAAATTTCTCTCGAACTTGCATTTCAGAATTTGGGTCTGACATGACATTCACACGGATTAATTCTACTAAGGCCGTTCGAAATGCTGTTGTATTTTAAGTGGACTGTTTCAATTCGAAACTCAAACAAAAACGCACCCCTCGCAATGCTGAGTTGCAGTTTCATTATTCGAGTTTTAGTTTGCACCATATTTGCAACTGCTCGACTATTCTGTTTTATTTATTAGTGGGTTTGAAACACGAATGGAACTCTGTTTCAAATTTCTATGGAATACAAGCTTCTAATCTGACAGATGGCTGACGTTAACGAAACAAAATCTCATTATTGTTCGGAGCCGACAAATTGATCGAGCAAATAAATTTGCTTAACATCTTAGACATCTCTCAGGTACCAGATGACTCCTAATGTTTTCCAAAGATCTTCAGGTAATCAGAGATCTCCAAAACTTGTCTGGATAATTTTGCAATACTTCTGGTCCATAAATTATTCTAGACAGTAGAATATTTTTCGCAATATTTTTCGCAAATCGCATCTCTAAGATATTCTCTTATGATACTAGGTTGCTCAGAAATTATTACAAAGGCCATCAGGTGATCAGAGATCTTCATTAAATTCACAGGATGTTTTGTAATGCCTTCAGGTTAAATAGGTACTGTTTACGCCAATTTAGGAATCATGAATCGAGCAGCTACCAGATTCATGGTACCGGTCCAACCGGCCTTTTGAATGTGCGTCAACTATTCTGAAGGTATCCAAAAATTCAAGTTGCGTCTCTCAGATAGTCTCTCGTGACACCAGAGGTGTCTCAGAAATTATTCCAAAGGCCTTGAGGTGATCATATTTGATCAGTTCGGCTCTCCGAAATATTCTTTGGATATACTTCTGGATGATCAACTATTATTCTGAAGAACTTTAACTGTCCAACATTACAAATAACGTCTCTCAGAAATTCACTCATGATAGCAGGTGTCTAAAAAATTATCCAAAGGCCTTCGGGTGCTCTTCAGTTTTCAAAAACTTCTCAGGATATTTTCTCAATACTTCAGGATGATCAAGTATCAGAAATTATCTAGGTGTCTCAGAAATTATTGCAAAGCCTTCAGGAGCTCATAGGTTCCCAATAACTTCTCATGATATTTTTGCAATACTTCAGGGTAATCAAGTTTTATTCTGAAGATATTCAACTATCCAACAATTCAAATAACGTCTCTCAAATATTCTCTCGTGATACCAAAAATTATTGCCAAAACCTTCAGGTGCTATTAGATCTCCAAACACATATCTAGATATTTTTTCCAAGACATCCTGGTCCAGTGACCACCCTGCATGTTTTGACAACAGAATCGTCCGGGAGCTTTTCTCGTGGTTCGAACACGTACGTTGTTGTAATCAGCGTTGCTAGGACATTATGTTGATAAACATAATTTCTTCAACACTTAAATTAGACGAAAATGAAGCCAACCTTAACAGATGGACCAACTACCTGGACCAATATGAATTTTGACATGACAAAATTCGCTTGATCAAGGCAACCTCTGAGTATCGTAGGTGTTTCTTCATTGTTGTCAATATTAATATTCGTCTTCATCTTGGTGGGGATAATTTTGAGGATCAAATGCAAAATGATTATTATCATTTCAGACAAATATAGCGCTGTAGAACGTGTAGTGTTATTTTTCACACTCAAATTATTATCTCATGCTAAATTCACGATAATATCGAGGGTTTCGGCTCTGGAATCAATAATATTCAAAATAATCATTTTGCCCAAAACGAAGTAGATTTTAATGCCACTGAGGATCACTTCCGATTTTGACAATGTTGCGTTCGAGACCCAAATTTGAGTTTAGTTTATTCATAATCGCCAAAGTGCAGGAACTTAGCGATGGGTAAATTTGCCTCATGCTTTTTTGTGGAAAACCTCAAAAATCTACCGGAAAATTAGGAAATTTGACGAAAATTTCACTCAATCTAGGAGTAGCACCAATCAGTGCTGAGATTTGTCACTGTCATTGACAGACTTTCGCGCGATATTGACCAAATTGTTATTCACATAGTCACTGATAGATTTGATCCTCAAAAAACCCTTTGTCAAAATCTCATTAATTTTTTCGTCAATGACAAAGATTCACCTGGTAACAAAAAGTTTTATTTCGTGCGTTCTGAGTCACATTATTGTTATCCAAGCAGTTCAGGACGTAGATGCTTGTTCACTCTAACGGCTCCATGTAATTGTTTTGCTCAAGTCATTTAATTTCGTTGCAAATTTAGCTAATAAAAAAATCTGCACATGTTCGTCACTGACAGCATTGTCACTGACAATTGACATGGTTTGCCTTGACGATGACTGTTTGCTCGAATGAGTGATCAAAGCAGCATTTTGAATATCACCGTGAATTGTCGAGATTTTGCAGCACTGGTGCCAATAGACTGGTTGAATCCAATCTTTACTTTTGTTTGAATGCTCTAAAAGGATCCCAAAGATTACAAATCCTTTCAGGAGTTTCCAGTACGTATCTGAACCTCTCTGGAGTCTTCTGGACAGCTCTTAAATTGGCAGATCCTCTGTTAAGTTTTTTAAAGATCTTCGAAGTTCACTGATCCTATTTGTAATTTGTCAAACCTGACAGGAGTTCTTCAAAGTTAGCTGCTCCTTCTATTTTTTATCTTCCAGATTTTCTTGGAATTTAAATTAGAAGTTCAGTAAAATCCAGGCAAGTTCTGATAGCTTCATAGAAGTCTCGTGCTCTCCAGGGATGTCATTACTTGAACATCCCATTTGTCCCAAGTACATCGATGAGCGTACCCCATTTGCGTATTCGAATCTGTCAAAGTTTGTGTTTGTTTTGATTAGCTGTGATAACTTTTCGATGGGTGCTTCAATTAACTTGAGACCGAAGGTCTGATTCTTCCCGAGCCAAAAGATTGAGCATGTTTCTTCGGGAACCCCTGGTCTAACAGTTACCTCAAGTTTAGTTAGTTTAGTTTTCTTTATTCACGAGACCTCAATGCTACAATCATGTATGAAGTCTGTCATAAGTATTACATCACAACACAACCACTTTCATGCCTCTTCTCCATTTCCATATACCATTAGTAGTACCATAGAGGTAACTCTAAGACTAGAAGGTCCCGAAGAAACATGCTCAACTTTTTGGCTCAGCTCTGGTACTATCTTCGGTCCCAAGCTAATCGATTCACCCCTTGAAACATAGGAAAATCCAATAACCCCTCATTTTATTTGTCAAACTTTCATAGCGAATCAAAACAAACATTGTGTAGTACTAGAATTTTGACTAGAATGGGGTACGTTAATCGATTTGCTTGGGACCAATAAGCTAGTCAAGTAGTGAGCCAATTTAAAATCGTTAGTTTCGTATTAATTGTTGATAGTACGGAGGAATAGAAAAAAATCAGATGAGCTGAACGGCTCTATAGGGAAAGAAAAAAGCGGGAAATCGTTCAGCTGCTGAGCTGAACGGGTCTAGAAAGGGGAAACCATAGAGGTAGCTCTAAGACTAGAAGGTCCCGAAATAACGTGCTCAACTTTTGGGCTCAGCTCTGGTACTCTCTTAGGTCCCAAGCTAATCGATTCACCCCTCGAAAATCCACTAACCCCTCATTTGATCTGTCAAACTTTCTTAGCGAATCAAAACAAACATTGTGTAGTAGTAGAATTTCGACTAGAATGGAGTACGTTAATCGTTTGCTTGGGACCAATAGGCTAGTCATGTAGTGAGCCAATTTAAAATCGTTAGTTTCGTATTGATTGTTGAGGAAACTGCGGGAAACAGCTCCCAGTGAACCGTTCGGCTTAGCGATTCGGCTCCGGAGCAGATGAGCTGGACTGGAGCAGGAACTGCAATTTGCTTTTTACGAACGAGCTTACGGGAATCATATTTTGTTCTTGCAATATAAAACTTTTCACATTTGAATTTACCGATTTTTCATCACTAAAAAAATATCAAAGTTTTTTGGTCAGCCTACTAGCTATAAAATAAATTCTTCAATAAAAGGTTAAAGAAATGTTGCAAATTTAAGAAAAAAAATCCAACTATTCCGGTCATTTCTAGAAAAGTGATTTCAAAATAACAATTGAATAATTCGACCTTATCCACAAACTCCGCTCCGCATTTATCAATAATCCAACTCAGCGAAAGTACCCACTTCGTCAATTTGCAGCCGCACATTTCCCAATCCGCACAAACCATACGTTCATGAATTAATCAGTTGAATTTTCGCTTTCATACTCTAGCCAACAATCAAAATTCCACACAGCGCCCGGCCAAAACGAAAACAACGCGCCGCAACGACCCGCACAGTAAAGGGAAGTAAGCGCCTGATCATCGACGTGCACGGAAATTCATTGAACTACTAAACTAATTTCTCGCCACAGTTACGTGCTTGGCAAACAAATTTCACATACACCACAACTCTATAATACACAGCAATTCACACTGGGGATTTCCCAAATACCCACAGGGTCGTCATTACACAAACGGTCCCGAGTAGTAGACTCGCTTCTTCCTCGGTAGGATTATCGGCTTCGAGCAAAGGCCGGAATCGTCCAGAAAGTGCTCGTAGTTCCCGTTGGCGGCATCCACCGACGACGATTTCATCTTCTCGATCTTGGGCGTCTCGCTCAGCGTCATCAGCTCCTTGAAGGACAAGCTGTTGTACGGAATCTTGCCGTTCTTCGGCGGTGTCATCGGATTCTTCTGGATGATGTCCGGCGGTTGCACGCTCGGTGGCATCGACTTGTACGCCTCGTCCAGGTTGTACTCCACGTTCTCCAGGTCGCTTCCGCTGGCTTCGGAGCTGTGACCGTTGGCGGAGTTGGCGGACTCATCGGCAGCCTTTTCCGCTTGCGTCGTCTCGGAAGCATTCCCCGAGTCGGCCTCGACGATGATGTCCGGTTGGTTCGATTTGCCGTACTCGGCATCCAGATTGTACCAATCGAACTCGGCTTGCAGCGGTAGTTTGCTGTCTTCGGCTATGATGACCGGAGCCGGAGGCTTCTTGACCGGTGAGGTCTTTGGCGATTGGCCGTTTTGCGAACCGGGCATACCGGGTGGCTTTAAATTGGGAATGAATGTTCCGATCTTGCTGGGACTCGTTGGCACTAGGTGGTTCAGGCTACCAGATGAATTCAGATTTGTACTCAAAGGTTTCGCTTGTAGGCTGGATTTGAATGCCATTGGTCTGCCGGGTTTCGGTAGAGAACCGTTGAACTTTGCACTCAAGCTAAGATTCGACAACGAGCCGGAGTTCATTTTGCTAAGGAAACTCATCTTGTCCACTGGTTTCAGCTTGGATTGAAATCCCAGCGTTGGGATGTTACTCGTGCTCCGGAAGCCCATGCCGAGATCTTTTACCGGAACATGCTTCTTCGAGGCATTCCGGATCGCTGGAGATTGCTTGTTTATCTCGGCCAGGATCTCCGATAGCTGTTCCCTAAATTCACCGTCTTTCTTGGTGGGAGTTCCCTTCACCGGTGTCCCATTGTTGGACTTGGTAATGTAGTTATCCTGGCTAATGAACTTCGCCACGGATTCCTTCTTTGGAGGAACGATTTCCGCCACATTCGGCAACTTCGGGACGTCCGCGAAGGATTCCTCCGGATCGATACTCTTCTTGCTCTCGGTTTCCTCCATTTCTTCGTCTACCACCGAGTAGTCATCCTCGCAAGCTTCCTTATGAATCTCCGCCACTATTTGAACACATTTGACCGAATCCTGGATCTCGCTGATCGAGCAGTAGTCCGGTTCGGATTCTGCGATATCGCTATTCCCGCAGGAAGGCTTTGTTTTGATTTGTACCAACCGTTGCTGCTTGGAGATTTGCTGCAGCTTCATTAGATTTGCCGGCTTCGGGGGCAAGGCCGGTGGAGTCTTGCGCTTTTCAGCAGCAGCCAGTTCCCGTTCTCGGTCTTCCGAACCCAGCTTGGACTCCATGTCTACGTAATAGTTGGAATAGGAATTCTGTTCCGATCCGATCGGTTCGTACTCGTTGCTGTAGATGCTCTGGATTTCGTACGTTGGAGAAGCTTTACCCTCCTTACGGGGGACCGGTGTCGGTTGAAGATTGATCCGCGGAACCTGAACCATGCTGTTTTGCGTGGAGAAGTGTACCCGCTTGGAACGGACTTGCGTGGGTTCCTTCGGTGGTTCCTGGGCTTTGATGTACATGTCTTCGTCGTTTCCACTGGACGTTTCCTTGTTCTCTCCAAATCCGTCCATCGATTGCTGGAGAAGTATCTAAAAAAAAGGGAGTTGCTTGAGTTTTGCTACGTTTCGGGTACTGTATGGATGACTTACCTGATTCACACATTCCAACACAGGGTTAACCGCTGCATTGCTGTACGTTTTGCCTAGTGCTGTGTCCGAGTCTTCCATATCACTGGCACTTGCATACCAATCGTCGTTGGTTTCGATCGTCTGCTTCATCTCCATTCCTTCCGTGTACTTCTGTCGATTGCGGCTAGTTTTCCCACTTGACTCCTCTTCGTAGATGATATTGTCATCATCAAGCAGTCCAGCTTCATCGTCTCCGCTCAGCTTCACACCGATCTTTATTCCATGCATCGAATTCATTCGATTCGAGTAGGATGGTTCCACCAGGTCATAGTTGTTTGCTTCCTCCGCCAACGCCTTGTTCTCCTTATCGCTTTCGTAGTTTTCGTAAATCACAATTTTAGGCACATTCTTATTTGGTTCGATGTTTTCGTAGTTTTCTGCTGTAGCCGTCCCGGTTCCACCGCTGCCCAGTCCCAGTACAGTCAGTTTGCCTCCATTAACACTGCTGGCAGTACTTTTGAAGCTACTATGCCGCGACGGACGCGAGTATCCTTGGTAGGACCGTTTGCTAGTGTACTTGCGACTACGTCGGGCATCCTTGAACGAATTGGCACGTACGTATAGCGATGAGTCCTGCTCCTCGCTCGACGAGGCGTACTCCACGCTGTTCAGCGAGAGATTTTCTGGAAATTTAAAGAAAACGATTCAGTTCATCCCAAACCCTCTCGAAATTAATCCATGAATGCTTACCCGTATTGACACTCTCTCCGCCATCATCCCGATACTCCACGGTTTGCGTTCCACTGCACCGGAACTCCACTCCGTAATAGCTCTTGCGACACTTGGGACAATACTGCGCAGTCTCCGGGAGATCCCCCTCGGCAAATGCTCTACCACTTTCCTCGCTCAGCTTCCGTTTCATTCGGTTGATCGTACAGTTCTGTCGATTGATCACGTCGTCCTTCTCGTGCAGCTGTTGCTTGATGAGCTTATGCTCGTTCTTGAGACGCGCCTCGAAATAGATCAACGCTTTCAGTATTCTCGAAAGCTGATCATCCCGGAACTTGCGCTCCCAGTCCAACTCATTGCTGACTAGCTTCAGGTGGTTCTTGGTGCTGATCACCCCGTCCAGAGTGCTAGCACAGCGACGCTTCTTCCCTGCTACACTTGCCGGCAGCGTAGCAGTTGCTCCCCGCAGCGGTAACGTTCCTCCCATGATGACACTCCGGTCGTCCGCATCGGAACTAATTGCCTCCGCTATGCGAACCTCCGTTGTCGTCGAGCAACTATCGTCGTTCGCCGTGTCACTCATCGTCTGCGAATGAATCGAAAGATAAAAAAAAGCGAAATCAATTAGATATGTTAGTATCTCGAGGTGAACTACTGCTGAGAGTACAGGGCACTACTCTGTTCTAGGAAGTGTAAATCGATAAATAGTGTTTGTTTTGCTTATCGCTACAATGTTTTATCGTTTCCATTAGTAGTGGCTTTGACCGTGAACCACACCGTTTCCAACTAGTCCTTTGTCGGTATTTTGATCCGCTCCGGGTAAAATTCACTGCATTAAAACACCAAACAGTGCGTCGGCCCCTAATCAGCCCAACTGCACGGCTCAATAATTAGGCCACCAGTTCGAATAAAACCAGAAGCACGCTTTCCAACTGGTGGCGGAGCGCGTAAACAAATCGCATAAATGCACTTCACCTAGTTGGTCTACACTTTCATTGTTTTTTCATTCATTCATTCCGATTGCATTAGGCGAGGAGCTCATAAGAGGAACCCACGACGCCCGGGCACGTGCATGTTTTGCGATATGCGTTTCGTTTGCAATTTAAATCGCACTCGTTGGGAAAAGTTTCTACTTGGTGCGGCGATGTAAGCCTGGTTTCAAGGTTTTCGATTCATTATTCGTCAAATCGCACGTCCAAGTGATATGAAATGTGCTGTTTCAGTTTTGCGCTGATGACGTGCCCCGGCCGCATTGATTGCATGAGCGTATGTCAGCGTTAGGATACGTGACGATCTTGGGGTATAGTAAAGAGCTTCGAGTATAGAGAGGAAACATTACTAGGTTCCGTAGTTCAGGCGTTATCAGGAAAACAATTCCATTGGTGTTTATTTATTGCGGAAAATACAAAGTATAACAATGCAGATAGATAAAGATGCAAAGTGTACGAATGACTCTTCTATGCCCCTTCGTTGATATAGAAATATCGATCGAGAAAGACAGTAAGGTAGGCATGGACCTAGTTGGACATGGCCGTGTAAGGGACAATAGCCAACAGTGAGACAGCAGGAACACTTTGTCGTTGGGAATATTTGGATCATAAAAGTGTTCTAAAAATATTTACAAAGAAATAGAAGATTCTCAACTATATCACGTGATGTAGTTTGAAAATATATTTTAACTTATTATAGTACAACTTAGCGAAAATCCATTTCAGGGGCGTCAGACTAAATTTTGTTGTAATCACAGGGGTGGTAGTGATCAACCCGAAAAAAGGATTATACCAAATTGATAACAAGTTGTGATACATGGTTATCAAGATTTTAAGTTATCATTGTGGTTGAACAAAAGCCAACTTAATAAAAAATAATACAAAATAATAATCCTCAAATACCATCATACCATATTTTGAACTAACCTTGCACCATTTCATATTCATTCATGATAATTACTGATAGCAAAATCAGTCGAGGTTGATAACTAAATTAGTTATGCGATAAAAACTAAAAACAAAATGTTATCTGGAATATCAGGACTTGTTTTCAAGATGATTTCAGGTTTTTATTTAGCTTTGCTCGGGAATGCTGTCAAAAATAGTGACTTTAGTAACCATGTTAAAGAAATAAATGACCAAATAGTGACTTATTCAATAAGGTTTCATAAACACTTACACACTAATCCCAACCTCCGTCGTTTGGTAAATTTTGAACTACAGAACTGTTCGGTAAAAGTTTAAAAATCAGTGAAAAATCCAATTATTAAAAAAAATATCCCGAACTTGTACAGAAGTTGTTCAGTTTACCCCATATATTGATGAAAAATAAAATTTATAAATTTTATTGATTTCTCACGTGTAACGGTCATTTTAAAATTGTACCGAGTTGTTCTGCTGTTCAAAAACCCAGTAAATTCCTACCGACCTCGGTGATCTGAATTAAGTGTGTACGTACGATATGAACCTTTAAAGTGAAAAATTCATCAAAACCAATAGGCAAGGTGTCTACTACCTCAAGAAACCTGAAAAACTGGGAATCCTCAAAGAATTTAGCAGGTAAATCTCAAGTAATCTTATCATTACACATGGATTTTAATAAATTTCTTATCAAAGGTACTTTAAAGAAATTAATGCATTTCAAAATACAAAAAAAAAATTTCCTCTTCACTTTCATTCGCACATTGAACTTAATAGATCTAAACAGGGTTGAAAATTCTCTGGGGAGAATCACCCGGGTGCGAGAGGTATCATTCTCTGCGGTGAATCTCTGCTTATCTCCTCGGAGATTTTTCGTTTCACCACTGGAGAGACACAGCACGTGAGAGTGAGGGAGTTGACAGTTCACTGTTTGTCTGTTTATACACTCACTTCCGCCACAGTGGGACGAATTCAAAAAAAGTGGGACATGGCTATTTGCGACGAAACTATTGAGTATAGCTTTTTGTTGTCTTCTAGAGTGTTTCTTTATTTTTTAAGTACTTTATTTAAGTAGTAAAAATTTTTGGTTAAGGAGGGTATACACTCAGATAAAAAAAATAACTTTTTTATGTCTAGTTAAATTTGATGAACACCTTTGGAAACATTGAAGATGAAGTCTTTTTAAGAAACTTTGTCCAAGGTGTAAACTTTCTATCTCTCAAGTGGACGAAGTTATAGGGTGAAAATGGACTACAAACGGTAGTACCCCCTTAAAAAACGTTTTTTCACCATAACTTTTTTCTTTGAATTTTCTCGTTTATTAAATATTCTACAAAGTTGTAAGTGCTTAGAAAATGCACATTTTTACAGGCTACAGTAAGTCGCTATCTCTTTGTTTAAAGGATTTACGCCAGTTTTTACAATTTTTTTACACTATCTTTAAGGGGGTGTACCTTGCAGGTTAGCAGGTATTAGCAGCTAATGACAACATCATTTCATTCAGCAACTTATACCTTACTGTTTCATATACAATTCATAGGAGTATCCAAGGGGATGCTTAATAAATTTTCAAAAAATGTACCTCAATGTTTTGTTACGTTGTGCTGTTTTCATGAAGATTTTTCCAAGTATGTACAAATATGAAGGCAAAAAACGTGTTGCTTACTGTTTATTATAACAAAAGAAATCATTATGGTGAACATTTGCACTAGCTATCAATATTAAATGAGAATACAGCAGGTGGTAACACATTTATTTGAACATATTTGCGTTTAATCCCGTAATTGATGTTGACACTAACGAATTCTGGAATTTTCCTGATTCACGGCGCAGACATTATAAGAGCTTCTATTCTTCCTGTTGGTACTCTATCAGAAGAACCTTAATAATGTCGAAATAAGGACATCAAAAACTATCGAGAACATCGGGCAAGGAAATGTTCACGGTACAGTGCTTTTTTATATATTCTAATCATAATTAAGCTTTATGTTTTGTTGTTGTATTCAACAGTGTAGCCACAAATCAAGACATTTTAAACCGACTGATGATGTCTTCAGACCCATTGATTTCATCAATGCGAAAGATTCCAAGAAGGAAAAGCATTCCATTCAGAGGCGATGCATTGAAGTTTTTGAACGAACCGAGTATTTTAAAGAACGAGATGCCATGTTCATCCAGTGATGAAGATTGGGAAGATAATTATCTACTGTAATAAAAATTGTAACCAAACAAGAATCAAAAGAGTTTGAATAAATGTTTTATCACCTGCTGTATTGTAATTTAATATTGATAGCTAGTGCAAATGTTCACCATAATGATTTCTTTTGTTATAATTAACAGTAAGCAACATGTTTTTTGCCTTCATATATGTACATACTTGGAAAAATCTTCATGAAAACAGCACAACGTAACAAAACATTGAGGTACATTTTTTGAAAATTTATTAAGCATCCCCTTGGATCCGCCTATGAATTGTATATGAAACAGTAAGGTATAAGTTGCTGAATGAAATGATCTTGTCATTAGCTGCTAATACCTGCTAACCTGCAAGGTACACCCCCTTAAAGATAGTGTAAAAAAATTGTAAAAATTGGCGTAAATCCTTTAAACAAAGAGATAGCGATTTACTGTCTTCTGCAAAAATGTGCATTTTCTAAGCACTTACAACTTTGTAGAATATTTAATAAACTATAAAATTCAAAGAAAAAAGTTATGGTGAAAAAACGTTTTTTAAGGGGGTACTACCGTTTGTAGTCCATTTTCACCCTATAACTTCGTCCACTTGAGAGATAGAAAGTTTACACCTTGGACAAAGTTTCTTAAAAAGACTTCATCTTCAATGTTTCCAAAGGTGTTCATCAAATTTAACTAGACATAAAAAAGTTATTTTTTTTTTATCTGAGTGTATACCCTCCTTAACCAAAAATTTTTGCTACTTAAATAAAGTACTTAAAAAATAAAGAAACATTCTAGAAGACAACAAAAAGCTATACTCAATAGTTTCGTCGCAAATAGCCATGTCCCACTTTTTTTTTAATTCGTCCCACTGTGTTCCGTGAGAGAGATAGCAGAGCAAATGCGTTATTGTTTCTCCACAGATTCCGGTAGAGCTTGACGTGAGGGGACAAAGTGCAAACTGTTTTTCACGAAGCAAAAAGTGCGGTTTGACGACAGTACCGGTGGTTGTGAATTTTGTGCTTTGCAGGGCAAATGGAAAAACATTCAAAGTAGACACGGTATTCAACTTGAAGCGGCATCTCGTCAATATTCATCGGGTGTTCTGGTGTTGCTAGATCGCTGCTCCTCTCTCCACTGTCTCTGCAGCTGCTGAAGGCATTCCAAGTGCCTTCCTTTCGACAACATTCTCCACGTTACGGAGGATTTCCGGTTCAATTGACCTAAACTTTGGATTTTTTTTCCAGGGAACTGGTAAGAGTTAGAGACCTGAGTTTTTTGTCAAATCTCATTCTTGCTCTACAACTGGGAATATCCGTTTTTGTTGCTGAGCTGGCAGCAATCAACTTCGCATTGGGGATGATTTCCAACATGCCCGCAGACCATTACTTCATCTTCTCGGATAGTCTCAGTTCGATTGAGGCTATTCGGTCGATGAAACCAAGTAGGCACTCATCTTATTTCCTTTCAAAGGTAAGGGAGCAGATGAGTGTACTGGTCGAAAGATCATATATGATTACCTTTGTATGGGTCCCCTCACATTGCTCAATCCCAGGCAATGAGAAGGCGGACTCTCTCGCAAAGGTGGGCGCGCAGGAAGGCGAATTTTATAACAGGCAAATTTCACACGATGAATTTTACCATTTAGTGCGTCAGAGTACCCTTTCGAGTTGGCAAACCGATTGGGACAATGGAAATCTTGGACGGTGGTTACATTCAATTATTCCTAATGTTTCTTCGAGAGCGTGGTTTAAAGGCTTGGACTTAAGTCGTGACTTCATTCGCGTGATGAGTAGACTTATGTCCAACCACTACTCGCTAGATGCTCATCTCAATAGAATAAACCTCGTAGACAGCAACATCTGTCGGTGTGGAAACGGTTACGATGACATCGATCACGCAGCTTGGCAATGTACGGATAATGACGCCGCCAGAGAGCCACTTTTGAATACTCTTGAGGCCTAAGGAAGACAACCCTATGTTCCTATCAGAGACGTGTTGGGAACTCGCGATATCTGGTATATGCAGTCGGTTTATGTGTTTCTTCAAATGTCTAGTATAAGAATTTAATTCCTTTGTCTTTTGTCTCTCTTTAATAGTTTTTGTTTGTCTTGTCCCCCGTCTCGATGAGTCTCATCATCGCCCACTGGTCACCATAGCCGATCGAACTCCAGACGTAACTAGAACCGCACTACCATTCACACTAGCGACAACGCTCTGATGAGACAACGAAACCTTACCCCCAAACTCCTCCCCTGATCCTATCCTTCGACAATGTACCTCTCTAACCTCGAGTAAGCCGCGAGTATTCGGCCCAACTCCTACTAGACATAGAATTAAGTGAATTTTGTTGCAAACAAAGAACAATGAACTATCGGCTCCGTAAAGCTAACGCGATTGAGCCTCCCAAATAAACGAACTAGTTAAAAAAAAACTGGGGATTTTTTCAAGTCCAAAAATCCATTTTTCAATGATTTTTAGGTCAATTGAACCGGAAATCCCCCTTAAAGACGTCTCCCTTCGCACTGCCTCGAACCTTTGACAGTCGAAGACCACATGCTCCGGCGTTTCATCCACGTTGCCACACTCCGAACAGAGGGGTGACGCTGCGTGTTTGAACCGATTCAGGCGCTTTCTGAAGCAACCGTGGCCAGACAGGAACTGCGGTAGGTGGAAGTTGACGTCTCCGTGTTTCCTGTTCACCCAGATCGAAAGAATCTGTATTAGTGTACGTGTTCCTCCACCGTTCTCGGCCGTTCTCCACTGCTATTGCCACTTAGCCAACCAATCAGCTCTCACAGATTTCCGTACTCTTCCAGTTTCTCTCCACCTGCAGCACTCGCTGTCCTCCACCAGGGTGATGGCGATAGGGATCATACCGGCGGTAACGCATACTGCTTCCGACGAGATGGTTCTGTACACACTCACGACTTGCATCCCAACTAACATTTTTAGCTTTGTAAGCCAACTTTTCCAGCGTTGTGCTGTAAAGTAGCTGAAAAGAAGCTGCAGATACAGCTACAAGCAAAAGCTAGCAAAATAGTTTTGGAGAGCGTTTACTCAACTTTCTCACAACCATTATTCAATTTGTCAGTCGCACTGAATACCATCAGCCAATAAACGCTAATGTCACTTCTATACACACACTACCCAACTTTCAACTTGTAGCTGCAAAACAAAGCTAACAAAGTGAATATATTACTGATTTGATGGCTTCTACACAACCAACCACTCTTGCTGAATAACATAAACATCAAAAGTGCTTTTTCAACAACTAAACAGCCTGTACTCAGCTTATAAACTGTGTTAGAGCAACTTCGGAAGCATTTTCACAGTCAACTAGGTTTATTTTTAGACGTGTACAGTTTTACAGCTTTTACTCTGTTCTTTTATAACTAGTCGAGAAAAGTGATTCATGTGCACTATTATAAAGCCTCTACTCAGCGATTTTGTTGTAGAAGGGAATGTTGATTTGTTTACACAAGTTCAAAGTGTTGGCGTAGCACAGTTGGAATTGTCAAGGTTTACCAATGAGGTCGTCTCGAGTTCGATTCCAGGTTCCGGTGCAGGATAAATAATTTGGTGATGATTTGTAACTAATTCCGATTAATTTGATTCACAGCAAAATAAACTCAATAAATTCCTTCATAAAAAAGCGTAAACAGTATTTAACCCGGCTTCAAGAGAAAGCTGTGTAGTGTGTATTGGATAACCGGGAAAAGGTTGAATAAGCGCCTTTCAAGTTCACACACAACTAAATAGCAGGATAACAGCTGTATAGAAGCGTTAATGGATATGCAATAAGAGCTGCTCCCGACCGTTCCAACAGCCATAAGTAGCAGACTAAGTTCGCCAGATTTGCTTGTATAGAGGTTGAGTAAAGGTTTCCTGATATCGTATAACGTTTGAATACAGCTTGAGACTGTATAAATGAAATGGAGTAAAGCGTTTACATTGTGAAAATTGTTAGTTGGGATGGCCATGAGCCGGAACGTACTACAGGGCGGACTCGATTATCCGGAGTCTTGAAAAAAATTTCACTCCGGATAATCGAGCCCTCCGGATAATAGAGCCATAAAAAAAAAAATTTATTTTGGTCTTATATGATCTCATTTAATGTTTTTAGTGGTCCCATTGAACGCTATTGAAGGATTATGGAATCGGACCACTGGTTTTGTAGATATGGCCGGAACAAGTTCCGGTGTTTATGGGCCATGAGGCTAAATTTGACTTGAGAGGAACAAAACCCATTAAGCGACTCAACAAATTAAATCAAAATTTGATATCAAGATCAATGGTGGCAAAAATTAAGTACCTTGTACCGTATTGGCCACTTCCAGGCAAGTTCCGGGTGCCTCCGGAAAAGTGGCCAGAACCAGACTTGAATAATATCCTATCATGCGACACATCAGATTATATCAAAATTCGATAACCAGATCAATGGTGGAAAAAATTAAGTACCTTGGACCATATTGGCCACTTCCGGACAAGTTCCAGGTGCCCCGGGAAAGTGACCAGAATCGGACTTAGATAATAACCTATCATGAGGCACATTAAAATACATCAAAATTCGATAAGAAGATCAATGGAATTGAACCCATGGACCATCCGTTTGAGAAGCGAACGTGTAGCCAACCACGCCATGGGACCCCTCAACTTGAGAAGAATCGTAGTCTCGCGACTCTCACGAGTGTGTAGAGACAAAATTGAGCTTGGCTAAAAATCACGGCTACCGTGAAGGTACCATATTTGACGCGGTTCCTAACTTAACGCACTCGATCAATTTCGACCATTTTCCATTAATATTTTTGAAATGTTAACATTGCAAATATTAGTTCCGGTGCTCTAGGGATGATAGTGTAACAATTCAACTGATGGTTGCTGATAAAGCAGCTGCAGGCGAAAATGAAGACGAGAATGCGGAATTCGATGTCATGTCTGATGCTGACATAGTCAATGCTGTTCTTAACCATGATTCACATTTTTATGAAGGAGAAAGCATGACGAACACCACTCTGGATGAAACTGCAAATATTTCTACAGCAGATGAGAACCAAGATGAGGAGTACGAACCAGTTCCAGTTCAATCAGCGCTGAACAGTATTGACACTAGCATCACACGGGCTAAGAAAAACCAATTGCCGTTGGAACGGCAGTTTCTACTTCGTGAAATCAGGGGAAATATTCTTGATAAAAATAGTCAATAAGGATTGATTTATGATCAAATTTGCAATTCTCTTTGTTACTGACTATACTGATGAACTACTGCTTTTACTGAAATGATGAATAAATGAATTGAACTACAAAATAAGATAAGAAAATTGATATAAATTTTCAGGTATGAAGCCACCAAAAGACCAATTCTCATGAAACCCCCCTTAAACCCTCCGTTACTCGCACCAACTTTTATAACACGAGTACTCGCGCGTTGTACTTCGTACAACAGTGTGAGTTTTCCATTGTCATTTTGCAACCGAGCTACCAATCGATATGAAACCAACGGGTATTCATTAAAAAACTTGTTTTTAACTAAACAAGCTAAAATTTTATTACAGTTAACCCACAAAAATGCGGATTATAGAGAAAATGTGAATGGAAACCGCATAAACGGTGTCCGTACTACGAGGGATTTGACTTAATTGGTTACAACATGGAATATCTCGAGATCCTGACCAGATAGAAAATTACTGTCTTCGGCAAAGTTGTTCAGAAGGTCAAGGCCTTTTTGTTGGTGGACAGTAGTTCAGCGTTTTCTCACTTCGTGGCACTAGTATACATGTAAAATTTTCGCATATATAAAATATTTCTAGATCCTTACCATACAAAAAGTTACTGTCTTCGGCAAAGTTTTTCAGGAAGTCCAGATCTTTTCGTTGGGGGAGTAGTTCAGAAAATTCTCACTACGTGGCGCTAGTATATACATGCAATTTTCGCATATACAATAGCTCGAGATCCTGAGCAGATAGAAGGTACTGTCTTCGGCATACTTGTTCAGGGTGTCAAGTAGTTTTGGCTGGTGGACAGTAGTTCAGAATTTTCTCACTACACGGCGCTAGTATAAACGTGAAATTCTCTTATAAAATATCTCGAGATCCTGACCAGATAGAAAGTTACTGTCTTAGGCAAAGCCGTTCAGGAGATCATCGCTTTTTTGCTGATTAACAGTAGTTCAACATCTTCTCACTAGGTAGTGCTCGTATACATGTTAAGTTCTCGCATGTGATACATCACTAGATCCTGACGAAATAAAGAATAAATGTCTTTGGCAAAGTTTTTCGGGAAGTCAAGATCTTTTCGTTGGTGGACAGTTGTTCAGAATTTTCTCCCTACTCGGTGCTAGAATACACATGCAATTCTCGCATATACAATAGCTCGAGATCCTGAGCAGATAGAAAATTACTGTTTCCGGCAAACTTGTTCAGGAGGTCAAGACTTTTTGGCTGGTGGACAGTAGCCTAGAAATTTTTCACCAAATTGCGCTAGTAAACGTGTACAATTCTCGCGTATGCTAAGCTCGAGATTCTGAACAGGTAGAAAATTACTGTCTTCGAAAAAGTTGTTCATGAGGTCAATGCCTATTGCTTGGTGCACAATAGTTCAGAACTTTCACACTACGTGGCGCTAGTATACACGCAAAATTCTCGCATGTAAAATATCTCGAGATTCTGATCAGATAGATTTCTCTAGTGGACAGTAGTTCAAAATTTTCTCACTACGTAGCGCTAGAATACACGTGAAATTCTCGCATGTGGTTTGTTTCAAGATCCTGACCAGATAGAAAGTTACTGTCTGCAACAAAGTTATTCAGGAGGTCAAAGTCTTTTGGCTGGTGAACAATAGTTTAGAATTTTCTCATAAACTCTAGGCTTTAAACTCCTGAACAACTTTGTTCGAGACAGTAACTTTCTATCTGGTCAAGAACGTGAGATATTTTATATGGGAGAATTTCACATGTATACTCGCATCATAAAGTGAGAAAATTCTGAACTACTGTCCTTCAGCCAAAAGACCTTGACCTCCTGAACAACTTTCTATCTGATCAGGATCTCGAGATATAGCATATGCGAGAAGTGTACATGTATACTAATGCCACGTGGTGAGAAAATTATTAGCTACTGTTTACCAGCCAAAAAGTCTTGACCCCCTAAACAATTTTGCCGAAAACAGCAACTTTCTAGCTGATCAAGATCTCGAGCTATTGAATATGGGAGAAAGGCACGTATATACTAGCACCGCATAGTGAGAAAATTCTAAACTATTGTCACCCAACAAAAAGATCTTGACTTACTGAAAAACTTTGGCGAATACATTTACTTTCTATCTGGTCAGGATCTAGAGATATTTTATATGCAAGAGTTTCACATCTATAGTAGCGCCGCAAAGTGTGAAAACTCTGAAGTACTGTCTACCTGTGAAAAAGCCGTTACATCCTGAACAACTAAACCGAAGGCAGTCCCTTTCTATCTGGTTGGGAACTCGAGATATTTTATATGAGAATTTCACGTGTATACTAGCGTCGCGTAGTGAGCAAATTCTGAACTATTGAGCACCAAGCAATAGGCTTTGATGTACTGAAAAACTTTGTGAAAGACAGTAACTTTTTATCTGGTCAGGATCTCGAGATGTATCACATGCGAGAATGTCACATGTACACTACCGCTACGTAGTGAAAAAAATCTGAACTACTGTCCGCCAGCGACAAGACCATGAACTCCTGAACAACTTTGTCAGAGACAGTAACTTTCTATCTTGTCAGAATCTTGATATATTCCATGTTGTAATCAATTAAGTCAAATTCCACGTAGTATGGTCACAAGTTTTCGCGGTTTCCATTTACATTTTCCCTATTATCCGCATTTTTTAGGTGTTTACTGTAATCAAAGTTTAGCTTGTTTAGATCAAAACAAGTTTTTGAGGAATACTCGTTGGTTTCAGATCGATTGGTAACTTAGCAAGAAAATGGCAATGGAAAACTAATGTGTGTTGTACAAAGTACAACAGCGCGAGGAACGGAGGGTTAAAGGTCCTTTGGTACATTTTTTTTACAGATCTTCAAAAATTTTGTTCGGTTGCCAGGTAAGGTAAGTTTCAAGTAATCTTATCATTACACATGGATTTTAATAAATTTCTTATCAAAGGTACTTTAAAGAAATTAATGCATTTCAAAAAAAAAAAAAAAATCCTCGTCACTTTCATTCACACATTGAACTTAATAGATCCAAAGTGGATTAATCTTTAGTAAGACACAAAATTTTAGAAATTCATAAGATATTGTTATGTGGATTTTTGAAAGGCAGCTGATCATAAATTTAAAGACAATTGACACTGTCTCCAACCTAAGGTTGTACAAATCTCACTTCGTGGCACTCAAAATACGTCTGAACGACGTTCACTATCCAAGACCTCAGGTTGATCAATAAGACAATCTGAAAATTTGCA
The DNA here is from genome assembly GCF_037179485.1 of Ochlerotatus camptorhynchus. Classification (NCBI taxonomy): domain Eukaryota; kingdom Metazoa; phylum Arthropoda; class Insecta; order Diptera; family Culicidae; genus Ochlerotatus; species Ochlerotatus camptorhynchus. Next base: position 283,888 of record NW_027040644.1, read on the forward strand.
GATGTTCTCTGAATATTTTTTTCGAGAATTCAACTAAACGTAATGGCTTCAGATTGAAGGAGTTCATTCATTAGACCATCAACTTTTCAAAAATTCAAATGATATCACTCAAATATTTGCCCAATACAGCAGGCTGGTCAGCAAAGTATATAAATGATTTCCAACTAATCGAACATTTCATTGAATTCCTTCGGATATTTTTCGAGGCTTCAGGTTGACCTGAAAATCTTCAAATATACAAAAATTGAAATGTCGTTCCTCAGATGTGCACGCAAAATGTTCTTTTGATCAGGAAGTATTCAAGAGACATCCAACTAATAGAAGATTTCAGTCAAGTCCTGTTTATATTCAGATCTACCAAGATTTATTCCGAAAAAAAAACTCAAGTAGGTTACAAATAAACATTTTCAAGAAGGAGCTCAAAATATGAATTCAAGATTTTCATATCTATAGTTATAACCTTCACATGTCTGTTTGAAATTCAAGAAGCATTCGTAAGTCGTCTTCAAGATCACGAACATGAATTGTGTTGAAAATGTCTGCGGGAAAAATTTCATCGCAGAATTTCAAATGTCTGCAAGATGAAGACATGTCTTAAACGCTGGAGTCCCTGGCAGAGTTGCGACCTATCACAATCACGATCGCCAAACAGCTGATGGTAGTAACGCTTTGTACATTCCTATCAATGTGCTCGTCGAAGCTCTCTCTCTTTACTTGCTTATTTGAGTGTGTTGGTGAGTGAACCCAACAGCTTCCGTTTCATGTTGCCTGCTTTGTTTGTAACTCATACAGTCGCGCCTGCCGAGACGAACTTGGAATGCGTAGGCATTGTTCTCATTTTCTTCTGTCGTTTCGCTTTTTCTCATGATCGTACTGCAGAAGTCTTCACTGTTTTCGTTGTGCTTTTCATCATCAGCAGCGAGTGTAGCGTTTTGCTTGTGAGCAGCGACCATTACTGGTGCTTGTTGTTTGCCATGGCTCTAACTCTCACTGCGTGACAAAACGATCTGTCAGCGATAGTCGGTTGGTGCGAAGACGAGTGTCACGTGAGTGTCATGATATTTTGCCTCACTGGTCCCTGGAATAGGCTGGAATAAAAACCAGACACATTGGGGGGTGTGGGGGTGAGAAAGCAGTTTTCGCAAGTGAGAAAAAAAAATGGACAGCTCATCGAAGTCTTACTCGTCAAAAATGGTCCACATAGTACACGGAGAACCAAAACTACCCAACGGTTGAGTTCTTTAAACTTACTTTTGAGTTGGTACCGCTACCGCTCACTTGCTCTCTTGTTGTTGTCAAAAACGAAAAGCGCAAAACAACCCAAAATTGAGTTCTATTCAGTGCTGATCAAAATCATTCCTTCTACACTCAACATAGCTGAAAATGAGGACAACCTTAACCGATTTATACCGATTTTTTTTTTAATAATCAAAATTATTATTGATTGCGGAGAAAATTATTGCGAGCGACTTGGATCTTCTCAAATTTTTTGAACCCTCAAAATTCTAAAAAAAAATCATCACCTTAAAAAATGTCATATGCGTGATACTCTTTCGATTAATGTTTCCATTTCTTAACCGTTTTTGGCTACCCATGAATCGAGAAACTCATTATGGTTCTTTCCGGTTATTCCTAGAGAATCGCGAAATACTTTTTAAACATTCTTTAACTTCCTAAAGTTTATGTTCATTTTTTTACTTGCTGAATTTTCTTCCAACTTTCGCCTGGAATTTTCTTCCACCTTAAACCATAACTTATTTTTCGATTCCTCCCAAAAACTTATTTCAACTTCCCTTGGGAGCTTCTGAAACTTCAGAAAAGTCTAGACTTTTGAGTAAGTTCCGATAAATTAACGAAAGTTTCATTGACGTATGTTCAAATTCCAATACCCGAAAATTTCAGGAAATTCCAGCGAACTCCAGTGAACTTACGGAAACATCAGAAATATTTTGGAAACTCCACAAGTTCAAAGCACTTCTAGGAAATTTAATGGTTTTCAGGAAAGCTCCATTTGTTTCAGATAATTGAGAGAACTTTAGGGAAGCTCCGTGAACATCAGGACAGATCAATTAATTTCAAGGAAATGCAGATATTTTGAAGGAGTTCCGAAAAACGCAGGTAATGTTCCACAAATTTAGGAAACGTAAGAAAAGTTACATTGTGAGAACATTTTATGGAAATTCCGTGCTTTTAATGGCAGTGCCGAGAATTAAAATTTAAAAAATCGGTAAGTTCAGAGATCTTCAATGCTAATATAACAATAAATTCGAGAAAATTGTAATCTTCAAGAAAGTCCAGATACCTTCAAAGATGATTAGAGATATTTCAGTAGCCTCATTATAATCAGGAAAGTTCCGAGTACTTGGAGGATCAGAGAACTCCAAAACAGCCCCATTAACTTCAAGAAAATTACAAGAACTTTTAGGAATTCCATGGAATTATGGAATATTCTTAATTGCATTTCAGGAATGTTCCGAAAACTTCAGGGGCATTGCGGGCTATTCAGGGATGTTTTATGAACTACAGGAAAATTTGCTTGATCATCAGAACATCCCCCAGAAATCTCTTTCTTCCGGAATTATGTCCTCGTTTGTTTCGACTGTTCCATAAGCACTCTGGCTTCCGAATTTCTCTAGAAGTTTCTTGCAATCTACCTTAGGAAGTGTCTGCCAGCGTTTCCAGGAAGTTTCTTCCGTCTTCTTCAGGAAGTTCAAATAACCTTCTCCCAGAAGTTCTTTTCGTCTTCTTCTGGAAGTGTGTCCATAAGCCATAGGTTTTCGGCTTCGATTGGAAAGTTTTTCCGAGCTTCTTCTGGTTTCTCCTGGAAATGGCTACTTCTGGCATTTACTTCCTTTTTCTGAAACTTTTCTGGTTTCCTTTAGACACCTAATTTTTTTTCTAAAAGTTTCTTTGAATTTTCACCAGAAGCTTCTCAATTCTTGTCTTGGTAGCTCCCGAATGTTTCTCCGACTTTTGGTAGAACTTTCCTCGAATTTCGTCCAGAAGAGCTTCTTTCTTCTTTCTCTGGATGTTGTTTTCAGCTTCCTTCAGAAGCTAATTCAAACATTTCCCGGAGTTTTCTTTCAAAATTTTCCGATCACAGTCCAAAAATTATTTTTTTTGCTTTCAAAAGCGGCTAAAAAAATTAATTAAAAAAGTAAATGCCTATAAATACCGATTTTTTAAAACTTTCGATACCGATTAACTTTAAAACAATCTTGCAACGCTGATCTGGATTTTGACATAACAACATTCTCTTGATCAAGGCAACCTCTTAGTATCGTAGTCAACATTTGTTTTTCTTCTTTCGTGGTTGGATGTTAATAAATCGCCTCCGTTGTTGTCAATATTAATATTCGTCTTCATCTTGGTGGGGATGATTTTGAGGATCAAATGCAAAATTATTATTTCCATTTGCACAAATATGTGTCGTGCACACAAACCGATGGCAAACTATTGTCTCATGCTGAACTGATGATAAAATTCCGGTTAGGCTCTGGACACTGGATCTATTCACCCAACTCGATAGTTCCGTGCGCCAAGTTAAAATTGAGTAAGTTGTTAAACTGAATTTTGAGTAGTTTGAACTTGACGTTGAGTGAAAACAACTTAAAAGTAAGTAATCCTGTTTACATGCGAGTGAATGACAACAACTAAAAATTGAGTAGTCACTAGAACTCTTTTAGTTGGCGCACGGAACTGCCAACCTGGGTGAAAAGAACTCAAAATTAGGACCTTTTTTCTTTTTTTTTTTTTCTTTCCATGTACTGCAACGCTTCGGAGACGGGTTTGGGAATCTTGGTTGTCATTATGGACAATTGCTAATTGCTCGGTCTTCTGTGTAAAACACCAGGTACAATGAATATTAAATTTTGTTTTATACACAATGTAATTGATATATTAACAAACAGTAATTGGAGTCCGCATCGTGCTCTCTTGCCGTGCGGATCTATTTGCTTTTTGCTGAAGGAAGTGTTACTACTACCTAAAGCTACAACAAATTTAAACAGCACTTTTCAGTGCTCAACCTGTAAAATTTTTCTACCTTGTTCAACTCTTATGCCTCTTCGATCCTTGTTTGGACCCTACCCGAGGTAATCCTTCTTGGATATCGATTTGGAAAATTCCTCTTCGATCCTTCAGATTCTTATAGTAATCTGCTTGGAAGTCGATTTGGATAAAAATTTACTGCCGCCATGGCGCCTAAACGCAAAAGAAAGGGGCAAACTCTTGACCCCCCTTCTAATGAAATTAATTTGAGTAATCAATTTGATTTGCTCACGGATGATGAGAATGATCCATCATCCAAGAAAAATTCTGGTAAACTTTCCCGGCTTAATGCCAAGAAGGAAAAGATTCCCCCTATTGTGATAACCACTACCGATTTCCATGCTCTTCGCATGGAACTTTTGAATTTCGTGAAAGTTAAGTTTTCACTACAAATTGGACGTCGGGGTGAATGCCGTGTATTGGCTGAAACCTTGGACGGATTTAAATGTCTTCTCAAGTATCTTACTGAGAAGAAGCACAAATTTTTTTACTTACGACACCAAAACTGAACGTGTGTTCAAGGTTGTCATGAAAGGACTGCCCAGTGGTGAATCCCTGGATCAGATCAAAGATGAACTGGCAAAATTACTTGGAGTTGTGCCACTCCAAGTAATCAAAATGAAAATGAAATCCCGTCCTGGCGATTCGCGCAACGGGATTTCTAATGATTTTTATTTAGTTCACTTCAAGTCTAGTGAACTAAACAACCTTAAGGCCTTAGAAAAAGCTAGCCTTATGCTCCATGTCCGAGTGAAGTGGGAACACTTCAGGAAGACTGGAGGAAATTTCCAAAACCTCACCCAGTGCCGTAAGTGCCAGGGATGGGGTCACGGAACTAAAAATTGCTACATGCCAGCTAAATGCATGAATTGTGGTGATTCCTCTCACGCAAAGGACGACTGTCCTGTGAAGGAAGATCCTAAGAAATTTAAATGTTCAAATTGTGGTGAAAACCACAAATCCAATTTTTGGGAATGTAAGACTCGCAAAGCGATCCTACAATCTCGTTCTAACCGACAGGTAAGAAACGCTGATTTCCGACCAGGTACAAATTCCTCTGCTGTTAACAACGGTCAGCGAGGAACAAATTCTACATTCGTACCCGTAGGTACAAATATCTCCCCTGCTTCAAATGTTTCATCTGTACCTACTCCCCTCGCTGCTAACAATGTTCAGCGAGTTAATGGAGCTACCTATGCTGCTATTGCAGCGGGTAGAAATCAAAATACAAACCAACGTTCTAACGGAAATTTTGACAATTTTGACTTAGGAAGCATTACTGCCCCCAAAATGGAATTTTTACAGAATTCATTAATTGACATGATTTCTGATATGCTTAAATCTAACTCCATGTTTGATGCTATTCAAACTGGAGTAAAATTTGCAAATAATATTGCCATGACTTTAAAATTCAGTAATGGATTTTAAAGCATTAAATATTGTAAATTGGAATGCTCGATCTCTTAAAGATAATGAAGACGAGCTATTTAACTTTTTGAGAGTTCATAACGTGCATATTGCCGTTATAACTGAAACGTTCCTTAAACCTGACCATAAGGTTAAGAAGGACGCAAATTACTTGATTTATAGAAATGATCGTCTTGATGTACCATGTGGTGGCGTTGCCATCATTATTCATAGACGAATCAAACATAAAATTCTTTCTTGATTTGAAACCAAAGTTTTTGAAACTTTGGGGGTTTCTGTTGAAACAAAATTTGGACAACTTACGTTTATAGCTGCCTATTTGCCATTCCAATGCGTAGGCCAGCAAAAGAATTTTCTCAAGGGTGACCTCCAGAAACTTACCCGTCATAGGTCTAAATTCTTCATTATTGGTGATTTTAATGCAAAACACCGCTCATGGAATAATGCTCAAAGCAATTCCAATGGTAATATTCTGTTTGATGATTGTTCTGCAGGTTATTACACTATTCAATACCCAAACAGCCCAACATGCTTTTCTTCTGCAAGAAATCCCTCCACTATTGATTTGGTCTTAACTGATTCATGTCAACTTTGTAGCCAATTGTTTTCCCATGCTGACTTCGGTTCTGATCACCTTCCAGTAACTTTTGAAATATCCCAAGAAATAATTTGTAATCCCAACAGCTCTACTTTCAATTACCATAGAGCTGATTGGGAGCAGTATCGAACATTTATGGAATATAACTTCGATCCAAACATTCCTTTGCAAACCAAAGATGAAATTAATTATGCTCTTGAATCTCTGACTACTTCTATAGTTGAAGCAAGAGCTGCCTCAGTACCAAAATGTGAGGTTAAATTCGATTCAATTATAATAGACGATGATCTTCAGCTCTTGATCCGTCTTAAAAATGTCCGTAGGAGACAATATCAAAGAACACGCGATCCTGCCATGAAGGTTATCTGGCGGGATTTGCAAAAACAAATTAAAAAGCGATTCTCTGCCCTGAGGAACAAAACTTTTGAAAATAATATTTCTAAATTAGACCCAAGTTCCAAACCCTTTTGGAAACTCACAAAAATTTTGAAAAAACCTCAAAAGCCTATTCCAGCGCTTAAAGAAGGTGGTAAAATTTTGATCACAAATTTGGAAAAAGCTCAGAAACTTGCTAAGCAATTCGAGAGTTCCCATAATTTCAGTTTGGGTCTTACTAGTCCTATTGAGAATCAGGTTGCTCGGGATTTTCGGAATATTTTCTCTCGGGAAAATATTTTTGATGATTCCTGGGGGACTGATTTGGACGAAGTAAGGTCTATAACTAAAAATTTTCAAAATATGAAAGCTCCAGGTGATGATGGAATTTTCTATATCCTCATCAAAAAACTCCCAGAGAGTACCTTGTCTTTCTTGGTAAAATTATTTAACAGATGTTTCCATTTGGCATACTTTCCTGATAAATGGAAAAATGCAAAAGTTGTTCCAATTTTGAAGCCGGATAAAAATCCAGCTGAAGCTTCTAGCTACCGTCCAATAAGTTTGCTTTCTTCAATAAGTAAACTTTTTGAAAAGATAATTTTGAATAGAATGATGCTTCACATCAATACGAACTCAATTTTTGCAGATGAGCAGTTTGGATTTCGCCATGGGCATTCAACTACTCATCAACTCTTAAGAGTTAACAATTTAATTCGTTCAAACAAATCTGAAGGCCACTCAACTGGAGTTGCTCTTCTAGACATAGAAAAAGCATTCGACAGTGTTTGGCATGAAGGTTTGATTGCTAAATTGAAAAAGTTTAATTTTCCACTTTATATTATGAAATTAGTTCAAAATTATTTAACTGACAGAACTCTTCAAGTAAATTATCAAAATTCCAAATCTAATCGACTACCTGTTAGGGCAGGAGTTCCTCAGGGTAGCATTCTTGGGCCTATATTGTATAACATTTTCACTTCGGACCTCCCTGATTTGCCTCAGGGTTGCCACAAATCTTTGTTCGCTGATGACACAGGCATTTCCGCTAAAGGAAGAAGTCTTCGTGTTATTTGCAGCAGACTGCAGAAAAGTTTAGATATTTTCTCTTCTTATTTACAAAAATGGAAGATTTCTCCCAACGCTTCCAAAACTCAACTTATAATATTTCCACATAAGCCTAGAGCTTCGGTTTTGAAACCTAGTAGTAGTCACATAGTCACTATGAACGGAGTTCCAATTTCCTGGTCAAACCAAGTGAAATATCTTGGATTAATACTTGACCAAAAATTAACTTTTAAAGATCACATTGAGGGCATTCAAGCCAAATGTAATAAATATATAAAATGTTTGTATCCTCTTATAAACAGGAAATCCAAACTTTGCCTGACGAATAAACTTCTAATATTTAAACAAGTTTTTAGACCGGCCATGCTTTACGCTGTGCCAATATGGTCTAGTTGCTGCACTACCAGGAAAAAAGCACTTCAAAGGATTCAGAACAAAATTCTGAAAATGATTTTGAAGTTGCCTCCCTGGTACAGTACTACCGAAGTACATAGAATTTTGAATGTTGAGACTTTAGAACAAATGTCCAACAAAATAATTAATAATTTCAGGCAAAAATCGTTGCAATCCTCAATTGCAACGATTAATTCCCTTTTTACTTAGATAAGATTTAGTTTTAGTTTTTAGTTTTAAGATATCAATTGTTATACTGACATGCAGGTTTAAAAAACCTGTTTAAAATACTGAATTGCCAAGACAGGAACAATGTAAAAATACTTAGATATATATCATAACAATTAAGGCTGGTACGTTACTGCAGTAACTGGAGCACCTAGGTTAAAATGAAATGTAATTTATTTTGAATTTGGAACAAATAAAGAGTTAAAAAAAAAAAAAAAACAAACAGTAATTGTATCAGGTGTTATTGAATTAATCTACTTGCAATTGGGCCAAAGCAAATACCTACTTTTTATTTTAGGGAAAACAGAGAGCTTAGGCTATCGTCACAGCTTCAATGACGTCAAATGTCCAAACAACTGTTAACCGATTGGAACGCAGGACAAACATGAGAAGATAGTCAAAATGTAATCCGACAGCAAGACAATGAAAAGATCGGTTTAATGTTTCTTCTATGGCTTCATTAAGTCCACACTGAGACTTCGCGCCGGCCCTCAACTTAGTGTTCTTTTCAAGCACTTCCACAGTTGTTAATTGAGAGCTTTCTAAACGTGCACCATTTTTGCATTTAGTATTATTATGTGGCAAGAACACGTAACACAAATTTCTCTTACATCCTATGTAAGGTTGGATTTATTGCATCCTCTGCATATGTTTCATACAACAAATGTAATGGCAGTTTTTACAATGGACTGCAGCGGGCAAGCAAGTTTTTCCAGAATGCATATTTTTGTATAAAACCGTCACGCAATGCATTTGGGAAAACAAATTGTATTCGAAAAATAAGCTAACATAAAAATTACAAAATTATTTTAAAATCCTTCCCGCGACCACATAACAGAATCTGTTCATGTCACAAAATATTGCAAATTCTGCATATTTTTCATGCAAATCTGTATACATTCTAACATTTCGCGGTTGGTGCAGTGACTCCCTTGTTTATGTTCATCGGATGTAATGGTCAAAGTGATACCATATTAAAACATTCACCACATTACATGCTGCATAATCATTCGAGCAAACCTTCATCGCAGCCCTGCTAGGTGAATGCGTGCTCTCGCCTACAGTCACTTCGCTTATATCAGCGAGCGAGAAAGAGTTACTGTATCGCATTCCATTCCCTATTACCGGCCGAGCCAATCCTGCCTACGGTGGCGCGTCGTCGTCTGCGCTAATCTCGGGTGTCGACAACCTTCAACTAGCCTGCAACGACCAGCCAGTAGCGCAACGGAAACGCACCCATAGCTTAGTATTAGCGCGGACATAGCTCCGTCGCACCGCGCCGTCATCCGTCCGTCGCGTAATCCCATAACTGCTCTCCGTCCATATCGAAAACCAGAGAGAGCAAAGCCATTGCCAGTAGCGGCCGGTCACACCGTAACAGCGTTGGATTTGAAATTTCTAATTTGTTGATAAATGTTTTATTTATTTACATTTTGCACCTTACGTCCTTCTACTAAATAACACTATGCTACGGGTTCGTCGCTGAAGCAAAAAAAAAAACTTCGTGATGTCGATGATCCCCGACTTTGCAATGCCATCATGAAATGATCTCTCTCGCGCTCGTCGGGTGGATTGTTACACTAACTGCTTATGGACACGCGGACAAAAACCGAAAGAGAGAGTTGCTTGATCCGAGCACAATCCGCAAAACTCTCAACCGCCTTGGACATTTATTCAAATCAGCCTCCCGTTGTCACCGTCGTCGCCGTCGTCCTCCGAATAAAATGCGGACGGACCTTTGGGCACGGGGAAGATCTCTATCGCCTAATTGCCCGTTTTCTCCCATCAGGCCGGGTAATAGTAGCTCCTCCGACTCTCACACATAACTAGGGGGCGGTCCCGCAGTCGGTCGGCGTAGTTAGTCACTCAGGTCTCGTAAAAATAACTCGCGTGATTAGAGAGATGCGGGCAGGCACAGGGTGAGCTTAGTGCACCTCTTCCCATGCTCGTGGGACCCAATGTACCTTTCTCCCCAATGGGGTGCGACAAGGCGACAAGGTGAGAGATAAACAGTGGAAATTAGACGAACAGATTAGGCGTCTTTTTAACGTTTCTGTTTACGCAATTTTGTGGAATGCTGCCCGTGCGCGTCGTGGAAAGGTCACCGGACGACCGCGGGACAACGACGATGACGACGATGATTATTGGGAGGAGAAGCGGATGGGCTACTTCCAGGAAATTGCTTCTAAATAACAGTTTCGATGACTCCTCCCTTTTGGTTGGTGATTAGCGCAGTTCGATCACGCGGGTTTTGATGATTCGATCCGAACAGTTGGTGATTTTGCTTTCGGTTGCAAGGGGAAAGGAGCTGACAAGATTTTATTGGTTTTGTAAATGTATTAGTTTTTACGGCAGTATCAGCATTCAACAGGAGGAATTAGACGAGACAGATCAATAAATCATCAGTAAAATAGCACCTATTTGCCCTTACGACTACAAATCAAACAATTTGAAGACATGTACTTTAGAGTATATTCCTAGCAGAATCGAGATTTTTTTTTTTTTTTGAGAGCACAATTCAAGAAAAAACAGTGACAAGCTATGGCTCAAGCTTCCGTGGATTCCAATACACGGACAATTCCTCACACATCAGCTGGTTCGAAACTTACCAATTTGAAAGTAATCCCAAACATTGCTGAACGCTGGAACTTTCCGAAAAAGCCAACGAAATTTTCCAAAGACGATCCCTTTCATTGGCCACTTTCTCTCCATCTCTGACCCCGGAAGGGGCAATAGACGTCAAACGTTTTAGTTTTTTCAGTTCCATGTGACATCCGCTTGCCTATTTGCTGCAACAACGGCTTACCTAAAAAATTTCCCCTCGTCTAATTATCAGTTGCGTACGGCAGCATCAGATTGGAAAATTTAGCTCCCATTTCCAGCTCCCATCAACGCAATGCCAATGTCTGTCATTTACACCGCCAGCCTCTTTCTCTCCAAATAATGACACAAGACGACGCATATCGGAAGGGCAAGAGAAAATCACACCAATTATGACTAAAGTGACTAAAAGGCACTCGCAAAGCACGACCCAGTGATGCCAGTTTTTTTTTTTTTTTTTTTTTTTTTTTGTAAGCATCCAGTCATACTGATAAAGTTTAAATTCTTCCAGATTTTTGAGAATTCACCCAGTTTTATCCAGTTTTTCACAGAAAGATTAAGAAGTTAACGCTTTAAACTTTTATATTGAAATAGAAATCTAAAAATGAGGAGATCCAAATAGCAAACAAAAATTAGCATAATTGTTTCTAATAAGTAATCAATCACATTTTTACAAAAACTCGGGTATTTTGGATCTTGCGTCAACATGTTTCAATAAATTGTAGCATGAAAGCAACGTCACTTATGATCTAAATGTAGGGCTGGTAGCCATCATTGCTGTTAAAAATAGTGATTTTAGTGACCATGTTGAAGAAATAATTGACTAAATAGTGACTTATAGTTGTAAAAATAGTGACTAAAAAGTGACCCTGCATTGAATTAAAAGTAAATTTTATTGAAAACTCTTAGGAATTTCTGAGGAGCACAACTCCTGTGTACTTCAACGGAAAATTCCAAAGGCATTCTAAGTGTAATTTCATAAAGTTTGTGGGAGGAAACAAATTTGGAGCATAAGTCCTTGATTTTTTTTAATAAAAAAAGGATTACAATTAAATCTGAGAATAACTCCAGGACATCTTCAAAGAAATTCGGAAAATAAGTTCAGTAGAGTTTGCCAAACAAATTATGAGAAGAAATCAAAAGAATTTGTGAGGAGAAATTCCAATGAATTCTTAGGACACTTTCAATGCGAGTAGAACTCCAAGGGAAGGAGTGAGATTCAAAAGGAAATCTGAAATGAATTCAATGAATATTCTGATAAACTTTCCAAAGGGTGTCTTATTGTGGAGAATTTAAAGGTAATTCCGAGGAAAACTAGTAGAAAGTTTAATTCGGAGGATAGCTTCATCGAAATTTCCATTGAATATGGAATGGATTATTCTGAGAACTTCTGAATTTTTTCCTGAAGTTAATGAATCTGCCTTGAAGTTATTTTGTAGTTTGAGAAACTAGACTGATGCCCACAATACTACTCTTCAAGTTCTTAAACTTCCCTGAACTTTAAAGGACTTCCTAAAGTTTTCTTAATTTTTCTAACGATCATGAATCTCTTCTAAAGGTTTAACAATTCGCTAAACTTCTTTAAACTTTATGTGACTTCTTTGTTCTTTTCTGAAATTCCCAAAACTGCTCTAACGTTTTTGCAGTTCTCATTAAGCTTGTGGTACTGCGCTGAATTTAATTGAACCGTCCTTAAAATGTTTAAGCTTTAGTGAACTTCTGAACTCATGCGAAGACCTCAGTTAAATTTTTAACATCTCTGAAGTTAGCTGAAAATCTGGGAACTGCTTTCAATTTCCCACTAGTTTTCTGAAACTAATGTAACTGACCTCTCCCTGAAATATCTCTAATTTTCGGAGCTTACTAAACTTCTTTCAAATGCTCCCGCATTTTGCTAATGTTCCTAAAAATTCCTGAAGTTCGCGGATCTCCCCTTAAGCTCGGTAAATTTCTATGAGGTTTTCGAAATGTTTCTAAAGACCACAGCCCTGAATTGATCAGTATATTTTAAGAACCCGCAACTTTCCTGAAATTGATTGATTTGCTTTGAAGTTTCGACAATTTTCCTTAAGTATTCTAAGCATTAAAAATACTCACTTATTTTCCCTGTACTTATCTATGCTTACCTGTAGTTCTCTAAATTAGTTAAATAATCTCGCAAATTTTTTGATGTATAGATATAGATTCAAAATTCCCTGCCGTTTTTGGGTCAATCATAGAATTCTTGGAATAACCCATAATCCAACGGAATTCCTTGTAAGTCGCTGCAAATTTGCTTAAGTTGAAGCTATCTGATCGTCCTCGAAGTACTCGGAACTTCACTGAATATTATAAAACTATCTAAGTTCTAAGTTCTCTGGAATTTCTTGAAGGTATTTATCATAAAGTTCTCGCATTTTTTTTAAATTAATGGAACTTCGTTGATATTCTCTAATCAACTTAGCTAAATTTTCGCATTTTTAAAAGTTCTTGAAATCTCCATGACATAACACCTATAAAATACTCTCAAGTTTTCCGGATGTTCATATAATTTTTATCACGTTCCAGAAGTTCCATCGGAGCTTTGCTGAAGTTTTCTAGAACTTCTTTAAGGATTATAGATTTTCTTGAAATTATTTGAACTGCCCTTTGGTTGTCTGATCTGTCTTCATGTTCTCGAAGCTTTCCTAAAGCTCTCAATTCTATTGAAGATAAACTTTTCTGCAATTCTTTGGACTTCTATGAAGTTCCTGAAATATTTCTGAAGTTTCAATACATTCTTTGATGATCTCTGTATTTCCCTGAAATCCTGAAAACATCTTAAGGGTTCTAAATTTTTATAAATTTACGATTATAGAAATTGAAACTGCTCCAAAAAGTCTGAACTTAAGTCATGGGACCTCAAATTCCCCAAAGATTTCAAGATCTAGCTTTTCTGAGGTGCTTAAAACTTCTTAAAAAATTGCACAATACCCCTCAAGGTTTCTTTATTTCTCAAGTTCGCTCTGAAATTCAAGGAACTTCATTAACGTTCCTGAAAAATTTCGGATATTAAAAGAACCGATTTGAGGATTTTACTTCCAGTAAGTTCCCCATAATTTCAGTGTGTTAACTTCCCTTATGTTCCAGCAGATATGATTGCTTGGCTTTATCAAACGATTCAGGTACTATTTTCATAACCCGTATACATTAAAATCACTGTACATTTCATATGTAAGATCAATACTTGAATATTGCAGCATAGTTTGGTCACCTTTTTCATTCACGCATGAGGAACGATTAGAATCAGTGCAAAAGCAATTCTTACTATTTGCTCTTCGTAAATTAGTTTGGACAAGATTTCCTCTTCCATCTTATGAAGTAAATACGCTGCATGCTCATCAACATTCAAACATTGAAAGCGCGATGTGAATTTGCAATGGTTTCGTTTGTGAACGATATAGTATCGCATCGAATTGACTCAGTAGAACTGTTATCAAAGCTTAATTTTTACATACCTTCTCGGCAACTGCGAACTCGAAATATATTTACTACAAATCACTATCGCACAAATTATGCCAAATTTGGTCCACTGAATCAAATTATGACTGCTTACAATAAACAAAGTGAAGCTATTGATTTTATAATGACAAAAACCAGATTAAAACAGTACTTTAATTCTATTCGTAATCTTAACACATGACTTGTAACTTGTAAAAAATGGTCTACATCTGATTGATGACAAAATAAATAAATAAATAAGTTTGTTTATGAAGCTTCACTGAAATTATCAGCATTTCCTTTCATTCCTCAGAACTTCTTCAAAGTTCCTACAATTGTTGTGAATGAAGATCTGGAAGGAACTGATTTTCTTGGATTTTTTATGTTTTTTCCTGGTATTTTTGGGAAAATAAAAACGCACCGAAAAAGAAATTTAATTTTCGGTTCGGAGAACTTCCTCTTAGAGATGCCCACAAAACTAGCTTCTTTCCCTTTTTTTCATTACCATCATCTGTTTTCAGAAAGCGAGTAATGGCACTATCACCATAGGCCATATAGGGCTAGGACAAGAGTTAGTGTTCATGTCCGGACCACTAAAGGAAGATGGAGCATCCCTTAACATTTTTAGACTCCCAATGACCAATTATTTATAAATAACAATACAACGGAACGTACGGTACGAGATGTCCACGTTTCATCCATTTATTGGATTCTGAAGCATTGTGTTTAAATCTTTGACTTAAACAGGTCCGATGTATCTGAATCATCTTGCCCCTTAAATTCTGCACAGTAGGCCTGGCCGTTTTGATATTTTTTGCGCATCTCTGCAACATATACTAAATAGACAAGAAAAATTACGGAGGTATATTTATCATTTTCCAGGATGATTTCATGAACTGGCTGTGTTGATGTTAGATTAGATTAGATCAGATTAGATTAGATTAGATTGGATTAGATTAGATATTTAAAAAAAGCTATAAATCATTTCGAAAAGTACTGAATCACTTGAGAATAGATCGAAATTACTTCGAAAAGTACTGAATTGCTTCATTAATTGAAAAATAATTGAATAACTTCGGAAAGAATTAATTCACTTCAGAAATGTTCGGAATCACTTCCGAAAATACTGAATCATTTCAGAATGTTTTAAATAACTACGGAGAAAAACACTTCAAAACGGACAGAATCGCTTCACAAAAGATCTGAATCACTTCGCAAAGCAAGGTTGCAAAGACTCATTTCAGCTAAAACAATGTTTTTCCAAATTATGAAATAATTAGATTCCATGATCAAATTTTGAATTGGTAGGATACAAGAAGAGGTTGCAAAGAATGTGTTTGACATATTAAACCTGTTTATTTCACTTCATGAGAGTCACAATCAGCGATTTTTCACAAACTCACTCACTCACTCACTCACTCACTCAGCGATCAGCAAATCGCTGATTGTGACTCAAAGAAAGCAAAATTTACAGGTTTTATGTTTCCAACGCATACTTTGTAACCTCTTCTTGTAAGTTACAAGTAAAACATGCCATCATACCATCTTTTGGTTTTATTATTCAGAAAAACATTATTTTAGCTGAAATGAGTCTTTGCAACCTTGTCGCAAAGTACTTAATCATTTCAAAAAGTACTGAATAGCTTATGAAATCACTTTAGAATTTACTAAAACACTTCAGGAAAGTTTGGACTCACTACGGAAAGTACTGAATCACTTCCGAAATGTTTTCAATAACTACGGAAACTTAATCACTTCGGAATGTATCAATGTTCAGAATCACTTCTGAAAGTACTGAATATATTAAGAAAAGATTAAGAAGGTACTCAACCACTTTAGAAATGTTCGGAGTCACTTCACAAAGTACTAAATGATTTCAGAAAAAACGAAATCGCTTCGGATAGTACTGAATCATCTAGCGGCGCCGGTGGTGTAGTGGTAAGCGTGATAACCTCTCACCCCAGCAGGCCTGGATTCAATCCCAGTCGGCGCCACCGGGATGTTCTGAGGCATAACATCTCTGATCACGCCTTCCTTCGGAAGGGAAGTAAACCCGTTGGTCCCCGGTTCATTAGTTGAGGGGTCGATAGGTAGGGTCAAGGTGTGGGAAATGCCTCCCTGGCGTCGGTAGCATTGGTGCTCTGCACGGAAAACAACATCTGAATAAAACAGCAAAAAAGGTTATCTTCCATTGAATTCCACTTAATTAATTTTGGTATCCATGACAGATACGTATTTCGACTACAATGTGCAGTCTTCATCAGTGTCATTCCCACTAAAGAACTTATCAAAATCTAACCCCCTTAAGTATTTTGGAAGGGGGTTAGATTTTGAAAAGTTCTATCAAGGAATTAAATGGAATATAACATTTTTTGCTGTTTCATTTAAGCACTCCGCTAACAACCCAATTTCATTACTTCATTATGAGGGCTAAAATAGAAGTTGTTCAGTACTTTCCGAAAATCTCTGATGTGAGTCAGTACTTTCCGAAGTGATTCAAAAAAATTCAATAACAATTCAGTATTTTCCGAAATGATTTAGAACTTTTCTGAAGTGAACCAGTACTTTTCGAATAAATCCCGCATATTTCTGGGATGATTCAGTTCTTTTATAAAGCGATTCAGTACTTTCCAAAGCTATTCAGAACATTTTCGATATGATTCAGTACTGTCTCCGCCTAAAATTTCTTAAATGACCTAGTACTTTTCTAAGAGATTTAGAGCCTTTCTGAAGTGATTCAGTCCGAAGTGATTCCGAGCATTTCTGAACTGTTTCAGTTTTTTTCGGAAGTGATTCCGATTTTTTATGAAGTTATTCAGTACTTTTCGAAGTGGTTAAGAACATTGCTGAAGTGTTTCAGTACTTTTCGAAGTAATTCCGATCGTTTCTGAAGTGATTCAGTACTTCCCGAACTGATTTTGAACATTTCTGAAGTGGTTCAGTACTTTCGGAAGTGATTCCGAAGTTTTCAAAAGTAAGTCAGCACTTTCCAAAGTGATTTCAAAGTAATTCCATACTTTCGAAGAGATTCCGACAATTTCTGATGTGATTCAGTTCTCTTAAAAGGGATTCCGAGTATTTATGAAGTAATTCAGCACTTCCAAAATTATTCAAAACATTTTCGAAGTGATTCAGGACTTTCACAAGTGATTTTGAATATATCTGGAATGATTCAGTTCTTTTAGAAGTGATTCTGATGTTTTATTAAGGGATTAAGGGGGTATTCCCGATCTTTTTTTTCAAAAAATCAAATTTTTTGTTTTCACGTTTTTTTGTACTTTAGACTATATACTTTCATCCCCCCAAGCCGTTTTCCGATCAGCGAATTCGGTGTCCAGGCATAGCTGACTAATGGTAAGAACCCCCAAATGGTTTTAACTAAAGTCAAAACTTTAAACGCGTTTTTCTCGAAACCACATTTTTTTTATCGGGCGAAGATTTTTCTCAGAAACTATAAGAGATATTGACTTGAATCTTTACGCATTTTGTTCCTTATTAAATTCTTTGGAGCTTCTCCCACTTTCAGCCAAAAATATTAACATTTAACATTGTTTGAAGCACCTTAAAGCTGCAAAAAAGCGGGCTAAAAATCGCCTGTTTTTTCATATGGCCGCCATTTTGTTAATTTGCAAGATTTTTTGCTGCCAACGGGAGAAGCTCCAGAGAATCTTATCAGATTATTAATTTCATCACGAAATCTGTTTCAGATGAAGCCGTTCCAGAGAAAAGTCTTCGCCCGTCCAGGCGTTTGCGGCGAACAGGGGTCTGTTTGCCGCCATTTTGTGACGTCAATAATGTCTTTTTTTATGTCGAAAAAAATTTATTTGTAAACTTTAATGTTCAATAAACAAGAATCCCAAAGAGTTAGGCGCATTACTATTCATTTTCCTTGAAAAAAAATTAATTGAAAAACAGGCCGAAAAAAGGCAAAAGATTGGGAATACCCCCTTAAGTACTTTTCGAAGTGATTTAAAACATTTCCGAAGTTGTT
The DNA here is from genome assembly GCF_037179485.1 of Ochlerotatus camptorhynchus. Taxonomy (NCBI): domain Eukaryota; kingdom Metazoa; phylum Arthropoda; class Insecta; order Diptera; family Culicidae; genus Ochlerotatus; species Ochlerotatus camptorhynchus. Next base: position 302,079 of record NW_027040644.1, read on the forward strand.
TTGATTTTTTCTTAAGTGAATTAGTACTTTCTGTAGTTCCCAACATGAAAATTGTATTTTCTCCAAGCGAATGTTTTTATGTGATGCTAAACTTTTTGAGAGGTGATGCAATACTCAAATGAGTGTTGCAATACTTGTATATGCAAGTCCATTTTTATGACGAGTAGTGTAACTTAACATCGGGGCCTCCCTTAGCTCAGGTCTATATTTTTTTTTGATTTGGAAAACTTCTCGAATTCCATAGAGTATGATTGTTCTTGCCACACAATTATTCTAATGCAAAAATGGTACAGGCATCGAAAGCTCTCAATTAATAACTGTGGAAGTGCATCTAGACCACTAAGTTGAGAGCACGCAATAAGCTAAAATGCGATAAGCATTAAGCTTGAAATGCGAAGAAGAAGAAGAATAATTAGAAGAAGAAGAAGAAGAAGAAGAAGGAGAAGAAGAAGAAGAAGAAGAAGAAGAAGAAGAAGAAGATTAAATCAGCTATGGCTAATATGGGCTCACTGCAGAAAATTCGAAACCAATATTTTAAAGCTTAGGCTCGAGATATGTTGGATCACTTCAGGAAAGCTTTGAAAACTTTAAATAGGATTGAATGACATAACAGAAAAGTTTAGGCTCAGTTAGAAAAATGTTGATGACTAATTTGAAAGTTTGAACTCACTTAAAAAATGTTCAGACTCAGTTTTGAATTTGCTTTGAAAAATGTCACCTCAAGTAGGAATTTTCCGAATCTATTTCAGATTTGGTCTCCCTTCTAAAAAGTTTAAACAAAATTTTGAAAAGATTGGATTTATCTCGGAAAATGTTGAATCACTGTAGAAAAGAATTGCATCACTAAGCAGCATTGCAGCAGGTTTGCAAGTTAAAGTGTACCAAATCGGGCAACTACGGTGGACTGGGCTCATCGTAACAATCAATGTCGGATAACGACCCAATGAAAATGGTTCTTGGTAGCGACCCGACTGGAACAAGATAAAGGTGTGCGCAGCAAACAAGGGGAATCGATCAAATTGAAGGCAGCTTACCTAGTGAGTTGCTAAACAAGATTAGGAAACCTGGCATGCCATACCGGTCTAGTACCAATTTATGTAAAAATTCTGTAAAAGAACAAGGTGATATTCTAGAACAAAATAAAATCTAGCAAAGCGAGTATTAGCGATATTCGAGAACAAAGGAACGATGCTGTTCTTTTTATCGTCTGATCCGTTTCCTAGACGAGTGTGTCGATGGGAAGCCAAATCGGAGCAGACAAAAGAAAAACTTGAGATTTGCTCCGGCCAGCGTTGGGAAAATATAAAAAAATCAAATCTCACCAAAAATCAAATCTCACCAAAAATCAAATCTCACCAAAAATCAAATCTCACCAAAAATCAAATCACGATTCATTTTCGTAGACAAAAATCAACAAACAGACAACTGCAATTGATATTGCAAGCTGTGATATCTCGCGTAACATTTGAAAAGGACCTATCATCGTTGATTGATTCTCTTCATCGACTTTCGTTTTAGTTTACCACGGTTACATAAACGAATTTCTCGAAAAGCTCACAGCACAGTTCGACAGAGGATTATGTTAGCTTGCGCCTAAAACAACATACTCAATGTGAAATTTATTTGCAGTCGGGTTATTCGCGAAAGAGAAAATCGTTGAAAAGAGTCGCCCATTTCTCGTGTTTCACCAGCTGCAAATCTCACCAAACTGTGGTGAGATTGAGTTTCATTATTTTTTCTTTACACCCGAATGCATCCGAAACTTCCACAGCAACCGGCAGCAGTCGCTTCGTGTCTGCCATCGGTAAAGAGAAAAAAAAGTGATAGCATTATGATACCTTCTCTATCTAAGAAAACGAGATGCAACGGAATCATTTTTGCGTCGATTCAACTTTCAGCTTCAACATTACACGTTGTGAATAGTCTCGCAATATCATTTTTTTTTTTTCTTCTTTATTATAGAGATTTTTAGCCTGAGGCTAGTTCATCTCTTACTCGCAATATCAAAGGAGCTTGTAAAATCAATATAAAGCATGATATTTTGCTCCAATATCACGCGTGATATTGAGAGCGTATGAGAGCGGAAAAATATCAACTTGTTAATGATTATGCCATCACTGGTTCCGGCCTAATTGTTTGTTTGAAGTGATCATTCACATTTTTGCAAAAAAATCGGGCATTTGGATGTTGGAATGGCGTTTTAACATTTTTCATAAATTGTAGCATTAAATCGTCACTTTTGATTTAAATGACGGTGGGATACAGCTAAATAGAAAAATTTAGCCTTTCTAGGAAAAATATACACGGTATTCTTCTTAAGAAATTTATTGTAAAGTTTTTTTTTAAGTGTTTAAAACTCATATATTTCAATAACGTCTTTTTTTTTTTTTTAATTTTCATAATATTTTTATTTTTTAATTTTCACTCAAAAATGCCAAAATTTCCGTTAACATTTTTCCAAGAAAGACTAATTTTTTTCTACTACTTTGGTTCAGAAATCATTTTGATTAAAAAATAAGATTTCATGCTACGATTTATTGAAAACTGTGAAATACGCCATTTTCAAAAGCACTTAGTACTCCGCAGTGCTGTAAATTCTCAAAATCATTTGATCATTTTTGATGAAAATGAAAAAAGCAGCTAAAGGGTGTTCACGATGAAATTGCCACACACAAAATTGATTCGCAAAATTCGAGTTTTCATCCGATTGCCATCAAATTTTCAGGGATTGAGAAATAACTATTAAACTTCATTTTACCATTTAACTCGTATTTTATTTACAGTCCATACGCAAATGCCCGCACCTTGGCCTTAACCCCGGCCATAAGATTTTGCACAACCTGTGAATCAACCGTTTTTTGCATGTAAACCCATACTTTCTTCAGTTCCTCGACTGTCTTCACTACCATAGGTCGTTTAAGAAGGTGCTGCTTCATAATCGCCCAGTACTTCTCGATGGGGCGGAGCTCCGGAGTGTTGGGAGGGTTGAACATTTTCGGCACGAAATTGACCTTATTGTCCGCATACCACTTCAGCACGTCCTTGGAGTAGTGGCATGAGGCCAAATCCGGCCAGAAGATTGTTGGGACGTTGTGGGCCTTCAGGAGAGGAAGCAGCCGCTTCTGGAGGCACTCTTTTATGTACACCTGTCCGTTCATCGTGTCCTGGGTCACGAAAGGTGCACTCCGCTTCCCGCACGTGCAGATGGCTTGCCAAATCAGGAATTTCTTCGCAAATTTGGACATCTTCTGAGTGCGGACATGCTCCGGAACGCTGAACTTATCCTTGACCGCGAAAAACAGGTTGCCGGGGATCTGTTTGAAGTCAGCCTTCACATATGTTTCGTCGTCCATGATGCAGCATTCAACTTTCGTCAGCATGTTGAGGTACAACTTCCTAGCACGGGTTTTGGCGGACTTGTTCTGCTTCTCGTCGCGATTAGGGGCCTTTTGTACCTTGAACGTTCGAAGCCCAGCCTTAGTTTTGGCCTTCTGGACAAAACTTCGGCCTAGGTGCAGCTTCTTAGCCACATCCCTAACGGAGGCGTTCGGATTTCGGTTGAAGGCCCCAACTACGCGGTTGTGATTTTTGGTGTTGTACGGAATACTTTTTCCTTCACTTCTGGGCTTCCGATCGGTGGTCAACCGTTCCTCGAACCCCTTAATCACTCGCGACACCGTGGAATTCGCGATTCCCAACGTTTTAGCGATGGAACGATGCGAGAGATCCTTGTTCTCGTGATGAATGCGCAAGATTTTATCACGCACGAGCTGTTCTTTCGACTTCATTTCCGCGAGTTTTGGTCACAGGACTTTAAAACTTGCAGGATGTAAATAATGCACTATGAACTAAATCCACCCAAATTTTCATTAAATTCTACCAAACGGTTAAAAAGTTAGAGCAATTTCATAGTGTGGCAATTTCATCGTGGACACCCTTTATTCGCTATCAAAGGGGACCGCCTCCGAATGGGTGATATCAGTTGCTTAGTCATTTGACGAAGGCATGGATCATTCTCATTTGAGAAACGCTATATATCATTCAATTGAGTGTAACCTACACACAAACTGTGCTCTGGTCGACATTCCGGCGAAAAAGCTAAGCCAACCCGACACAAACCTGACTTCCATCAAAGCTCAACCCGATGTTTACCCGACGTTGACCCAACATAAACCCAAAATTGATCCGACAACAACACGACATTGAGTCTACATCGACCTTAAATTAGCCCTACACTGATCCGACATCGGGTCGACTTCTCTGTTCGGGACCATTTTGCTGGATTTCTTCCATACTCCACTGTCGTATATCAAATGATAGTGAGTGACTCAATTGACAGTGACAATGAGCTTCGAATGAGAAAGGGGCTCTTTAAATTATGGTCATGTGAAAATTCGTTTGCACAGAATTGATTGAATGGTTGTATTGGTTCATCTTCAATCGAATGATATGAAAATTTACAGAACAATCGTGAAAATTGTTCTATCTCTGGAACTGGTTTTCACTGATTTTCTATGATTTACTTTGGATCTTCAAAACAATCTTCGTCTTTAAGTCTTTTTAGTATGGAATCTAATAATGTTTCTCAATAAACTTACCAAGTCCAAAAATCGTCAAAATTGTGTACATTGCAAATATGTCTAAGTTTGATTGAAATCCTTGATCGTCAAATATTATTTCCCAAAATCTATAAAATAGGTCTTACTCTGAGATTTTTAAATTTCTTCTCATTTAAATCTTTTTTTTTTTTTTCCTTCGTGCGTCACTCAAATGTTTAAAGTCATAAACTAATATAAATATTGTTTATCTTTTAGTCAAGTTCTAGAACCTCAACACTGTTACCCCGCACCCGATGCATTCCACAATCTGGATATTTTTCTTAGGTCTGATATCGATAATCGGAATCTTCAATGATTAATTTTACAGGTTCGGCTCTAGAATCCAAAATTCGAGAAAGCTTTAAAATTTTCCCTCATGAATACAATATTTATTGAAAACATGTACACGGTAAATTTGGTCAAGAAATTATTAGTAAAAATTTATAGAAAAGTGTTGTAAATTTGAATATCTCAATAATTTAATGATTTTTCTCCTTTACTTTACTTAAATCTTTATTATAAAACAGCAAAAAGGTTTTCTTCCATTTAATTCCACTGATACATATTTTGACTACAATGTGCAGTCTTCATATGTGTCATTTTGCTGTTTTATAGATTAAAACGTCAATTTGTTGAAATTCTTAGCCATCCCACCAAACGCAACGCAACGCAACAATTTATTGAAAAAATTCAAAGACGCCATTTAAAAAAAACTTTAAGATCCAATATGATCTATTTTTTTTTATAAAAATATGAATGATTGACCAAAACAAACAATTATGCAAAATCGGAGAAGAACGAATCAAAAATTATGATTTTTTGAGCTATTTGGCCTGGAACTTCTCCTTTCCAAGTTTTCTGATTTTCTATGTTGTTTCCTGAACTTCAACCTGTAGTTTTACGAAATTCCCTGAAGTTAAATAAAAATCCCAGATCTTGTACGAAGTACCTTGATTATTTTGCAAAATTCACTGAAGTCCTCTAGAGAATGCTATTTTACAACAAAGTCTGAGGAAGCTTTACAAATACCACTGACCTTATACACACTTTACTGAACTTCTATACAGTTCTTTGCACTTCTACGGAGTACGCTGAATTTCTAAAAATTTAGCTGAACTTCTATAAAGATCACTGAACTTTAACAAAGCTTTCTTAAATTCCATAAAGTTCAATACTCTTCTACAAAGCTTGCAGAACTTCTTCAGAATCTGCTGCACTTCCACGAATTTACTTGATGTTTTGCAATTATGTATGATGTTCTTTGAAGATCTAAAACTATCCCTGAACTTTTACGACGCTCCCCGAACTTCATCACAGAAACGGAGCTCTTGCGACATCTCCAACGTGACATCTCGTAACGTTTGTTGCAACATTGCACAGTGGTCCAGAATGCAGATTTAGGTGGAATGATATGTTTTGAGCCTGAATTTCTCAGCAAAGGTGTCTTGAAATAGCTTATAGATTTTAAGAAGGCGCAAATTTTTGCCGCATAAAGTTTGTCAATATCTTTCGCCGATCAAAAGTTATTGACGTTTTATACTAAAAATATGCACTTTTCAAATGTTAATATCTCTGGTTGGGGCAAACAAAAAAAAAGTTTTTCTACGGCATTTGAAAGGGCGTATGTTATTCTCAATAATATGAAAAATGGAGGTATGTTATTTTATAAACTCGTATAAAATCAATTTGAATTTATTCATATTTTTTACTATATTCGGATATATCTTTTTTATATTAGAAGAGATACAGACAACACATTTCGCTTTAAAACATTCGTCTTAAAGAGTTTTAAAAGTCTCTAGAAAATGACTTTCGTGAGAAATTTCAAATAAAAAAGTTAGTGCTAAAAAACTATTTTTTTCCAGGATTAACCTAGGTTAACTCCGAAAAATAACTCTAAAATGAGAACGTTAAGAGATAGAAGAAAAATTTGTCCAACAAAGTGGCTCACAATAAACTAAGCTACAACTTTTTCAAAAAACAAATGTTTTAAGGTATGTTTTTATTTTGTAAAACAAAAAGTTAGTTTAAAAATTCCCTAATTTGAGGACCACCCTGACGTTTGCAAACACCAAAAGAAAGGAATTTTTAAGAACAAAAACTTCTCCGACGACAATAAATGTCCAACTATTGAAATAAATGTACTAGCACGTTTTATTTAAATCTGTCATTAGAGTGGTCCTATGAAATCCATCTTTTGCCAATAACTTTTTTATTTGAAATTTCTCATGAAAGCCATCTTCTAGAGACTTTTGAAACTCTTTAAGACGAATGTTTTATAGCGAAATTTGTTGCCTGTATCTCTTCTAATAAAAAATATATGCCCGAATATAGTAAAAAATATGAATGAATTCAAATTGATTTTATACGAGTTTAAAAAATAACATACCTCCAATTTTTTCATATGCTTAGGAATAACATTCGCCCTTTCAAATGCCGTAAAAAACTTTTTTTTTGTTTGCCCCAACCAGAGATATTAACATTTGAAAAGTGCATATTTTTAGTATAAAAACGTCAATAACTTTAAATCGGCGAAAGATATTGACACGCTTTGTGCGGCAAAAATTTGCGCCTTCTTAAGATCTAAAAGTTGTTCAAAGAAATTCTAAATAAGAAAACTAGAGCAAAACAACTGTTTTTTTTAGAGCCACCCTAACTCAATTCAAGAAAATAGCTCTAAATCGGCCAATTTAAGAGATACAAAAAAGTTGTTTTACACAAAGTTGCTTGAAATTAGCTCAGCTCAAGAATGTATACTTTAATTTATTCAAACAAATAAGTTAGATTTTTGATTTTAATGATAATAGGAACCACCCTAGAATTCATTGTCATAAAAATGAGGGCATAACTATAAGGAACAACTTTGTAGAAGAGACTTTTAGTCTAAAGTTTCAATTTCAGGCTCAAAACATATCATTCCACCTAAATCTGCATTCTGGACCACTGTGCATTGCCACAAGGAACGTTTTTATCGGTAGATTCAAAGAGATCCATGCCAGATTTTGACGTATTAATTCCTTCGCTATAAAAAAAAAACTTGACACAATTGTATCAATAGCTGGCGAAGAGGAGGGGAGAGACAAACATTTCCAATTTCCAATGGTCCTTCGATACACCTAAGGCACGAGCAAAGCAAAATTTAGATGAGATTCACATATGCCTTAATTGAAATACACCATAATAGGAACGTATAGCCGTAACTGGTCACCTACCCTACTATACATTTGTTTTTAAGTTCATAAATGTTCGAGTTTGCAAAAAGATATAATTTTGATGAGGATCCAGTTTTTTAGATGAATTTGGTAAGGTATTTTTCAAAAAAAATGTGGGCAACCCTGGCTCCGATCGTTCTCCATTCACACGTGACAATCCGACTCGAAAAGGTGCTCTAGACGCTACAGCGGTTAGCGGTCTTTACACCCGCTTGCACTTATAAAGCTCGGAAGCATTGCGTGTTAAGTAATTAGCTTTTTCTCTATATTTATCCAACTGGCTGTGCGGATCAACCGAGACGATGCAAAGCTGCACATATATCCGAACCGGACCAGACGTTCGCGTGTGTGTAGGCATAAATCAAACATGGTGGTGGTTGGTTTGATGTAGTTATTGTTTGACTTTGAACTTGAACGCTCGCCAAAGTGCTCCTATCGCTTGGAGGGGCTTGGAATCGCAGCCTATAGATGCGTGAGTGGAATAGCTACATCTTACTACAGCGCTCTATCGACGACGACGACGACGACGACGATTGCGTGTGTTGTTCCGCATAGGTGCCAATAGTGATGGCCAGGATTTCCATCGTTTGGAATCCATGGGTGAGGAAATGGGGGAACTCCGCACTTTCCGCACAGAAAGAAAACGGTGCTGCGAGTACGCAAAATGAGAATGCGGACTGACTGGTTTTCGCGAGCCGCGGGTTGGCAGAAACGGTTACGGTTTGATTGAACAAGAAATTTGTTGGAATTTGTGAAAATACACCACAAACATGTCGACAAGTGGAAGCCTTAAAAACTCCGAGTAAAGGATTGGTACTCTAGCTACACACTTTGAAATAACTAATATTACACGTGACGGAATCCATCTTTGTGACACAATGGATTATTCGTTATCAAGTATATAATGTAAAATTAAGTGCTGCAAGTTCGTTACTCGACGAAAAGTACGTTTGATTGAGCAGAATTTAGCGGTTGTTATGACTCAATTACATTGCACTCATTACATGCATTTTTCTAAGTGTGTTAGGTAAGGTCAGCTCTGACCCTGTCGACTGTTCTGCAAATGATCGCCGGAGGCTTTCACCTTAATTTTGTTGAACTATCTTGTGCTAACAGTCGATTTCTGTAAACATTCTCCAATTATATCGCAACCATCATACCATACTCCATCAAATCGACTCGCGCCAACACAATCGCTGCCTAATGAATAGCATCACAATTGACATGTTGATTGGCAGAACCGTGATGGTGATATCGATCGGCGTTCTGTCAGTCAGGCAGTCAGCCAATCAAGGACGAATCTGAGCCAGAATTGCCGAGCACGATTGAGTGCGGGTAAACTTACACCATGTGACAATTGCCGCACGGTTCGGCCGATGGGTAATTGATAAGGCTTTCCGTTCCGTTCCGATCCGATACATTCATAAGGAAGAGAAGAGATAGATGGGGTTCTGGAACCTTGACATCGATTAGCTCACCCCGCTCATAAGCGTCGCCCACTTTATTGACAGGTTGATTACGAGTTTGACTGGCTGCGATCGAGTTAAAGGGCTCCTCCGGCAATCAACGAACGGTTGCATAAAGGCTGAAAACCCCACCATTCGGGATGAATGTCAGTCAATCATTTCGGATTGGATTTTCTCCAACACCAAACGATGGAAATGTCACATTTCAGCTCAAATGAGTGCCTTTTCTAGACTTGAACCACACGAATGGTTGCCAGGTCACGACAACTCCAGTCTGCATTTGTTTGCTTTTGCGGTGAAATCGGAATTAACGGTGTTCCCTTTTTTATTTTCGGAGGAAGAGCAGAAATCGTGACATCTCTTTCTCCCACCTAATGAAGCGTTTTAAAATGGCTCTCTGGCAGACAACTGCAAGCACGAAAACGTTTTTTTTTTCTAACGAGAAAAAGTCACGGTCAGATTAATGTAAGCCTCAGCAGCAGCGATTTAATCTGATGCTCTTTAGCACAATTTTCCTGGAATCACGTTTTCATGAGCTGCGTCTACCATCGGGGATCCGAGGCCACACAATGCACAATCTATTAGGGCATTTGAAGTGAATGTGAATTTCATTCAGTGCTGAGGAAAGCTTTGATGCTTTCCACTATTTCCTGGAATCGGTCTGTATTTGGTCTAATTTGATTAGGCGAGGACAATGTGCCTAAGTTAATTGTAAGCTGATTAGTCGCAACGACTGCCGTATGTCTCGCAGTAGGGGCTAAACAGCATGGTAGTTTATGTTTATAATGGTTATTTTCTTTTTTGTTTTCTTGTTCCGTAGGTACTCCATCGAGGGTGGCATAAAGCGGATCAGCTCAGAAAATCACGGAAATCAATTATGCTATTCACGGTATTTACCGATGGGTGTGAATACATGTGTTATATTTGTTCTGATTCCCACATTGACAGTGCCATTTTTGTCGAGAAGGGATTATCGCTTAGTGGCTGACGAAATAGAGTGAGCAACGCAGAGGAACAGCTGGATCCATTGGAAAGTTGGAATCCAAATTAAATGGTCGTTTAAATTGTGCTCTCAGCAGGGTTGGGAAGGCAAAATCAATTTGACCCTAGAGTACATTTTTGTTTTTGAAACATGGTGAAAAGATATATTTTTTAAATCGTCGCTGGTGGTTGAACAGATATTTATTGTTAGGTTTATTTTAGTAAAACGCTCGATTTTCAACTATTTACGAATGATCTTTATAACGACTAAAACTGAGCAAAATTTCAAGAAGTTATGATTATTTTATTTTAAAAAAATAAGGTTTTTCAAGAAAAAACCGTTTTCCTTATGTTGCTCTAACTTTTTGAAAAATCAACCAAATATGCCTAATACTGAGACAATAATTGATAAATGTTTGCTGAGTCAGCAGCCAAAAATTCAGAAATGTATCTTTTTAACTTGTGCTTTTAGAGCCGTTTTACTAAAATCTAAATACAACTGTACGATCAATTTTGAGATACACTGAAGCTTTAAGAACCGTAAAACACAGACACAGATTTTATTTAGCATTTAGCATTATTCATTGGTCAATATGTAATATTCTTTGATTTACTGAAAATGCTTGAACGAGAAAGTCACAATAGGGGATTTTTTTTTTATTCTCGTGTCGAAGGGTCTCAAATTATATGAAATTTTACCCACAGGTAGAGATATAATTATATGAACGATAAAATTAATTTTCTCGGAATTTAGCGGTTGAAATTATAAATTCGTTCGACTTCGTGTTCGAGCGTATTGGAATGCACTGAAAAATAAATTTACTTTAATTTGAATTTAAAATGCTAAATAAAATAAATTTAAATTATAACTCACTCCTTTCATAGTTAATATTTACCCAATAAACATTTAGCACGTGTTCAACATTTAATATGGAACAAGAGAAATTTAATTTCTAAAATGAAAAATTCAACATAATCCATAACATTTCATAGCTTACATTTTAAAATTTACATTGGACATATTGCATTTAATATTTGGCATTTATCGTATAGAAATTTAACATTCATAACAAAAAAATTAAAATTAAACATATAACATTTTACATCCGTCATTTAACGTTTCCCATTTGACATTCTCACTTAAAATTTAAAAATAATAATTTTGTTTTAGTTTATTTGTACAGGCTCAATCGAATAAACTTTACAGAGACAAGTTGTAATTTGCGTTATGCATAATTAATGTCTTAAATCTAGAGTTAAAGGGTTTGAACCGATTACTCGCGGTTGTAAAATTTAAAATTTATTATTCAACATTTTAAATATAACATTTAACAAAACAAACACTTATTTAAACTTAAAATTTAACATTAAAAGTTCAAATTGAATAATTAACATTAACATTCCAAAATTTAAATTATGCTAGTAAAATTTAAATTTAAAAATTAAAATTTAAACATTTCAATTTAATAAAATAACTATTTGCCTGGTTCCTGACCAAATTGGATAAAAAAAAATAAAAATTTAAGACTTGACACTGTTCAACTTGCTTGACACTTTACATAATTAGTCGAGTATTAGTACAAGACACTGAAGAAGTCTGCACATAGTAGACGAAATACGCGTATCTGTCAAGGATAAGCAATTAAGGTAGTGGAATTAAATGGAAATTACTAATCCTTCTCTCTCTCTCTCATTATACAGGTATTCCACTAAGACGCCCACATTCATCAGGATTTATGTGTTATGGGTAATCATTCATATTTTTGTAAAAATTCGACAATTTTTTTTTCAAAATGGCGTCTTTTACATTGTTCAATAAACTGTAGCACTAAAACAAGGCTTCTGATGGAAATAGCGTCTGAGACTAAGTTGTTCAGGAAAATAAAGTAATACTGAGGAAAAATACATACAGCAATTTCATATTTTAAATTTAATCCAAATTCAACATTTAACAATCTACATTTAACATTTAACATGTTATAAAGTATGTGTTTTTTTTTTTAGTGTACAGCAGTTTGAAAGCTGTGGTACCAGCGTTGCCAGATGTACCGATTTTCAAACATGATACCGATATATAAATAAGGTTCATCAGAATAGCAATTTGAGAAATTTTACAATTTATACCGATTCTTAAATAATAAATGCCTGCGCTCAAATGTCAGAGAAAACTGTTGTGAAAGACTTTAATCTTTTTGAATATGTCAAATGTTTTGCCCAAATGCTCAAATACTCAAATACTTTTTCAACTATCCGTTTTTTTCCGGCCTTCTTCTAGCTTCCCCTGGAATTGGATACTCCTAGAATTTTCTTCCCATTGCCATAACCATTATTGCTTCCTCTGGATGTCTGAAAGTTTATTGAAATTATATCCAGAAGTTTCTCAATATTTTTATTGGAAGCATTCCGGATGTTTTTCCGAGTATTCCTAGAACTTTCTTAAAACTTCCTCCAAAATAGTTTCTTTTTCTGGAACTTTTTTTTGGCTTGCTTCAGGAGCTAATTCAAAAATTCCGCGAAATTTTTTCCAACTTTCCTGGAAAGGCCGTTCTTACTTCAAAAGTTGAATTTTTTGCCTTCAAAAAGGGCAAAAATATAAAATTAATTAAAATAGTAAATACCGATAAATACCGATTTTTTAAAACTTTAATACCGAGTAGACACCTGTTTCTCAAAGGAAAATATTTATTTTCGAACAAATTCATAAGTTTACTTTATAAAAATAAAAATCGACATACACTGGAGTCGCTTTTTACGTGGGTGATACGTCCCGCGTAAAAAAAACCGCGTAAATTCAGAAATCCACGTAAAAAAAGACCATGTAAAACAACCGCGTAAAAAGCGACTCTGAAATCCGCGTAAAAAAAACAAAATCCGCGTAAAAAAACCGCGTAAATTCCGAAATCCGCGTAAAAAAACCGCGTAAAAAAAACGTGTAAAAAAACCGCGTAAAAAGCGACTCCAGTGTACATATGACCGATTCCACGTGAGTTTGAATGTTCACTTCTCATTTCTAAAGAACGCTCGGACTTTTCTCTTGATACCACTTTTTTAGAGATGAACTAGCCTAAGGCTAAAAATCTCTTTAATAAAGAATTGATAAAAAAAAAAAAATCTTGATACCACCCATTAGATTCTGCACAACTTTCTTCTTAACTTTTCGTTGTGCTGCCATCAAAAGCTTTTTTCCAAATTTGTCGGTTCGGATGTATCGCACATCATCAGGCACATCTGTCCTCTGCTCATCGTTGAAAAATTGCGGCCCGGGAAGTGTACTGGTATCCAATTTGACGTACGTCTCGTCGTCCATCAAAATGCACCGGTTCGGCTTTTGAAGGAGGACGTCATACAAGTTCCGTGACCGTATTTTCGAAGAAGCTTTCTGTGAATCCGTCCTTTTGGGTGCATTTTGCTTCTTGTAGGTTCTGATATTGTAACGTTTTTTGATATTCTGCACAGTTACGACGCTAATGTCCAATTTTTGGCAATTTCACGAACGGAACACGGTTTATGCGATTTCAAGAGGCGTACTGCTGGCAGCTCTTTTTTCTGGTCCGATGCTCCCTTTTTGCGCCCAGATTTCGGTAAATCTTCAAGAGAACACGTTGCTCCTAACTTCGTAACAATCTTGAACATTGTAGATTTACTGCTATTCACGCTTTTTGCCAATTCTCGAAACGACAACTTTTCGTAAAACCATTTGTGCAGAATTAATCTGCGAGTTGATAAGCTGATCCCATCCATTGTTCGAAATTTCTCACTTTTTTCAGGTGTGTTGCCAAAATAAACAATGTTTTTACACACTGAGCGAAAATTCACAATTTTTCGTTACGTTTTAACCCTAAACCATTGATAAACAGGTGTCCACTTTCTTCCTTATGATTAGTTTTATGTGGATCAGCAATATTTTGGTTGAAGTTTTTGGATTTTCCAAGACAGCACGTACTTTGAAAATTCTTGAAACATGAATCAAGCATCGTAGAAATCACGGTGGCTACTGAATTTAATAAATTAAATTCCTTTTTATTTCCTGGGTGCCCAGTATATTTTTCTCGGTTCCATAAAATAGCTTAATTTGGTCAGCAATGGAAAAAGATAGGGCATTGAAAAGAATTGCAACAGCAAATATTATTTTTTTTATCTAGTTTGTTTCTTTGGAAGGCTCAATCGCGTTAGCTTTACGGAGCCGATAATTCATTGTTCATTGTTTGTAACAAAATTAACTTATTTCTATGCCTAGTAGGAGTTGGGCCGAATACTCGCGGCTTACCCGCTTAGTTAAAGAGATACACTGTCGAAGGATTGGATCAGGGGAGGTTCTAAGCTAGTACAATAATTTAGATAATTATTTTTAGCCTAAAGATATTTGAAATGATTTTAAAAGTTTTAGAATTTTGACATTTACAGTGCTGTTCGATATAATAGCAGCGTAACTTTGTTCTCCTAAGATCAATTGAGCCGAAACGTTGGCCACAGAACTACAAATATGTTCAATTTAACGATTGCAAAATACCAAATTCTTCGACATTTTTACCTAGGGGATGAGTACTTAAGGGGGTTAGATTTTAAAAAGTCTTTAGTGGGAATGACATTAATGCATTGTAGTAGTAATATATATATATCTGTCATAGAAAGCAAAATTAATCCAGTGGAATTAAATGGAAGATAACCGTTTAATTTTGTAATCGTTAAATTGAACATATTTGTAGTTCTGTGGCTAAGGCTTCAGCTCAATTGATCATAAAACAACAAAGTTATAATCATGTCAAAGTTGACCATTTTGTATGAAAATCGGCATGCGCTGCTGTTATATCGAACAGCACTGTGTCTAAATTGTTTGTTAATTATTCGAAGGGTACTAAGTCAAGTTGAAAGATTGAGCAAAGAAATTGTTTTAGAAAATAATTACATTTATGGAATATCATTTAAATTCTCGGACTAATAAATGTTGTGGACATAACATGAGAATTGTTGTTTTTATTATTTTAAGGTTACATTATAGTTTTTTTTTTACAATTTTGAACTTTGAATTTGACTGAAAATTTCAGGTCATAATGAGAATTATTAATTTAAAGGCGAATTCGAAGCTAGTTCTGAAGAGACTACTATGGGAATTTTGAGTACAATTCCATGGACCTCTAAGGAAAATTAGAAGGAATTTAAGTGAGGATTCTGAGGAATTCGAAGGAGGATTCAAATTAATGATGGTATGACTACAATCCTGAAACTACGCCTAATTATGACAAACGGCTGAAAATCTCTTAACCCTTTATAAGCCAGTGTCAACTACAACGGACATTTTTTTTCCTGTTCACTCACAAAATCTTTAAACATTTTTTTACGTAGGATTATGTCTTTCGGCTACATATTGCGGGCGCATTCTCAAAAAACAAAATTTGACCGCGTTACGAAAAGTGGTCAGGTTTTAACCATCTGTAACTCTGTCAATAGTGGATGGATTTGTATTCTATACATGTCAATCGCTTGGAAATTTTTCTACAAATCTGTTCAAATGAACACTTTATCAATTTTCAAAAGGTCACTATTGAAAATTGCACAAATTTCCATCTGTTGCAAGCAATAATTATCAAAGTTATCACCGATTGCTTGCCAAAAGCGCTTTCTCTAATACAGATTTCAAAAACGAGTTCTATTCAGTCTCGCCGAACGGTGCTTATTCAATCACCGTCTGTGGTGGTGTCTCCGGTCGGTCGTCATCAGCAGCAGTGCTTTCGGTGCGTGGCGTTGAACATTGTTGATATCCAAGGAAACGATGAGGGAATACTTTTCTAAACTATTGATGCCATACCAAGAGATTTTCCAGGATCCAAGATTTTTTTGAGAAATTAATGAAAGTTCTAGTGACAATTAGTAAATATATGATGATAAAATGATGACAATAAAACACGCGCAGAAGACGACAGGCTACCGGTCCCTGATCTTTAAGAAGTTGAGGAGGAGATCGGTCGACTGAAGAACAACAAAGCAACTGGTGTAGATCAACTACCAAGTGAGCTATTAAAATACGGTGGTGAAACACTGGCTAGAGCGCTGCATTGGGTAATTGCCAAGATTTGAGAGGATGAGATATTACCGGAGGAGTTGATGGAAGGTGAAGGATTGCTGCAATTACCGTGCGATCACACTGCTGAGCGCCGCCTACAAGGTACTCTCCCAAATTCTCGTGGGGCAATATCAGACGGGATTCATGGGTGCCCGCGCTACCACGGACCAAATTTGCGCGATTCGGCAGGTTCTGTAGAAATGCCGCGAATACAACGTGCCCACACATCATTTGTTCATCGATTTCAAATCCGCATACGACACAATCGATCGAGATCAGCTATGGCAGAATATGCACGAGTACGGATTTCCGGATAAACTGACGCGATTGGTCAAGGCGACGATGGATCGAGTGATATGCGTCCCTTTGAATCTCGAAGTGGGTTACGGCAAGGTGATGGACTATCGTGTCTGCTATTCAACATCGCGTTAGAAGGTGTGATCAGAAGAGCGAGTGGCACGATCTTCAGGAAGTCCATGCAGCTTCTTAGCTTTGCCGATAACCCGGTTATTTCCCGGTTCTCCCGGTTTTCCCGGTTTTCCCGGTTCAGTTGTCACCCTGTAGAAAGAACGTTTTGCAGTGACATGATAAGGAAATTATCCCAGCAATCCATGCAAAACAGCCTTCTGCTGAAACTCACTTATATAAAGTAATTAAAATATATAGGATAATGGCTCTAATGTTGGCCTATGGATCTAAGATTGGGCCCATCGCTAAAAATCTGCTATTTATCAATTTTATCTAGATGAACGCTTCATTGGAACGGTACTTATGGATATTTTTGGTCGCTATTCGTATTTATGTATGGACCCAAATTAGGGGCATTTAGGCCGAAATTACATCCATTTCCCCTATACAATCTAAAAAAATTACACGAAAATGTAATGACGAAAATTCAAACCGCCGGAAAATATTTTTTCAACGTCTCTGATGCCAGTGCTCCCCTAATTGGCCGTACGCATAGTGGGACGAAATAAAAAAAAGTGGACATGGCCATTTGCGACGAAAAAATTTGAGTGTAGCATTTTGATGATTGGTAGAATTTTCTACATGTTTTGAGTACTTTATTTGAGTGGTGAAAATTGTTGATTAAGAGGGGTATACATTCAGATAAAAAAACTTTTTTATGTCATGTTAAAATCGATGAACATCTATAGAAACATTATAGATGAAGTTATATTGAGAAACTTTGTCGAAGACAGCAAATTTATATCTCTCAAAATATAAAGGGTGAAAATTTAGTTTATACGGTAGTACCCCCTTAATAACCGTTATTTTTACCATAACTTTTTTTTTTTTTTGATTGAATTTCGCAATTATTAAAATACTCTACAAAGTTGTAAACGCTCTAAACATGCACATTTTTTTCTTAAAGAAGTAAGGGGTGTATCTTACAGTTTAGCAGGTATTAGCAACTAAACTCAACGTAGTTTCTTTCAGCAACTTATACCCTACTGCTAAATAATTTTCCTTCATTCATCCAATGTTCTGTTGATAGTTCCATGGCAGGTTGATCTTATACTACTTCATAAACAATTACTACTATCGCCATCTCCCCATAACTCGTGCCTTAATATTCAACGTTTTACCACTTCGTCACTTGCTGTCACGTACTGTGAAAGCAATTCTAGTGTAAAATTCAATTTTCCAAGAAAGAAAAACATCAAGCACTGGCCGTTATTATTCCAGCGAAGCTAGGGTTTCCTCACAGACACACAGGGTGAAGAGTGAGAGGTTATGTAAACAACAGTTTATGCTGGTTTTAAGTTGATAGTTTTTGCCATGATGATGACGACGATGGCGGTATGGAAACAATGTAAAATAACAAACCATGTATTTTTCAGGTCATGTTTTTGCAAATATGCTTCTACAACGATGGCACATGCCACCCATCAGGGTGGGTAATTAGAAGAAACATACGGCTTTCGTTTGTCGGTTCATCTACAAATTAGCAATTGATGGTTACTGGAAACATAATAGTATTGTTTTTCGCTCTTGCTAATTACAGGCTCACTGTGTACATTTCCCACGCGCTGCTGATAGCTTGATTTGTTTTCACAGAAATTTGACACAAAAACTGGAATGCTAAAAAAAACACACACTGCATCTAAAACTGAATGTGCCAGTTTACAAAGCTACAACGAACATTAAATTTTATACCCCACATTCTCCGGAAAGTGGGTGGCTTTTACTGCACTGTAACTCAAATTCGCAATGTTTATGTCGTTATTGGCCGTTTGTTGCGGGCATGTGGTAAATCACACTGACTGGAAGCATTTGAGCTCCGTTTTATGGACCCTGCTTTTGAATCGAAGATAAAACTGTGCCAACTTGCGCTGTCATGAGCTGACAAATTGACGTAAATCCAATAAAGTGAATTGTTCAGAAAACAAATATTTTTGTTTAACCTCGCAATGATTTCAAAAAATTTGTGAAAATATGACTTGATCTAATGAATATGATCTTAACGACAGCTTTTAATTTTTCAGCACTTACGTATGGTGGACGTCAGTTCTGTGGCGTTTACGTCGCTTTGTCCTCTCACGGCAGCGCGGCAGTCATCTGTCAGCGAATGATGATTTAAGGCACGTAAAACGAATTTATGCCCATTGCGGTTTTCGGAATCCACCGAAGGTGAAGGACCGGATCTGATTCCCCACGATCTCTCGAACGATTACAAAATGTTGCGAAACGAGAAAGCTCACCGCCGAAAGGGCCCCGCTTGCCCGGGCAGAAGATGATGCCGTTGCAAATCGAAATGAAGCTCCATCTCGCCTTCGCATGGCTTAATCACTTTTCTAATGAAATTTTATTGAAAAACGTTACCACTTAATCTGCGATGATTCGCACGCTCGCTAATCGCACTCCACCGCAGACCTTGAAGTGTGACGAAATGACCAGCATTGCGTGGTCGCCGCACTGATTCGCATAAACTATCCGCTAACGGTGCGATCACACTGATGGCGATAGCGGGGATTGAAAAACTTGCCCCCCCCCCCTTCCCCAACTAAATGGTAGCATAAGATTACTCATTCCAGGGGTTTTGGGAGGTTGCGACCGGCTGGGTCATCACCAACGGCAACGACGAGTGACGGCTACCGGACGGGGGTGCTAAAGAGTCGATAAGTCCAATGGAAATTTCCGGGAACGGAACACAATGTATCTTTAATCTCCGATAACAGCTTCCCCTGTGCTGTGAGAGAGAGATACCGTGAAGTGGATGAGCTTTCTCACGACTCACGGCGGGTGCGCGGGCTGCGTGTGCCACAATGAAACGAATTTTGAGAGATGCAATTACCGCATGACAACGAGGCGGTAAATGATGGGTCTGAGATGTATCTCCCTTTTGCATATGGGCACCATTGATCTCATCCGTCCTCATCGTCGTCTCAGCATGAAGAAGAATGAAAACCCTGAAGGTCTAATTAGCAGATTGAGGTGCTGTTCTACTTTGGGTAAAAGCACAGTGCAGCGCACGGAGGCATGACGGAGCGCATAATTAGCTGGTAATTTTAGACTGCTGATAGAAGAGCCGGAGAGTGTTGAAAACATTTGCAGGAACGGTGGAAAAGTTGAGGGTATGAGTTCTTTAGGATCAAGCATTGATCGATTTTTTTATCTCTAGCAATCCAGTGGGACTTAATTAGTTGCTTCACATTGAAGTTATTCCATGAAATGGCAAAGTTTTTCAGTCAGTTGACAATGATAATTAGTTCCAAATGTTGCCACATACACACTTAATCTATCTCGGTAAAATCTCCAACAGCCGATTACCTCGGCATTTACTTTTGCTGATAATTCTGCAAAATTTCTATTTGTTAGCTGATGTCTCAGCAAAATGTTATTTGTTAGCTGAGTCTCGGCAATTGTTTTACTGAATCTCAGCAAAATAAATTGCAGAACTACTCGACTGTTGGAATCTCGGCGAAAAAAATTAAGTGTGTAGATTCAACTCCAAAAATGTAGCTGAACGGACTGGCCATCTCCGATTTCCAAGAAACATTGCACAATTGTTTTTTTTTATGACCAGTCATTCACATTTGAGCAAAAATGCGGCCATTTTGAATCTTGCAAAAAAAACAATCAAAATGGCGTATGCGATATTTTTCAACAAATCTTAACTCGGAAACGTCTGTATCAATCGAAACGACGTATGAGACAAAGTTAAATGAATAAACCATTCCTTTTCTAGAAAAATATAGACGAACCCTAGTAATGATTTGTACAAAATCAAAAAAAAAATGTTGAAATTTTAGAATCTAAAAAAATAACCTCTGATTCGGCGAAGTGACCCAGTCAGCGAAATGACCCTTAGGGTATTTGATCTGATTTCCGTCCTACTAAGCACCTCCGTCCTACTAAGCACCACTACCTCTCTTTTTTGAACGGGTTTGAACAAAAAATGGAATATTTCTGTCAAACATGGCTTCTAAATTTATTCAGCTTTCCATACGTAGCGTTGGATTTGATAAATAATCACATTTTTTTAGATATTGTTTAAAACTATTACTGCTTCTTGATTCTAAATTCGTCCTACGAGTTTCAATTCCGCCCTAACGCATTGAAACGCCATTAGATTTTCTTCGTCCTACGGATAAACGTAGAAAAAGGGGATTCGCTAAGAGCGCTTCTTTTGTTTTAAGAACAATGAGCGTAAATATTCATACAATGCGCTCTTATATGATTTATGTTGTAGCTAATGCACTAAGGCATCGAAACAAACCTATTATTGATTTTTGCACGGTGAAATCATTGATATTATGGATCTTTTCTGATCGATAGAACGGAAATGGGCGATTACGACGAAGTAGCGCTCTACCCTATATGTAATGAAGAAATACAGAACTAAGCGCAACCCGTTGAAGTGAAACTTACGTAACCAGTAACGTCATTTGATGATGCATTACCTGAAATAAGAAAAGAGAACATGGAAAAGTTAGATGTTTAAAGATTGGATATTGACTACGGAGTTTAATCATTTCTGATGGAAATCTCATACCACAAGAGACTGTTACATATAGCAACTGTTCTAGAGATAATTTGTAATTATAATTGAATAACTGTTGACAGCAGCATCACTTATCGGTCACCGAGTGAAATACCTTTAACTGAGATGTTCTTTAACTCTAAGTCCGCTAACAAAAACATGTTTTATAAGTCATTATGGCATAAAGTTGGACTCAAAAAACCACAAAACATCAACTTTTCGGTTTTTCTGAGAGTCCAATTTTTTTTCATGATGGGATAGAAAAAAAATTTTTGCATGTAATTTTTGACAAAAATCTAAGGAAGAAATTGATTTTCTTGGATTTTTGATAATTTTTCCCAATATTTTTAGAAAAATAAAAACGTACCGAAAATATTTTTTTATTTTTGGGCCGGTGAGCTTCCCCTTTAAGGCACATTTTTATTTTTCTATAAATATTGGGAAAAATTATCAAAAATCCAAGAAAATCAGTTTTTTTTCTAAGATTCTTGACAAAAATTACATGTAATTACATGATGGAAACAACATCACATACAGGGACATCGAATATGGCTGCAACGTAAAAGGATGAGAATGGTATTCCTCAAGAAATCTCAAGAAATGTACAGGTAGGTCAGCTTCCGATGCCTTACCGAAGGTAGAACGGTAAAAGAACAGAATACTGAAGAGCGAAAATATGACACTAAGACGCAACTTGTTTGTTTCGAGACAATCAAGCAAACGACACTTAAGGCCCACGCACATTCACCCCTATTCTGTATTTCGTTTCGAACGAAATTCTCATACAGAAAAATATTTTTTTGCATGAGAATTTCGTTCGAAACGAAATACAGAATAGGGGTGATTATCTAGATCCGGATCGGACGCGTTGCGGCAAAGTAACAGCTTAATCTATTGTCTAACTGTCAAATTTACGTCAACGCAACGCAAACGGATCTAATGTGGGTGGCGCTTTAGTCACAAACTTTAAAACCAAGCAGAAGCTTCTGAAAGTCCGAGCTGTACTTAAAGATATGCGAATGTTAAATTCACTGAACGAGTCCCTAGGCGAACAGGCTAGGAAAAATCCAATAATCCAAGACACGCTGATCAACAGCATGAGGAAGCTTCATGCCCGTAGAAACCATCCAGAGACAATTAAATTTGCGTCCTACGAGGGTTGCGCAATTAATTATATGATTTGAGTAGTTGCTATACTGAAGATCCGAGAGATGTCGCCCCTTCAGTGGTAGGAAAATCATTTTTGCAGTATGGAGAATATCAGAAAATCTACGATTTGTGACTAAACATGCTTTCACAGAAGGAAACAAATAAACGAGTGTTTACCTTATCCCCATAGTAATGTACTCGTGCAATTTTTGTGCATCTAAAACTTCCCATAAAGACGATAACGAATAAAAACTGAAAATTTTCATGCATTTCCAAATGTTTTCCTACCATTCCCATACATTCGAAAGTGACTGGCCCTCTGGATGTGGATGATGTCAAAAACAACAAAACATGATTAATTAAACTATTAAACCACCAACAACCGTTAACAAAACAGCCGACTGCTGGTGAAACTGTCACGACTGAATTAGGATCGGGCGATCTTGGATCGATCTTTGGATGATCGATCTTTTTCATCCCGATTTCCGATTTTTCGGATCGATTCTTTGTCGACGAAAAGATCGCAAAAATCGAATTTCTCTTTCGATCTTTTCGATCGTCAAAAAAATTAAATATTTTAAGTGTATTTACACGAATACAGCAACATTCGAAAGGTTTGCGCTATCGAGCCTGAGTTTATGAAGAGACGACGTGTTAAAATTGCAACAATCGATTATCTGTCAAAGTCATAGGAAAGCGAGGGGGCCAACACATCTAAATCTCAATTCCAGATGCTAAACAAATCTCACACTAGCGAATCGATCTTCGAAAAATCTTCTTTCATTTCTCGCATCTACTTGCACCGCGCATCTCTTTTTGCAGGAAATCTTCAGAATTGTCATCAATCTTCTTTCTATCTACTCAGCGTGCGTGCAGCTAACCACAGCAAAACACAATTTTTCCTGCATTGTAGATAGAGTCCCCACGTAGGAAAGGTTATTCCAATCAAGCAAAAGACCTGTCAAATGGATAAGGTGTCGCCTCTTTACCCAATTCAGTCTCTATAGTTTATCGTACGCACACTACGTCACGTATACGTATACGCAAAATGTTTTCATCGGGAAAAAAAACTTCATAGCGGAAAATATTCCCGATGAAAACAAATCACTGACACGATCACACTTTAGCAATCTCTATAGATTAAGCTACCTCCCTCCTGTGCTCATTGTTCCTTGCCGACTTGTCTACACGGAGAAACAGAATAATACATTTTGATTGATTAATCATTAATGATTCAAAACTACGCAAACATGGTAAAAATTTATTACCGAACTGAATTGACACAAACATTGACAGTGAACAAGTGTGACGTTGATTTCTTCTTTGTTCTCGTATGCTCGTTGCTTTGCGCGCATTTTATTTAAAGAAAAATTTGTAGCAGGTAATTTAATTGAATATTAATCAGTGGACCGATTCTAGAGCCAAATATAAGATCGATCCATCAAGATCGATCTTTCTCCGAAGATCGCCCAATCCTAGACTGATTGAACGCCACAAAGGTTGCAAGTAAACATAAACAAAGCGCTCGGATGACAGATCCAGGCGAACATGTGAAAATGGCCAATGATTCATATGACTCTAAACTTTATCCTGATGGATGTGGGCGTCTAGGTGGAATACCTGTATAAAGAGAGAGAGAAGGATTAGTAATTTCCATTTAATTCCACTACCTTATTTGCTTATCCTTGACAGATACGCGTATTTCGTCTACAATGTGCAGACTTCTTCAGTGTCTTGTACTAATACTCGACTCTAGTACTAGTCGAGTATTAGTACAAGACACTGAAGAAGTCTGCACATTGTAGACGAAATACGCGTATCTGTCAAGGATAAGCAAATAAAGTAGTGGAATTAAATGGAAATTACTAATCTTTCTCTCTCTCTCTCTTTATACAGATATTTCACTAAGACGCCCACATTCATCAGGATTCACTAGCAAAGTGGCTAGTCACAGAGTTCCAGAGTATGCCGAATCAGTTCCAGAGTAAAGCCGTTAGTAGCACCCAGGAGTTCGCCCAGCAACTACAATGGTATCTTTCGACGTCACAGCTCTTTTTCCCAGCGTACCGGTAAAGGAAGCGATCAACCATTTGGAGGACTGGCTATTAACACAACGAGAGGATGCAACATGGAGAAACAAGGCTCGGACGTACCTTAAGCTGACGAAGAGAACTACTTCTCTTTCCGAGGTAACTTCTACAAGCAGACGAAAGGAGCTTCAATGGGAAACTCTCTATCCCCGTTCCTGTGTGAACTTTTCATGGCCAACTTGGAGACAATTCTGAAGGAGAAAGCACTATTACCAAACCGTAGGTGGAGGTTTGTTGACGATATCTTCAGCGTAATTAAAAGGGACGCCTTTTCATAAACTTTAGAAGAGATCAACAGAATTCACAAGGATATCAAATTCACTCACGAGGTATTTCTCGATATTCTAGTCATCAGGGAATCGTTATCATCACTTGAATACGAAATTTACAGGGAACCAACAAGCACCAAAAGAGTTATCCCCTATACTTCCAACCATTCGTTCCAGCAGAAAATGGCCGCCTTTCACCACATGATTCATCGGATGCAGACTCTTCCACTCAGCGATTCAGGAAAGGTTAAGGAATTACAGTAAATCTTCGCAACAGCGAGACTCAATCGATACAAGGAGACCACAATCCAGGCAATCATCGATAAAAAAAAGCGAGAATTCTACAAAGGAAATTATTTACAACCCTCACCGCAGCACCTGAACCCTTGAAACGAGTGTCCGTTCCATTTGATCAAGATATTACATGTAAGCTAAGACCACAGTTAAAATAATTCGGATTAGATTTAGTTTTCACCAGTAGACATAACCAGTTGAAATCATTGTTAGGATCCACTAAAGACCCAGTTAATGTTTTAGGTAAAGCAGGTGTATATAAAATAAGCTGTAATCATTGTAACAAAGTATACGTAGGACAAACCAAGAGAACTTTAGCAACTAGATTCAAAGAACTTGTAGCGGAGGTTAATACGGCCAAAAAGCAAGATGAAAAAGGCCTAACATATGATTTCAAATCAAAGGTTGTAGAGCACATCTTAACAGAGGACCACCAACTATCGACGGGGGACATCACGATTTTACGAACCGTACCTACATCTTGGATTGCAAAAATTGTGATAGATGCTCTAGGTGCAGCCAACAACACAAAACGTCGGAGTGTACGTCAACTGTATTGAAATGTATCAATTGTTTGAAAATGAATAAAGAACGAAAAATGAACATGGACGTCAACCATGCCGCATTTAGCTCGGAATGTTTGCTCTATAAAAGACTTTTTGATCAGAAGAAAAGCAGCTTGCGTTTCAATAAATGGCAGCCAAGTTCCAGGAATGTGAATCAATTCGATTTTTTATACTTGAATATTGCGGGATTGTCAACAAACTACGTAGCATTACGTCAGATTGTTGAGGAAAAACGTCCTCTTTTAGTTTTATTATCTGAAACTCATATTGTAGAAACTGAAGCTTTTGATCAGTATATTATTCCGGGATATATTTAATTATCTTAAAGATAAATCGTCCAGCTCAAACCTTTGTAGGGGTAAGAGGTGGGACCATCATCATCATCATCATCCATGGAAACTGGATGTTGCAGAGAGCCTCGAGATCAACAAACAACTTTACTTAACAGGGATCAAGGAAACGGACACACATGGCTTTTCAAGTTACTACCTATGACACATCAACGAGTAAGCAGCGCAGTACCTGCTCCTACAGGAAATTAAATTTAAGTTTACCTAGCTTTTAAGTGCAAATGTACCTGTGTTAATATATATTCGGTAAAATGCGATGTTTTTCTTCAGTCGAGTATTAGTACAAGACACTCAAGAAGTCTGCACATTGTAGACGAAATACGCGTATCTGTCAAGGATAAGCAAATAAGGTAGTGGAATTAAATGGAAATTACTAATCCTTCTCTCTCTATTTATCCAAACTTTAAATTTCCGGCGATTTATCATGAATCGTAACACCCACGAAAACTAATTACACTATCTATTAGAGCAAAATTGCTCTACCAGATGCGGCTATTGGCTTGCTTGGACGAGTCTTGCTAGGTGTTTAAAGACATTGTTTATATTTGGCGCACTGGCCTTTTTCACATGTTTGTCTAGAGATAAACATCTATCTTTACGGTAGCGTAATTTGGTATGGAATGTCTATTTCCAGTTCTTCATCCCACTTATGCAACTTGAGCAACTAAAAAAAAATCATTACATACTCTCAAAAACGCTTCCACCTTTTCTGCTTGCGTCATTCCGATGAGATAAGAAAAAAACAATCCCTCCA
The DNA here is from genome assembly GCF_037179485.1 of Ochlerotatus camptorhynchus. Taxonomy (NCBI): domain Eukaryota; kingdom Metazoa; phylum Arthropoda; class Insecta; order Diptera; family Culicidae; genus Ochlerotatus; species Ochlerotatus camptorhynchus. The sequence goes on from NW_027040644.1 coordinate 328,856, forward strand.
CCCTCTCAACACTCAATAATACAGTTAATGTCCCAGCATGTAAAACACGGCCAAGTCTCCCCATCAATTTCCACCCACCACCAATCGACCCTACCGTCATCGTCGTCGTCACTTCACTGCCCAGCAGCAACTGCGACGAAAAGCAGCCTCGGCAACATTACGAAACGTTGCTGCTTTGCTGGGCCTGGAAAAATGTATGTGAATTTGAAACAATAAATTTAATTATCGGCCTTTTTTCGCTTTTTGTTTATGTTTTTTCCAGTGCCCCCTTCCGCAGCACCCATGCAGTCAGTCAGTGGGTCCAAAACCGAAAGGCACACTTCTTGCGTTCCACTCACTCAGTTACCGATTTTGGACGCTCTTCGGGGGTGTTTTCATGCGTGGCACCATCATCCATCACTGTGGGCATCACAAAGATTCGTACGGTCTGAGTCTGAAACAATTCTTCCATTACATGTGTTACACCGGTGTTGGCCATTGTTGTACACACGCACACACGACCACTACACTTCACGCAACATTGACAGGCGGAAAATTCGAAACAAATGGAAAATAGAAGCAGGAGAAGATGGTCGGTCGGTTGGCCGGTTGGTTCGTTGGTTGGTGGTAAGAAGACACACCGACGGAATGAAGAAATTGACAAACCGGAAACATAAAATCCTACCATATTCACTTCTGTTGGCTGGCATGCCTATATGATCGTGGTCGTGGTGTGGCGCTTTTAGTGCACTCGTTCGCGTGCTTTCAATTGATTTTTTTTTCGCTGAGCTGCTACAACATTTCGCTTGTTCGACGATTGTATGGTATACTGAAATGGGATATTCAAGGCGCCATGGCCAAGATTGGTCTACTTGCTAGTTGGGTAACAGGCCAATTGTAAGCATAATCAGTTGCAATTTATGTTTGTGCCGTGTATTACAGCATTTACTATCAACTCGTTGGATTGCTGTGCCGTATGGCACGGGCACGGATGGTCAAGTGTGGCATGTTTTGCGGATCTGGCACACAGGTAGTAAAATTTGGATTAAATTATCCCTTTTTCTTTTGCAATGATTTGTATTGCAAAACTGGAGGTGCTTAACTGTCTGTCTTTTATTTGCCATACTGCAAAAACATGTTCAGTGCACGTTGCTAGAGTGACAAATACTGCAGCCCAGTAGTGAATTGGACAGAAATTTATTCATTTCTATAGAAAACATCTTCATAATTTATTCAATCAAGCAGAACGCTAAAGGTCATGTTGACGGTATAGTATGGTCACATAACATATGTGGAACTTCGATCTAGACGCCTGTCAAAAAGTGAAGTGATTTATCCATCCTCACTCTGTTATAAATTGTATAAATTCACATCGAAATGTCAAATTTAAATACAAACAACTGAACTAAAATTGATTTAATTGAGGTAAAATTTTAAAACAGTTTGTTTTTCTTCAAAAACTGCAGTCAGTTGAGTCTAGTGAATACTATCAACGCTTCATAATTTATTGGAAAACAAAATTTATCAATCCGTATTGTAAAAGTGCTTCATATTGGCTAGTTCACTGCATCATAAGTGTATCTGGAGTCTTCAAAATGTCTCTGAATTCGCAACTCACCCATATTGTTTTACTGGATAAACGTTGTTCCGGTGATTCAGCCAATTTCAGCCGAAGCACACAAAATTCACACACTTCGCCGGCAAGAACTACACTTTGGCCCTTGAGACCGGCATCCGTCGCAAAGTGGGGTATTGATCAATTCTAGCTGGCCAAAAATATTTAACCACTCTAACTTGTCACATACATCTTATTATTCAAGGATAATAAAAAAAATTGATCGAGAAAGGACGGAGTCGTGTTTTGGAGGGGGGAGGGAAAAGGGTCATGCCCAAGTAACAATTCAGTAACCATTTAGCATCCACTCAGATTTATGATGGTTTTATAATGGCAATGAACAATTCATTTTGTTTAAATATACACACTTAGAAAATAATACCGAACTCGGTTTAATTTTCTACCGAACCTCATCGGTTATCAACGAGAAACCGAATAAATCGTTTAAAAACATTTTTTTAGGCGGATTTATAAAATCAGACCCGAATTTCGGTAAAATAGTATAAATTTGACAGATAAAAACGAAGGCTGAACCGAAAAGTACGGTAAAGTATCAACATTTACGAATTCGGTACGTGAAAACCGAGAAACTCGGTAAACTGAACCGAATATTCGCTAAAACGTGTTAAACGTCAAACGTTCCACTTGCGCTCAACTTCGCGACGGAAAATTTAACCGAAAACTCGGTTCTCTACGAGGTTCTATAAGCTGAGTCTAAAACTATTCAGCCATTTTTTCTCGAGTGTGGACGTGTGTCGGACGTGTGCAAAAATGGAAAAGGTTCTGGAGCAGCTGCAACAGGAGGATGCACGTTTGATTGACATCTTTTGTAAGTATTTGAAACTAATGCTATGATTTTATTTGCAGGAATCTTGTGCTATCGTTTGTTTTTACTGCCGTGAAAATATACAGGGTTATGTCACTGGCTTGCAAAGGCATTTTAAAAACCATTTGCATAAAAATGACTTCAAAGCCAGTGATATTTTTTTTGACTGTGCTTTTCCACGCTGTAACTCGCGTTACGGGAGTTTTTATTCGCTGAAACGGCATATAGTGGAAAAGCATCCGGCAAACTCTCGACGTTCTACCGTGGAAGAAATTTTTGATGATTGTCCTATGGCAGGACAAGGAACATATGATGATTTATTGTTCCAGAATCAACAGAACGGTCCTAAACTCGAATCAAGTATAGATTTGGAAGAGTTAATAAAAATAATAAATATTAGCATCTGCCGCATTACATATGATGTAGGTTTACCTTACACAAAAATCAATGATTTTATAAAGCTTTGTGACGAAATAGTTCGGCACGTATCAGGGTACCTTGAGGCAGAAACTGTGAAATTTTTGAGTGCACAAGGATTTGATGTTGACACGAAGGATTCCGTAGCATTTCTAAATACATTTAGACTATGCAATCTTTTTGACCAGGTCAGATCCTTCAAAAAGCAGACACAGTACTTGAATAAGCTTGCCGTTTCTACACCCAAGCCGAGGGATATTTTGCTTAATCGGAGACAAGATGTACGCCACATCGAATCACTTCCTAAAAAAGTTATGGTAAACGAGACCGCTTCGTACACCAGCATTATTGATTCATTGAAATTCATATTCAGAAGCCCAGAAAATCGGAAACTTTTGAATGAACCGAATCTAGAAAACTTCCAGCACGCCTTGTGTAACCGAATACAGCTCATTCAGGACAGGTGAAATTTTCAAAAATAGCGAATTCTTTCAACTGTATCCTAATGCCATCAGGATCAGTGTTTACCAAGACGATGTGGAACTTGGCAACGCATTCGGTTCAAAAGCCGGGATAAATAAAGTTTCTAACTTATGTTTCAAAATACAGAATATTCCTGAGAAGTGGAATTCTTCACCACGTACAGCTTTTCCGCTTCTATTCTGTACTTCAGTAGACATAAAAAAGCATGGATTCACAAAAATTCTGGAGCCTTTCGTCGCTGACCTAAAAAAGTTGGAACAAGGCGTAACGGTTTATTACGGTTCAGAGAAATTCGTCTTAAGAGCTGTTATGACGATTTTCTGCGGCGATACACTTGCGGTTCATGACGTGTTTGGGTTACTTGGACCAAGGGCCAACTATTTTTGCCGAATTTGCCAGATTACAAGGAATCAATTTCATTCAAATCCATCCGAAGAATATCCGTTGCGATCGAAAGAATGGTATGAAGATCAACTTGCTGCAGTACAGGATGGTTTGCTGATACCGAAAGATTGTGGACTGAGTACATCAGGATGTATTTTCAATGAATTAGAGTTCTACCATACCAGTAACAACTTCTGCCTCGACAGCATGCACGACCTTGCTGAAGGGATAGTGCCCCTGACGATCCAACTAGTGCTATCAACTTTATACAAACAAAAACATTTAAAGATAACAGCAAAGTTCATAAACAATCGCATTAACACATTTCCTTTTGGTTACGCTGACCGCTGCAACAAACCTTCACCAAATTTTAAAGACGAAATGCTCGCTAACCCTGCCCAGCATAAAATCAAACAAACATCTGCACAGTCTCTTCTCTTGATAAGAGCTTTCCCGTTCCTTTATGGTCATGTTGTCTCCAAGGATTGTATGCTCATGCGTATGATCGGTCATCTAATTAATATCGTGAGGATAATTTCGTCACCAGTCGTATCTGAACACCTACTTGCACAGCTGGAAGAACATATAACATACTTTGAGGATAGTTTTTTCGAAAACTTTAAGCAGCGTATCAACAAGTTGCATCACTTGCGTCACTACGCTCTCTGCATAAGGAAGAGTGGTTCAATGAAACAATACAATTGCTTTCAATTTGAACAAACGAACAAAATAAGCAAGAATCAAGCGAATACGTGCAAAAACTTTAAGAATATTTGTTCCAGCGTGGGCAAGCGGCAATGTCAGAGAATGATAATGAACGTGCTTGATAAGCCATTCCGCGACAAGCTGACATTCAACTCTGGAACCCTAGCCTTACGTGATGACTGCCTCAGTGAACAATTTCTGTATCCACATCTGCAGTTTATCTGCAAACCAAAAACCGTCACGCTTAATGGGGTTGAGTTCAGAATGAACGCGATACTTGGATTAAAAATTCATGACAACACAACGAGTTCTATCTGACATACGGGATTATACGAGAAATCAATGTCATCGATGGAAAAGTTTTCTTCCTAATTCGATCCTGTAAAACTGCGACGTATAATGATTTTCTAGAAGCGTACGAGATAGAAATCCTAGCCAAAGATGATTTTATGTCTATTGAAGAATGCCATACGCATTCAATATTTTCATTCTGGTCACCATACGACAGTCCGAAGAAGTACATTTCACGGCGAGTGTACAATCAAGATTATTAGTACAAGTAGTTAACAAATAACTCTGTTGGAACTTTAGAATATTTAATGGCAGTAATTCTTTTTCAGCTAAGGAAGAGATCGACAACTTACAAATGTTTCTATCACTGAACGAACATGACTTTACCAGACTCGGACTCACTACAAAAATGATCAAAACTATACAGAAGATACAAACACAGTACAGAAATTACGATGAAACTAAGAGCACGGAAGAATGGCTTGAGGACACTATGGTTGACGCTGATTATCATGAACAAGCTGATGTGTCCAGAAGGGTGAACAATGCAAACAATCCGTATGAAGGGATCATCTTGGAGCAGGTTTGAAACGTATCAATATTATATGTGGGTCATTCAATCAACGTATATTTGTTTCTATATATTCTAGAAAATCAATATTGATCGGGTATTTGATCGAACCGACAACGGAATATGCATCATGGAACTACTGAAAGAAGGTGGACGACCCAAGGAAACGATTCGAAGACAAATCACAGCACTTCTTTGCGATTGCTTGAAATCATTGTATGGAACGTAAGTAATCACTTTGTTCCTAGAAATCTATTGAACGTTATTTTGTAATTTATTAGTTTAAACGAAAACCTAGCTGACGATGTTTCTGATTAATACAAGCATAGCTAATTATTGATTTGTTTGTTTGTTTCCAGGCACGCCAGCAACTTCTACAAAAATCAGATCGCCTTGTCACTGGTTGAAACATATCCTGCACTGAGTTCGAAGAATGCCGAGATTCCACAAGTAAGTCAACAGTTTTAACTAATAGCGTTAATTATCACCAATAATTAATAAGCAATATATTGAAACTTTCTACTATGTATTTGGAAAACATTGTTTGTGCTGCAGCCGTAGTTGACATTGTTTACGAAACTTAGTGTAAAGCAAGCAATGCGAAGCGTCAAAGGCAAAGGAATTGAAATGGACAAAAAATTGGTCGAATTTCTCGCGCAACATTTGAAAAGGGAATATTATTGTTGATCGATTCTCTTCATCGTTTTTCTCTCACGAATTTTGTGGATTGTATCGCGTATTATTTGAATTAGAGTGCCTGAATTAGTAGAGCGACGTCATCTCAGTCATTTGACAAGCCTTCTGCTGGATTGAAACGGCGATTTGTATGGAAATGACACCTAATCGGTTGTTCCAATTTTGACATGTTACTCTACTAATAAAGGCGCTCTAATTTGAATGATAGCTTGATCAACAATGATAGGCGCTTTTCAAATGTTACACGAGATTAATATCGATCAATAATTAAATTACAACAATTCTCGATTGATTTTAGAATAGGTCCCATTTTCATTTGTCAATTAAATAATCGATTAACTTTATTCGCTTTCTACCGCGATCTGAGCGATGGATTTGCAATACTGATCCATGCAATCAACAGTTCAAGGTTTGAGATTTGATTGCATGTGTAAATATTTCAAATCCATCGCTCAGGTTGCGGTAGAAACCGAATAAAGTTAATCGATTCTTTGATCGAAAAATGGAGATAGGACCCATTCTAAAATCAATCTAGAATTATTGTTTGTCCCTTCCTTTTCCTTTGATGCTTCTTCTATACAGTGTTGTCACTCAGTTGTGTGTGTGATTGCTTCACCTCGGTAATCCAGCTCATTGGCTTTACACTACGTTTCATAAACAATGTCAACTACGGCAGTAGCACAAACCTCGACACAAACACTGTTTGCCAAATAGTAGAAAGTTTGTCTTGTAAACTGAATCTCGTTCGTTTTTAGTCGCTGTGGTTCCATCCCCACGGAAGAGGGCTGAACCGTCATGCTGGCAGTGTATATTACAGAATGGAGAATGTGGCAAGGCAGTCAGATGAACGCATAATCAAACGCCGAAAACTTGGTGAATTCAGCCATACAAATGAAATTGATGCGACTCTTGAACAAGAAGATGACAATATGGAGGACCTTGTAAATTTAAAGGTAAATATCAAAATGGGTAAACGATTAATATTTTCTTACAAATTTCAGGTGCTTGAATTGAAGTTCATTGTTCCAAATGTTCAATCTAAGGTGAGAATTGTTGAACTATGGGAGAAAACATTTGCAAGTCGACAACAAAAACGTACAGCGGGGACTTTGGTGGAATATTTGAAAGATTTTCCCGTGATTGGTGCCTTTAATGGAGAACTTGTAAGTGTATATTGAATAATCTCATGAGTACTTTTTCAATAGGCTCTGTGATTTCTTTGATAGATAAAAACAATCTGATTATTTTACTATATTCACACCCTTGTCAGGACCTATACAAAAACTGTACTTGAGATTTGGTAGATCGAATATTAATAATTTATTTCTGTAGATCAAACTGGAATTTACAAAAATCAAGCCTGGAGCGAAGTCGTTCACCGATCACTGGGAAGAATTACAGAATAAGATCCTTAAGCAGTACGCTGATATGTTCGTGGAGTTGAAAAACAGTAAGTTGCGTTTAAAGCTTCAATGAGTCCACACATTTAGATAATTAATTTCCCATAGAATTCATCAGAGCGCTGGCAATAATCCGTGCTAAATGCCCATCACGTGGTGTTAAGCGAAATAAAATCAATGATGCTACCAAGAAAAATCCATTGGCTGGCGTCATGGAGTGGATAAGTGTAAGATTATTAGATTGCCTATTGGATAGGTTATCGTATTATACAAGTACCTTTAATTTTTATTTTCAGCCAGAAGATGATTTTCCCACTGATAAGAATGGCCCGGTATTGATTTGCCGAGGAGCGTTCATGGAGGATTCAGCAGACTTTGCCGTCTGTTTGGGATCAATGTTGGTCAATGTCCAACTTGACGTTGCGTCTGCATTTGAGGTTTGGTTCGGTTCGTTTACTGCATTCGGTTTGGAACCACCGCAACAGGACAAGCAGTTCCATTCCTTTCTTGCCGGCGCAGTCTATCGTGTAGGTAGTATGAGCACTACATGTGAGAAATTTTTAGTTTCGCTCGATTGAGCCTCTCCTTCTCATGGTAGCGACGGTTCCTTTTTGAACAGCTTCTTTTTTTAATAATTTGCAATTATAAAATCACATTTCTGCATCCCAAAACAAATAAAATAAACACACTTCATACATTTCTTTGACAAAACTGGTTTTATTTTTATGAAAATTCGAAGCAACGTATCCTTAATCCAAATTTAAAGCAGGATTTGAAGTGAAAACCGAGCGCTGCCCAAAAGAACCGAATTCCGTAATTACAACAGGTGGGTCGGTTTGTTTGACAGCACTCGGTAGTTCTTGAGTGAACCGATGTTCGGTAATTTCTGCTTAAATTTATTTTTCGTCAACCGAGATTTTCGGTAACTTTGACAGATTGTGGGTACAAAAAGAACTAACGACTGCTCGGTTATTCCTCTTTGAACCGAGCAGACTACCGAGCGTTCAGCAGATAAAAACTCGGTTGAAATCAAACCGAGTTCGGTATTATTTTCTAAGTGTGTATGATGCCAAATTTATGACAAGGAAATCTCGAAGGATAGACGAAGTATGATGAAAAATTCAAGTCAATTTCAGATAAATTTACTCCTTAGAAGAACCAGCACACCACCAATGACTGACCATCTGTCGGAGAAGAGTAAAGTGAACGGGGCCCTCGAACTCATAAAACATTGTCTAAAGTTGAAAAACATACCAGCCTTCTCCAGATCTTGCGATGACAATTGAAATAACAACCGACAGCAAACCACTGAAACTGTTAGTTAGCGGAGATTAGCTGGTTTCCGATCCAAAGCAGCGATTTTATTCGGCGAAAGACTCTTCGAAAATTTCATTCAACCGTACATCTCTGCATCATTAGATGGTGCACTTGCGAAATCCGAAATGTTGTAAAACAGTATCGCAAACTATCTGAGTAACTGCTCCCAATCCATCGGGAGAAAATCACCTGGAAGAATCCTGGATCTCACGCAACTCAGCGCAACTATCGAAAGATAAACAAACGTTTAACTTTTTCCAGGCAACTTTACCTCCATAAATGCTGCCATAAATCTGAACGGGTTAGGATCACGCAAAATGGCTTTAGATAAATACAATTCAGCCTGCAAGTTTTCTTCATAAAAGCCATTTAAAAACCTTATTAATTTGTTAAGGAATTCTTGAGAGCAAAACAACTTTTTCACAAATGACCCATGAAAATCAACTTTTATGCCACCGCCATGTTACAATTAGTTTGCTTATTTTTTACAATCTTCGATTTTCAATCAATATTTCCTTCGCGGCCAAGCTCGATCTGAAGAATATATATTTTTTTTTATGTTTAATAATTAGTCAAATCGACACAAAAAACACGAGGGTGAACTTAATTTTTTCGAAGTTTTCACGTACTTTCATGTAAAATTTAATATGACACTTAAAACTAGGCCACTTAATGAGAACTATTGTAATAAATTTGGATATTCAACAAGATTTTTATATCATCAGTTTCTATTTTAATTATGTTGATAAGATCGGATTCATAAATCCTTTTCTATCTTGCCTGATGCTTTCCTAGTTGATTCAGCATGCGGCTAGGGGAAATGGCTCGGAAAGGGTTTTTATTGTTACTAAATAGCTTTTATTGTAGCTTTCAAATGGTTCTCTATGCGTTCGCCAGATCAGCTGTAATTACACAGAGAACCAATAGACGCTGCTTGGGACTAGCAATCATCCTCAATGTGTAAAAACTGGTGATCTTAAATTAGGCAATACCAGCGCCAGCCGCGCCCGAACACAGGTCAAAAAAGGAATGGGAATGATTGTGTTGACGTGACTCTCGCTTTGATGGAAGCCGAGAACACCTCTGCACTTCCACGAGGAATCACTGGGATGTTGGATAAGAGGGTTGGGTTTGCAGCAGGGTTCGTTTTGGTAAACGATAAGCTGAATTGATGTCCTAACGATCATATAACGCGAAGGAGCTTGGGACTAAACCCTAGGTCTTCTGTTCAGTAAGCAAAAACGTTTGCCACTAGGCAGACGAGCACCTTTTTAATCACCGAGTTGCTGTTATTACCATGTAGTCATATTAACTAATAAAACGATTGACGAATCTTGAATGTGGATGGGCCTGAGATTAGACTCATAGACTCACCGGTTGCTCTAAGGCCACCAAGCCCCTCATATCACATAATACCGTTTCTCAAATTTGTGTATCCATTCAAACCCGGAACCAACGACAACAACGAGTTTCGCAAAATACACGATACACAAGCGATTTTACCATAAATCTCTTTGATATGTAAGGACCTGGGACCACGTTTTTCGGCTCAGTAAGCAGGCCACTGTAACCGACGATCTTTCAAATCCGAAAACTAAAAACTACGAAAAAGTACTTAGGCTTTCATTAAGTTCCACTTTCACGCGACGTTCAATGACAGGGTCCTATCCAGGATTACATCTGAAAAATCCAAATCTGGCCAACGCCCACCTAAACCTGTTCTAATCCACCTGAAATGACTAACGAATGGAAGATTTTGAATACCCAGCCATGCAATAGTGTCATTCCGTGCCTTATGGCAACTTGATGATTCTATTGCACTCATCTTCCCAGGGGAGACTTGGTCCTGTACCCAATGCTTAACTTATCTCCATTCCACTCAGCTACTCGCAATTTCTTGTGATATAGTGGGCGGAATATTATTCTATGAGACAATTCAATGCAGACGTCTTTCCAAATTTGGCAGATCGACAGGTAATCGGTGAGTTACCACGATAGTTGCTATTCAACAACTCGACAACGTCCCATCGTCAACGCCTGCTATGAGAATTTCCCATTGCAGACGCCAACGAAATGACGTCATCGAGCTATCGATCAACTACCCTGGTTATCGCCTGGTACCTTATAGCACGATGCTAGGAGGCGAACCGGAAGAATCGATGAGCTACCTCTCCCCCTCATAACAATTTCAGAATAATTGATAATAACAAAACAAAATTACATAAAAGTTGGCTAATTTATATGAAAATCCACCTATGATGCTATTTTCTTGGCCGCAGGTGTAAAAATTAAAAGAATGTAAAAAAATTAAGATTTTTTTGACATTGTACAATCAGTCATTGTAAAATAAGTTCAGCTGAAGGAGAACAAGATATTCATATTTAGATTTGAGATTTAAAGAGAAAGATGATGGAATCCACAAATGGTCGCTATTTTGTTTATTTTGCCTTGCCACTTCGAATTTTTGGCGGCAAAGATCTCAGAAGATTTCGTGTGCCAAATTTTAATCACTCTTTTGCTGCACTGCAGCATACATGTCATTACAATTTCACGCACGGAAACTTTGTAGTTTCTGAGATTTGTGCCGCCAAAAATTCAAAGTGGTAAGGCAAATTAAACATAAAAGCGGCCATTTGTGGATTCCATCAACTTTCACCTTAAGAAAATAATTACATTACAACGAGCAACAACATAGGGGAAATGGCTCTAATGTTGGCCTATGGATCTAAGATAGAGCCCATCGCAAAAAATCAACTATTTATCAACTTTATCTATTTGAAGATGCCAATTTCGACGATGACAGGAACACATACCGTGGTAGAGGTAACAATCGCGGACATTTCCAAACCTACGACTGGATGACTTCCTTCAGATAACAACTTGAGTGCGGTAAAAATCGATAGAACTGTTTCAAACACATCGTCGGTACTTGAGCGTGTCGGTGATCATCTCTTTTTGCCAGTGGTGGCGGGGAGGGATACCCCTCACCATCCCTCTCCAACGGGGGAGTTTGGTAAAGAGAGAGATCATCAAACCGATTTGTACCTTCATTCATAAAAGTTGTCCTAGCTCGCATTCTACTCTCTATATATACAATTTCACACTGCCATCTCCTGATCTATCGCATAAAAATTACCACTCTAGTCTGTTATTTGAAATTAGCATCTTCAACTATGTAAATCGTTGACTTCACGCAGAAGTAATATAAAAACAAATAGTTAAAGAACTTTTTCTAGATTAGATGAACGCGTCATTGGGACGTTACTAATGGATATTTTTGGCAACTATTGAAAATTTAGTCGATTGCTGAATTTATGTATGGGCCCAAATTCGGGGCATTTAGGCCGACATTACACCCATTTCCCCTATTCAACAATTCAAAAACAAACAAAAACAGCAAGTAACAAAATGAAATTAAACGAAAAAAACCTCATTCCGAATTTGAGAAGACATTTGCTTGTTCACTAGAAACGTTTGTTTCATATCTTTCTTCCATCCCTAATTTTTTCAGCCGATCTTGGCTTTCTTGGATGAGATCCTCTTGGAGTAACATTTGTAATGTTTCTGTCGTCAATGCCTTTGACTTTTTTCGCAGGATTTTTATTATTCCTAAAAGAATATTTATTTACTTTCACGTACGTTGTTTACCTGTGATTACAGGATCAGAACTAAGAAGCATAAGTATATTCAGTACATCCATGTTGCAAGCCTGTCTTGAGAACTTTCTGGAAATTTTTTGGCGGTATAATCTTAAATATTTGTTTCTCGATTCTACAGTTTCTTCTGACAACTGCCCTATTGGTAGCAGTGCATGTTCTATAACAATGGTACTGTAGATTAAAATGGCATGCAGAGTGAGTTGGAGTCAATTTTAACACCACTAGCTAGTGTCTCCAATATAACTTAAAGCCGGTAGATCAAATTAAACCTGTTATTTGAGTTGCATTTGAGTTCCGGATCAGCAAAGAATTTTCGACTAGTGTTGCCATCATTCGAATTTCCAAAGCCTGGTTTTGAAAAATCTAAAAGGAGTCTTAATTTCTTTCTGAAGTTTTCTTGAATGTGTTCTTTTCTTTCTTTGACGATTTCCTTTTCATTGCCAGTTAACGGCAACTTGTAAGAAAGATGTAAAATTGTCTCGAAAATACGAATCCCGGCATGAAGAATGGATAATTCGAATTTAAGAGAATCTGTGTTGATTTCCTTTTTAACACCAAGATTATTGAATTCCTTTGAAGTTACGCCAGACATATAACATTTCATCGTTGATGTCGTTTCAGTTGCAGCATTACACACTTTCCCGTCAACCATAGTGAGCATAAAAGTATGTCTAATAGTGAACTACTTGCCATTTAATGCAACTTTTGTCGGCCGTAGCGAATTAATTGCATTTTCAATATATCTGATCTCTTCATTAATTACCACAGATGTTTCCTTGATAAACCTAATGAGGATTGGGTGACAGTAGCGATGTGAAGATGGAGTTGGGTTTTGCCAAATTATTTTTGCATTGGATCCACAAACTATTCTCAACGGTACAAATGAAGTTTGGAACACACTCGTATCAGAATCCATATCCACGCGCACCTGATGGAATTATGAAACGAGACAAAAACAATACCTGACTCCCCTCCCTTTGACTTTGGCCGCCTAGACTACCACCATATAATGAATGAAAATGTCAATAACTGCATTTGTGCACATTTTTTGATAAATTCACCTATATGGACACGCCATCTTAATTTTCCAATTTGTCGAAAGATCACAATTAATCGCAGCTGATTTTTTGCTATAATCTTCTATACACATGTACATATAATACCTCATATACGGCTTTACTGGATAAGTCAATTTTTGCATCACGATATATTTATTTTATAGTTCAAATAACACTTGAAGTCAAGATTTTCATAAAGTGCTTCTACTAAGTTAAAACTAAGTGAAATTAGCTGATGTCTTCAGCTGAAAAATATTTCAATACCTGCTTGATCACTATCCATGTTTGCAAATTAATGTGATTATCCCAACAACAAGTAGAGACACGAAAACAATGGCACTGTGTAACGATTTTTTCTATCAAACCAACACGATCCAACAACAGGCAAGTTTGAACTGATGCCACAACGCGGTCAGTTAAGAAAAATAAATAATGAGTACAGGGCATTGTTACCCTACCTCTGAAGTATACAATGCATGCATTCAGAATCTGGTTTGGCTTATTTTGAGAAATCGACTTTTGGCCAGCTAGCGAAGAACAAATACCCCTCCGTGCGTCGGTATTGGCAACAGGGAGTGGGTCTTGCAATCCGCGAAGGAGTACCATTCGAACGCATCGAAATCGACTGCGGCCTCCAAGCTATTGCAGTTCGTATCTATCTTCCGATACCAATAACGATGGTATCGATATACATCCCTTCTAGTTCCCAGCAATGTCATACCGAGCTAGACAACAACAATGTCATACCGAGCAAGATTTTCTTCAAAATCTGACAGCGTTGTGATCATCGTAATTACTAGCTCATTTATTGCTATTAGAGTTACTTGTACCAAGAGATGAACTAGCCTCAGGCTAAAAATCTCTAAAATAAAGAAAAAAAAAAAAAAAAAGTTACTTGTACCGAGGAAATCTTAATAATGTATTTACTCTACCGACTACATACGGTTTCTTGCTGAAATTCGTCTAAATCAGTTAGAAATGTTGATGTCAAAACCGCATAAGAATTATTCTCATGAGTGCTTGATCATTGGAAAATGACAAGAAAGCTAATGATAGGTAATTTCGTCTCGTGTTAGTGAGAGGGCCTGTTTTCTCATTGTCAAATAACGGCCGTGATATTTACCAGCTCTGCTTCCAGCAACATCAAGCCTGGAAGTGACAACGGCGATTAAGCGGTGTCAAAAAATTCTGAGAGCACTGTAGCGCATCAGCACAGCGGGATCGGGCACAGCGGATGTTTTGAAGCAGTTCCAGGAAGCGAAGGCAGTGAAGGAAGCTAAGGAACATTCGTGGAAGGACTTTGTCCAAAAAAATATCACCTAACAGCACACCGGCAGAAATGTGGCGGACGATGAACACCCTGAGAAGCACAAGGCGGTTACAGCAAGGCGGTTACAGCAAGGCGGTTACAGCAAGGCGGTTACAGCAAGGCGGTTACAGCAAGGCGGTTACAGCAAGGCGGTTATAGCAAGGCGGTTACAGCAAGGCGGTTACAGAAAGGCGGTTACAGCAAGGCGGTTACAGCAAGGCGGTTACAGCAAGGCGGTTACAGCAAGGCGGTTACAGCAAGGCGGTTACAGCAAGGCGGTTACAGCAAGGCGGTTACAGCAAGGCGGTTACAGCAAGGTGGTTACAGCAAGGTGGTTATCAAGCGATCCGATGGCTACACGGAGAAGGCGGAAGAAATAACAGAAGAACTGGCCAAGCACTACTGTAAGAGATCGGCGACCTCAAGGAAAGAGAGGAACGGGATCACGTGGAATTTCTTCCGGACACCGACGACATGTATAACACGGACTTCACTCTGGATGAGCTTCTGTGGGCACTCGACAAAGGACGTAGTGTCTCTACAGGTCCTGACTCTTTAGGGTATCCGAAGATCCAACGTCTGCCTGTATCCGTAAAAATCGCGCTGTTGCAGCTTCTACTATAAACAGCTATCAGCTGGCGAACCGGAATAATAGTGCCGATTCCGAAGCCAAACTGTTCTGAATCTAGACCTGCTGCTTTCCAGCCTATCACTTTGTATCGCAAAGGTGTTCGAACGTATCGTGAACCGCAGATTGACGACTGAGTTGGAGGCAGCACGCCTCTAGAGCTAGCAGAGGCGTCGATACATACTTGGCGAAGTTGGATAGGTCATTGCCAAATCGGGACGAACTCTGCTTCGGATCGCTTGATCTGTCGAAAGCGTACGACACCACTTGGCGGTACGGTATCTTGCGCACTCTGTGGACGTGACAGATTGGTGGGCGCATGTTCAACGTGTTGAACAGCTTCGACGCCGACAGGTTTTTCCGGGTGAACGTGGAAGAACATTCCATTGGAGAACGGAGTCAGTGTCAGTGTTGTCCGTCACGTTATTCCTTATTGCGATTTTCAGAGTGGTGCCGCATACTGTCACCGTGCTTCTCTATGCGGACGATATTTTGCTTGTGGAATAAGGATCGTCCTCTGTATCGTAGCAAAAACTGTCGACAAGTGGGCGTAAATCATTTTCTACGCCGATATCTTCATCGACCGTGCAGCTGTACCGAGGACGAATCAACTGAAAGTTGTTGGCATCAACCTTTACCGGTTGCTCTTCTTCAAACACCATTGCAAGATAGTCAAAACCACGTGCGACTCTAGGCTGCGGATCTTGAAGATGATCGGTGAATAACTATTTATAAACCAAGTATTAAAAGATAAGTGAATGCTATACACTATCTGGGCATAGGTTGCTAAGGATTCATTAGATTTACAAATTTAAAGCTTAATATGCCTTTTTGGCTGAAAAAGCAGCTCAACTCACCAAATATTGTTGCTAGACTTTCAACAGTCCAAATGGTTCTCTGTTGCTAGCTCAAGCTATTTTATAAAAAAAAAATGTATTGTAATTTGCATCTCTAACTCTCACTCTAACGCTTTGATGTTCTATTGTCTTGGGGTCTTTTGCGAACTATTTCGATATAACTCAAGGAAAAAGTGCGACCAAAGCACCGAAACGATTTAACGTAAAAGCGTACTTTTATTAGCGTTTTCACCCTTTTCGTCGCACTTATAATGTGCCAATGCACTCTAATATAACAGTTTGATAATGATATAGCTTTGAATTACAAAAACAAACATTGTTATTAAATATGAACTTCACTTCAATCTGCAACATTCTAATTACTTCAAGATGCAAGGCTTACGTTCAAAATAGTGTTGTAGAAATCTGGCATCCCTGCTCATGAAGTACCAGCGTTATAAGAATATTTTTGACGTATGATTACGTCTTTCAGCTACATATTGGGGGTGCAATTGAAAAAAAAAAACCTAAATCGACCGCGCTACGAAAAGTGGTCAGGATTTGACCTCTTATAACTCTGTCAATAGCGGATGGATATTAATTCTAAACAAGTCAACAGATTGGAATGTCGTCTACTAATCTGATAAAATCAACAATTTATCAATTTTAAAAAGGTCACTACTGAAAATTGCACGAATGTGCAACTGTTGCTATAATAATGAAAATTGTCACTGATTGACTGCGAAAAGTGCTTTCTCTAACACAGATTTAAACATTGAATTCACTGCTGTCTCACCGAACGGTGTTTATTCATTTAATCTTCAAATAGAACCATTTGGCCACTAACTATAAGCGTATTCATTTGGATCTCGTGTCGAGCAACCGTCGTTTGGAAATCAACAAACCTTCGCCACAAAGAAAAAGAGCTCGTTCCAGTAAATGATCCTCTTAAATATCATGCACCATATGGAGAATGACCGTGAATGGATAAATAATAGCCAAGCATTAAACCCATCCACCAAATGGCCCTAAAGGTCTCAATTCACCCCTCTCGCCTCCCAGGCCTATGTTCTTCTCTTCAAACAATCTAAATTCACCCCAACAGTAACTTTCAAACACGAAAATCGTTTGAAAGTCACTGTCAGTCAAAGCGTTTCGTCTAACAAAATTCGCACGCCATACCGACGACGACGACGACGACGACGACGACGACGACGAGGATGCAATACGGAAAGAATAATGCAGAAAAACAAAACCAAGCTAATGCGTCTCCCAAACTATCTGCGGCGGAGGGCGGGCGGTACCAATTATACCCTTTCGGATCATTTTCACCGAACAATGGCGTCGTATCCACCAGCATCATCAACTAAATAGCTAATAGCGTGAAGGAAAATCCAAGTTCCCCGATGTAGGTCGCTCATCATCACCCGGCACAGGCATATCTGTCTCAGGGCGGGGGTGGTGAAAATATATGGTGGAGTCGTTCATCAGTCGACCGAGATAGATGGAGATGAATGGCCGACTACCGAAGGCATTAAGTACTGGAGAAAAAAAAGGTAGTTGCAATTGTAAGCGGTCGTAAATCGGCAACGCTCTCCTCGCTTTTTGGGGCCCACTTTCACTAATGTAGAGTGAATGCAAATCATTTGTTTGGTTCACTAATTACTAAAGCTTCGCCCTACAATTTATAGACTTGACTAGACTGGCCTATGGCACTCGAGTAGATCAACAATTGAAAGTGTTTGGATCAGGACAGTCAATAAGCGGCGAGGCGAGGTTAAGCCCACATGTCATTGGCTTTGTGTGCTTGGCGGCGCGGCGGTGACTGCTCTGCTTCACTCCGCGGCTATCGAATGAACACGAACGGACGTCGCCGGCGTGGTTTGATTTCAACCTATGCATGAAAGTGAACTTTCAATTTTAACCCATTGATTGTCGAGACATTAGTAGAACCGGTTTGCATTGTACGAAGTCAGTGTATGGAGCAATGACTTCACTATATTTCATTCACCGAGCTCGAATCTTGCTTTGCTGGAAAGCTTAAATACCTACATATCTTAGAGTAGCAGGTCTGGTGAGTAGCTGGCTTGAATCATTATGTTCAAGCATCAAAGCTGCCTATCAACTAAAACCATTTTCTCAGCCGCTTGTTTAACATTCAAACTGAAACAAACAGGATTGTTCTGAATAAAAACTTTCAACAAACAACGGCTACTGATACCAAACACAAATACCGCCGGAACATTCTTTCTCCTTTGACATTCGAGTCCACAGGCTGCCGTTTCCGTATAAACACAAACAGCGACCTAAAACAAATCGCCAACAACCTGAACCCGAGCCGTAGCACCTTTCTGATAAGGAAAAGGCAGCCCCATATGTCATGCTGTTGTGCCTTCCAATGTACGACACTTGCAACGGGGACCATCAGATGCCTACACAGTAAAAAGTTCAGAATATATAAACCGCCAAAGTGGTACATATTCATTTGGGTGAATTTTACAATCATAAACTCTATTGATCAAATTTCATCTTTTCCTTAGGATTATAAAAAAATTCTTTATTATTCAATGCTTCCAACTTTTCCTGGAATTTTTATTTTCTGATTTCTTCCGGAAAGTTATTTCGACTTCCCTACCCAAGTAACAATTCTGGTTTTATTAGGGTTCTGTAGACCATGATTTAGCTTTGTCTAATGCTTTAAAACCTCGATCAAACGTTCCTTGCTTTTTTTGGCTTCGCCTGAAAGATTCTTCCATTTTCTCGGAATATTGCCCTAACTTTCGATTCTTCCGATTTCCACCGGAAATTTCTTTCAGTATCCCACAGAAATTTCTTTCTACCAGAGTTATTAACTTCTTAACGTCTTTTCTCAAGATTCTTTCGACTGGCTTTCGCAAGGAAGAAGTTTACCACTTTCTCCAAAAGTGTATTCCAAACTACCTTAGGAAATTTCTTCCAGCGTCTCCATAAAGTTTCTTCCGTCTTCTCGAGGAAGTTCCTTTAAACTTCTACCGGAAGTATCAATATAATTCTCCCAGAAGTTTCTCCATAAGCTTCCTCCGGAGGATTAATCCGACGTCTATCGGAAGAATTTTGAGAGATACTTCTGCCTTCCTCTGGAAATTTTCATCCAATTTCTGAAACCTTCCTGCTTCATCTGGATGTATCATCCGATTTTTTCCGAAAGTTTCTTTAAATTTTCCCCAGGAGCTTCTCAATGCATGTCTTGGAAGTTCCCGGAAGATTTTCCGAATTTTCTTAGAACTTTCTTCAAACTTCCAGAAGAGCTACTTTCTTCTTTTTCTGGAAGTTTTTTCGACTTCCTTTAGAAGCTAATTCAAGTATTCCGCGGAAATATCTTCCAATTTCTCCTTGAGAGTACATTTTCCGTTCTCAGACCAAAAGTTTAAATTTTCGCCATCAAAAACGACAAAAATATAAAATTGATTAAAACAGTAAATACCGATAAATACTGATTTATTAAAACCTTTGATACCGACAAGCTTGAAAAAAAATCTACGCTGAGCCAAGACATTGTGAAAGACCTTGGTGAGGATGTAGATTATCAAAAAACTGAACTTAAGGTCGATTTGGAGCGCCTAAGATGTTTTGTTTATACAACTAGATGCTATGTGACTTCAGAAAACTCCACTGGCTCATTTATTCAGTGGGGACATCGTATTGTAGCTTATTGAGCCGGTAGATCATCGATATGATATGATATGGAACTGCCACTCACTGTAGCAAGACAAATTTCAGTAAACTGTGGGCTATCCTCACTGTTAGACTTGATCAAGTTTAATAACCTCTATTTATACTCACCTGTCATGACGTATGAAGGGCCAAAAACGGTTTGGGTGAATCCGTGGATAATCTTATCTTTCTTTATTAAAGAGACTTTCAGCCATCGGCTGGTTCATCTCTCATCCGTGGATAAATGAGATTCTACTTCCAATAATAGGATCATACAACCGGTCAAAAAACAGGCCAACCAACAAGAGGATACCCCAATGCATGAGGAAAAGAGCCCACCCTCTATTCACTTAATGTTAATGACAGAGAGTTGACATTCCCCCTCTCTCCATCCATTTCGCTTCAATCAGGTGCCCTAGTGGACCCTTCCGTACCCAGAATTTAATGTTTCATATAATAATGAAATGAAAATTAAGAGATACCTATGTTGCAAAGGAATCCATGACATCACGATGGTTTTTGTAGAGCTTCCATAGATATGCTGCCACTACTTCTTTAACCGATGCACACTGCTCCAGATCAGTGAATTTCTCAGAAAAAAAATACGAAGCATCCAATCAGATTACTGTCTTTGTAAAGCTGCTTGTTTTAGTTAAGCGCTTCTTCTGAATAACTTAATTAGTTTGCAACATGCCCGTAGAGATGGCGCATGAATCTAACTTTTGAATAAAGCGTCCTAGACGTATGGTGTTTTGAACAAAGTTGTTTATCTATCAAAATGAAGCTAAATTGCAGAAGACATAAAGCTTCCAAAACCTTTAGTTTCGGAGATATTATTCTTGCAGCCCGAGTAGACCCTTTGGCGTGCAAGCTCATCTGACCTGCAAATGTTAATTCTTGTGAAGAGTGGGTGGATCTCAGCTCCTAGGGTTTGAGCTGTTTTGTTCTTTCAGAGCATTCTTCGAAACTTTTCACTGGTCTACCGGAAGGTTTTATAGGAGAAAAACCAAAATTGTGAAAACTAATTGAAGCATCAAGCCAGTGCTGATTAGTTTTAAGGAATTTGTCAATTACTCGCTTTGAATCTTGTTTTGGATTACAAAATGGCGTTGGATATCGATTTCCGGCTTCTAGCCGTTACCCTGATCTAAAAAAACCGTTTGTATGGGTATTTGATAGAATTTACAACTTTTCTCAAACCGTAAGCCACCATCATGGATTTCAAAATGGCGTTGGATGTTGATTTCCAATCTCCAGACGTCACCCCGATTCGAAAAATATCCATATTGATGGGACGGCATCAACATTTCCCATTTTTTCTGAAATAGGAAGAATGGATTTCAAAATGGGCGTCAAATATCGATTTCCGGCCTCTAGACGCCATCCCGATTACAAAAATACCAATATTGATGTGTTTTGACTGTATTTCCACTTTTTCGTAAATCGGAAGCAGCCGTCTTCGATTTCAAAATGGATATCGGTTTTCATCCTCTAGACATCATCCCGATTCCAAAAATACCTTTATTGATAAGTATTTGACAGCATTTCCCACTTTTTCTTAAGCTGGAAGCCGCCATCTTGGAATTCAAAATGGCGTTGCATATCAATTTTCGATCTCTAGACGTCACCCCGATTAAAAAAATAACCCACCCGCAGTGATACATTTGACATCCACGTGCACAGATCTATGCGCATACGCTTAAATGAACCGAGTGAACGAGCAACAAAAGTCATAAAAACTGTACGAATTTGAATCGAACAGCTTCGCTTCAATGCAAAAGTAAGTTCATTTGACAATGAAAGAAGAAATGAAGACTAGTCAAGCCAAAACAAACAGCATGAAAACTGATCGAAAGTGGTTCTGTTGATGTTGACGGGGATCTGCTCGAAGAGAAGACAGAATGACATTCAATTGAAAGTGATGGATGACAGCTTCATCGTCGCTAGACGATTTTCGATTGAAAGTGACTTTGTGGGGCCCTGACGTCAGCACGCATCAAGCAAAGAGAAGAAAAAAAAATGCACACACAAAGCACGGCACGAGCTGAACTGCTAATGTTGAAAGTCAAACGCAAACTGATTGAGCCGGTAGATCATCGAGATTATAACATCAGGATACTTCGGAGAACCAAAAATGCTATGTCAGTACAAGTATGTATCCCGCATGATATGATGGAGCTCCACGAAGCTTTACGGGATCAACAATCTAGTCAAGTCGTAGAATACTTCATCGCCTGTGTAGAACTTCCAGATCAGATCTCTGGTGTGATTTGGAGAATCAAAGTTGTTTTGTTAACACAGTTATATATGTTACATTCCAAGTAATATTTCAAGTTTTATTGAGATTTTAAAGTATGCTACAAGTCTAAATTATGGTCTACAGAACCTTCATAAAACCATAATTGATACTTGGGATGTTATTATGAGGCTATATGACGTGCTAAGGGTTCAAAAATTCAGTCTGCTGGACATCGAACAAGATTTCATTGAGCTTAAAAAAATATTAAGATATGAACTCCAGGACAATTAGGAAAATCTTAGATATTTAGGTAGAACAAATTTATGCCTCACATAACGTTATCGAGGTCCGTGAAAGTCAAACATTCAGAGCCTGTAGAACTGCAAATCTCAACTGTAGGATGATTTGTAGCCAGAGTCCAGAGATATTTTGTCCACACAATTGTGTCCAGTGGTGCCAGTAGTGTAGTGGTAAGCGTGGTTGTCTATCACCCCAAAAAGCCTGAGTTCAATCCCAGTCGGCGCCGCCGGGATTTTCTGAGGCATAAAATCTCTGATCATGCCTTCGTTCGTAAGGGAAGTAAAGCCGTTGGTCCCCGGTCCATGAGTTGATGGATCGATAGGTAGGTGGGAGCTGCCTCCCTGGCGTCGATAGCATTGGTACTCAGTACGGAAAACAGTACGTCGTTGATGGGGGCCCCCTTATCCTCCGTTCAGCTACACCTTCAACTTCACTTTCTCCTTCCATCTGCTTCCGTTCATCGTCCCTCGGTTTCGACTGTGGGTTGCCCAGGGTATTCACCTCTTAACCACTTCACTCTCCTCTCCTCCTACGGAGGCTCCCACGGTACCGTTTGCCGAGTCGTTCGTGAACTGTATAACGAGTCCACGACGCTCAAGGCAGATCCAAAATGTGTACTCGCGGCGCCAACGCTCTTGATATGGAAGTTTGGGGTGGTTCTAGAATGGATACTTGGCTACGGTTGTATTTGTACGGTAACTTCGGGGTTTGACCGCAGTATGTCGAACACGACGAACACTACGGAGCCGCAGATAAATTCTAACTATAAACTACGGGGTCCTGTGGGCACAATAGGATACCATGATGGTGATTAGTGATGAGAACAATTCGGGTTTTGGCTTGAAGGGTTTTTTACCTGGACATTTTAGTAGGTTTCCTAATAACGATCTTTCACTATGTATAGATATATGTACAGTCAGGAATCCTTATTGCCGAATTCATTATAGCCGGTATCCCTTATTGCCGGATCCTTATTGCCGGGCTATCCGCGAATAAGGATACCCACAGCTTATGGGATTTTCACTAATAGGGGCTGTGCTGGATTATTTATCTCATTTGTTTCAATATATAGAGCTATACTGTCTTGGACAAAGTTGTTGTGCTGGGATAGACCAACAAGCCTGTGCGGTTGATTTCAGGTTGGGAAATACACTGCTAGAGGCACTTCACTTTTATGTTACTTATGACGGGCGCTATTGTATATGGATCTTAGGTCCAATATAGAATATTTCGTGATCCTGGCCATATAGAAAGTTACTGTCTTCAACAAAGTTGTTCAAGTGACCAAGTCCTTTCGGATGGTTGCCATATTAGTTCAGAACTCTCTCACTACACAGCGCTAGTGTGCACATTTGCTTCCTATATAAGTTGTATCTCAAAATCCTGGCCATATAGAAGGTTACTGTCTCGAGCTAACTTGTTCAGGTGATCATGTCCTTTTTTATGGTGTTCATATTAGTTTAGAACTCTCTCACTACGCAGTACTAGTGTGTATGTGAACTTCCTATATAAACTGTATCTCGAGAACCTGACCATATAGAAAGTTGCTGTCTTCAGCAAAGTTGTTCAGGTAACCAAGTCCTTTCGGATGGTGGTCATATTATTTAAGAGCTCTCTCACTACGCGGCGCTAGTGTGGACATGAACTTCTTTAATATGTTATGAGTGGAAAGCTTGTCCATATAAGATGTTGCTGTGCAATGTGGGGACATGAACCGGAAAAGGGATGATGATTTCGGACGCCATTTTAAAATCCAAGATGGTGGCCATGGGTTCAAGAAAAACTGTCAAATACCCTACAATATGGATATTTTCAGAAAGGGTACGACGTGTAGAAGCCGGAAATTGATGCCAGACGTCATTTTGGAATCCAATATGGCGGCCATCGGTTCAAGAAAAACTGTCAAATACCCTACAATATGGGTGTTTTCGGAGAGGAGATGACGTGTAGAGGCTGGATACCCGAGCAAAGTCGGTTAACAAAATGAAAGCAAATCGATATTAAAGTTTGCAGTTCCTATCATAATGAAAACTCATTTTGATTTCAATTGTCACGACATAAGTCTGATATCATATTGTGCTTTAAAAATGCAGCTAGGACATTTTAAATGAAAGCAACTTAACTTGAAGTTCTGTTAATGTCTTGTTTAAAATTTAATTCAAGCTGTCGTTCAACTAACGATTATTGTTTATTTGTTTTGTTTAACATATTTTAGATCATTCATGACTTGCCCGGGGTGAGCTCAAGTCTTTCAGTATGAGAAACATGGATGCTAAATATTTACGCCAGGCGCGTATTCAGTTAAACTTTATGAATGAAAAATCAGAAATCAAATTGTTTTCATTGAAAGCAAGATTAGTTTTCCGTTTGATTCAATAATGTAAAAGTTTGCTCTCATTTTTGCTGTGTTAACCGTTAAGTCAACCAAAATGAGATCAACTAGGGTATTCAAAATAAGTTACATCATAACAGCAAATTTTGATTTCAATTTGATCGCCAGCTTTGCTCGGGTATCGATTCTAGACACCATTTTGAAATTGAAGATGGCGGCCTTTGCTTTAACGTAAACTATTAATGGGGACGACGTGTATAGACCCAAAATAGATGTCTTTCACCATTTTGGGATCCAAAATGGTGGCAATTGGCTTTCGAAGGGACATTTAGAGGCTATGGACAGCCTCGTATCAGTTCAGTGTAGTTAACGTGGACCGTTTACGGGATAGGTTTGGCGATAATCCACTAGGAAAATGAATTTTGTCTAATTAATTTTCCTGAATAATGCTTACCAAGTATATTGGGTATAATTTGTATAATGTGTATAACGTATCATTGAGCAAGATGGCAACGTTTCGACTTCCCTTAGCAAATCTTGCATTTTTGCACTCTGTTCGGCATTACTGTCCAATGTGCAGAAGCTTTCGAACTCGGAGCTTTCGAACTCGAAAAACATGATTGAGAACCCGTGTTTGTCCTATTTCGGTCCCGGCATTGTTTTCGGATGTATATTATATTCGTTTTGGGTTTATCGAGCTTGGTTTTCGACTACCGCTAACCAGGCAATTGGCTAGCAACGATGGCGGATGATTTCCTTGCGCTTTCGATCGTTGATCAATTTTCCTTCAGCCCAATTTCGTCCCATCATGGCTCCTTTTACACCACCTCCCAATGGCCTCCCAATCCTACCGTCAGCGACATCTGGCTGTGTGTAGCGGAACTTCGTGGTGTGGTTGCGTGTAGAGGGTCCAATTCGGGAAATCCCGGGATTTCCCGATTTTTTTCTTTTTCAATCTCTTATGCAAAAATATTCGAGATTGTGTTTACATCTCTGTGGTTAGTGAAAGAGAAAAAAGGTGAAAAGAATCGATATAAACAGATAGGACCATTTTCAATATTCGTCGAGATTTCATCGTAATGTTCGTGCCACCAGACCTTATATAAGCATCATTGGTGTGTGACAGGCTTGAAAACAAAAGGAATGAAAAAAAACACAACAATAACAAAGGAGGCTTCTGGATTCACTGCATTCGCAAGCATAACGTTCCATATTTCTGGTACAAATACTGATTCGCGTCGTAATTCACACTCGAAGCAGGTAGAATAAATGTTTTTTTTTTTTATCTTCAAAGCGTTGGTCTTACGCGATTTGTCTTAAATTAATTGCAGAAACTATGGCGGACGTGTGGAAACATTTTAAGAAACTTCCCGACGAGCGCGCCCAGTGTTTGAAGTATTCGCAAATTCTGTTATGCAAAGGTGCTTCAACTAGTGGTTTGTGGCGGCATCTAAAAAATAAGCATAATTTGCCAAGTGCAGAACCAACTCCGGTACCGGCGAAGCAGCCCAAGTTGTCCATTAATTCAACCGTGAAGCAATCGTCGTTGGATCCGTTTTTGAAACGAAGTTCACTTCGCGAGATTGTTGCACGTCTAGCTGCATTGGACGGGATATCGATTGCTGCCATTACGAAGAGCAAGTTTATTCGAGAGTCAGTGTCAGCTAGAGGATTTAAACTGCCAACATCCAAATCCACGATAATCAAACTCATTCATGAGTTCTACGATGAAATTAAAAATCAGACCAAGAAGGAATTTCACGACAGGATCGTTGAAAAAAAGGAGCTCGTCAGTCTTACAACAGATGAGTGGACCAGTTCTGCTAACAAGCGATACTTGAACATTAACGTTCATTTCACAGATGGTTCATGTTACAACCTAGGATTGTCTCGGAGACACGGATCTTTCCCAGCAGAAAAGATTGCCCATGCTATCGAACAAGTTACCAAGGACTTCGGCATTGACATTGGCTCTATAACGGCCGTAACATCTGACACAGCTTCGGTAATGGTAAAATTTGGGAAAATCGTGCCATATTTCCACCAGCTATGCTACAACCACGCATTGCACCTTGCCGTACAAGACGTCATCAATCAAATGAACTCCAAAGAATCCGAGTCCATGGCAAGTGAAGAACATTCTTCTTCTGAAATTCAGGATTTTGATGACGAAGATAGTGACAACGCAGACCGACACGATTATTCTGATAACGAAAAGTTCTATTCATCCGGTACGCTATGAACTTCTGTTATTTGTTTTTCATATTACTATTTTTCTATCATTATCTTGTCATTTATTTTTCAGATTGCTACAATACCAAAACATTTGGAAAAACTCTTAAGCAGATCCGAAATGTAGTTCGGATGTTTCGTCATTCACCGGTGAAAAACTCGGTGCTGCAAAATAAAGTTGTTGGAAAATTCAAGAAACCTCTTCAGCTTTTACTGGACGTAAAAACCAGATGGAATAACACCGAAAAAATGTTGGAGTGGTATATCAAATTACATGATTGTGTAGAGGAAGCACTCGAAGAGTTGGGAGAAAGTTCCTTTGTATCCGGTGAAGATTTTATTTCGGTCAGATCCCTCTTTGAAGCTTTGCAGCCAATACGACTCGTTTCGGAAGCCTTAGGACGTCGAGATGCTACGTTGTTGACGGCGGAAGGAGCTTTTTGTTATCAACCCTATTTCAACGAAACTCTACGAGGCGGTTCTGAAGAGAATCAATGAGAGACGAAACATCAAATTGGTTTCACTTCTAAAATTTCTTCAGAACAGCATTGCCTCAACATCATCTGTTGAGTTACCTGTGATTTCACGCAACCAGCTGTTCAAGTTCGTCAAAGAAGAATGTACTCGTTTTTTCACATGTACTTCCGACGACCAACATGAAGCAACGGTGGATGACACGAGTAAGAACCAACATCAATCTTTAAAGGACGAGTTTCGAAACCATTATCCAACAGCATGCTGGATCTAGTAGCATGTCAACGACTGAAAAATCCGATCGCGGAAACATTGCTCAAAAGGTCATTCAAAAAGAGATATCTCTTTACGAGTTGACCGGAGACCTAACAGCTGGTCTGAAAATCTTGTTAACTGCTCTCAAATCCATCAAGCCAACTTCAACGGATAGCGAGAGAGCTTTTTCGGATTCGGCGAACATCTGTTTCAAAAGGAGATCATCACTGTCAGATGCAAGTATCCATGAACTTTGCTTCTTGAAATCTTATTTTAAGAGGAGCAACTGATTATAACATGTTTGAGTCTATATTCATTCATTCATTTACTCATTGTTAAGTTTTAAAGTTGAATAAAAGCGTTAATTTTTGAAAATAATGTTTTTTTAAAGCATATCAAAATTTCCCGGGATTCAAAAAAAATAAATCCCGAATCCCGGGATTTTTTAAGACCCGGGAAATCGGACCCTCTAGTTGCGTGCTGTCCAGTGAGTACATTTAAATCGAAACACTAAATTCGCGACAATCTCAACAATCTTGGATAGACAGACACACTTGTTACAAGATCGACGTAAAACAAATCAAGTAAAAAATACATATGTATCCGACAGAATGTTATAGAACTTCATGAAGCTCTACGAGCTGAAAAAGTCGATCATGACTTCGTATAATACTATGTTGAGTTTGTAAATCTTCAAGATCTAAACTCCAGGATCATTTTTAGAATTTGTAACACCACGTTTCACCTGCTCAGGTCTTTCGTTTTGATTTATACTTTTTCAAAAATACAGAGACAATAATGGGGTTTGTCATTTGAGTTCATGGGGTTTTGGAGATCCAGGTCATCAACGTGAGTGAGGGAAAATATCTTCTTACAGAATATCGATTAAGAGAGAGAGAGAGAGTTGAACTGCATTCCAAAACTTATTTCCTGGTTTTATTTCACAGTCATTTACACCACTCCATCGTACTGTGCGTACTCGACAACGACAATCGTGATGATGGCACTGCCGTCCCTTCTATTCTACCCAGCTGGGGGCGACCCACGCAAATGTAAGTAAAATGCCGAATCGTGAATGTTCTGGGCATTGTGTAGGCGACGACTACTACGATGTTATAGGTACCGTTCGTTTGAAGTCAAAAATGCGGGTACACACCAGATAGAGACCCATCGTGCTCGCAACACGGCAATTCAACCGCCGCGAACCCACTCTACCCTTTCCGGGGAACCTCAACAGCTGACGGTGAATGCATACAACAACGCCGTACTGCAGTTTGAAGGTTTTTTTTTTTTTTTACTTTTTGACTGTCCGGATAACTTAGTTGTCCGCTACCGTGGCGTTTCACGTTCGGCGTCGTTCGCTCGTTGAGGGGTCGTCGCTAATTGCTTTATTATGTTAATTATTTTAATTTGCTGAAATAAATACACACGATGCCCAGCACGGCACACCGGTTGACGTTGTTGCGTTTTGCTGCGTCTGTTTTGCTTTTCATTTATTCAACTAATATGTATTCCGTTTTGGGGGTTGGGATTTTACCGAATTGAAACAAAGCAAAAATGGTGAGCAAAACAGCTGTGTGGAGTGACGATCTCCTACAAGGTGACGACGACGGTGAGCCGCGAAGTTTGCGAGGTGATTGTGTCTGTTTCTTCCCAGTCATCGCCGCCGCCGCCGTCATCATCATCAGGATCGGTTTCAGCTGTGTCATCATAAAAGTGAATCGTGTGAAATTGAAAGTTTGTTTCAATTCCGTTGTCTGCCCTGTCTCTGATATGAAAGTTCATGATATGGCACATTGTAGATTCGTAGATTTTTATCGGACTAATACTTCAGAATTATGATTGAATTTTCTACTATCGGTGCCTGATGACCGGCTTCCCGATTGTGCATATTGCCACAACGTATCGTTCGTACATTATTGAACATTGGTAATGAAATAGAACTTGATAAGTTCTCTGCAATACCCCATGCATACGCCAAAACCGGTAGGGTGGAAAGTTTAATTTGATGGCAGTAGGAAATAATTGATGCATGCATAAATATTCGACCCAGAGCTGCAGCAAAGCTTGGTAGTGCAACCATCGGCAACCAGTTGTCGATATTCATGTTTTATGGAAATTGCCATTGACATTCACATTCAGTTGCGAGCAATACACGTTTCACATTCAAAGGAGGATGAGAATGCTGAATGCTCTAACAAATTAATGATATTTTGCAACATTTGAACTATGAGTTCCATTTACATCGGAGCTATTTACACATAACAAAGGGTCTGCCTCCGCACATGGAATCTTCATCTGTCCTTTAGAATCTGGTTGTGAATGGGAATGAGATGGAAGAGAAAGCACTTTTCATTAAGTTCAAATCGGAAAAAGGATACAGTACGCAAACACACAGAACATCTCATTTTCCATTATACTGATGGAATGACAATGGAGGGATGCATGTGACCTGTGGGGAGCAACGTTTAATGCGTACGAACGTACGATTCCCCACCGGAGGTTCTAGGGAAATACAGAAAAAAAAATCCAACGAAATTGGGTCTCGGCATGCACACAATTTAGCGAGATGTTTATATGGACGTCGAGAAGGAAAATAAACCCACACTTCATTTCCGCAATCAGATGGAGGACATACTGTATGACAGAATCAAACGAAGCAAACGATTCGGATGAATAGGAGCAGTTCCAGGTCAAATGACGAAAAAATTAACATATTCTAGATTCAACCTCTCAGAATTTCCATGAAACTTCGCATATTTGTTCCCTAGGGGTTGCAATTTAGTAATTTTACCCTCACTCAATTCTGAAACAAAGTTCTAGGACACTGGATTCTCACTCATAAAGGCTGACTAAAAGTAAATTGGTACGCCCTTCGCCCTCCGCCGCTAGCACGCCTCTAGTGATGGGAATCGAACATCTTTGACAGTGGTTTGTTTACACTTCTATACACTGAACCAAACCACCGTCCTCTGTTAGAATGAAACCTCAGACCATTCAAATCGAAACATCGAAATCGCCTTTTCGAATCATAGCTGCAACCGAATGGCGGCTGATTTGAAATCATATGATTTTCCTCCCGAATACAGGATGAACATTGTTATGAAAAGGGATAGGGCCTTCAGTTGGAATGCGTAATGCTCTATGCAGAATGATGGTCATCTTAAATTGAAATGCATTAGGTATTGGTTCAGCCCTTTAACACAAATCATTCACAACGATGATGTAAATGATTCTATCGAACGTCATTTGCTGCGCTGAGCAGACAAGCGAGGTGGAAGCATAGTCATCGCTATCAGAAGTAATACTAATACTAATACTAATAATACGTAAAGCGTGGATACCGTAAATTGTCTATTTCGTGGTAGAGGAAGCTTCCTTTACCAATAAGTAATGTATGTAGGCTCCTTGGCATAGGCAGCATTGATATTCAGTACGGAAAACAAGATCGACGGAAAACAAATAAAGGAAACAAACACCTGGATAATCTGGAGTGGTCCGGTTCCAAGCTTATTGTGCTGAAGATGCCGAAAACAACAGTTTGTCGAGTGCTCAAAACCTGCAAGGAAACCCTGAGTGTGGAAAGAGATCAGCGGACCTAAGAAAAAACTAGAACCAGGGATCATCAGCTGCGCAGCAAGGTGTTGAGGTGCGTTAGAGCCAACCCCTGTCTTTCGATCCGAGATGTGGCCAGAAGGTACAACGCCAGCTTTCAAACGGTGCAGAGCATCCTTGCCAGGGAAGGATGCAAGTCGTACAAAGCCAGTAAACATCCGAACCGGCACATGAAGCAGAATTCCGTGGCCAAAAAGCGTGTAAGGCGCTTTTACGACCGTGTTTTGACGCAACACAAGGGCTGCACTTTGATTGATGAAGGAACATACGTCAAACTCGAGTTTAAGCAGCTTCCCGGTCAAAAGTTTTACATCGCGACTGGACGTGGGAATGTGCCAGGAAGATTCAATTTCGTTTCAATAATTAGATAGATAAGAACAAAAAAATTGATTTCCCATAGTAATTTCCATATAAACTTGAAATGGTTCGTGCCATGTCAGTTTCTTACTAAATGAGATCAAATTTTGGTAGGCTAATCAGGACCCAATTTGGAACCGTTTGAGCACTGCGGAGCGAAAATTTCAAATGTTGCATCAGTCTATTGACCATCAACTAGCCCATATGCATTATGAATCATTTTTTTTTTCTAGCCGAGATGGCAAACCACAATAAAAACGAATCTTACTCAGAGAGTGTGTCACTTTTAGTCATTGGTGTGGATAAATTTCTCGATGTGTTTGTTACTCATGCACTGAGTGACTTACGCTTTTAGTATTGTTTCCATAGAAAAAGCAAAAAAAAATACTGTTCGCTCGATAGTCATAGCAAGCGGGCACGTGATTGGTTGATTACGGCTAAAACTTAGATCAATTTTCAATAGTTAACCAATGATAAACAACTATCATCTTTATACCAAACAAATATTCCATTCAATCTGAATAAAATGGTGTAATTAAAAATGAAATTCATTCATAATAGACCATGTTATATGCGTTCAAAACTTCGCACTATTTAGTCACACAATTTTTTTTATTTGCGCCTCAGTATAGACACATAGACATAACCCTACGTCATAAATAACTGACAAATAGCAAATTATATATATTAAAAATAAAAAAAATTAGATGATCTCTTTTTAATTTTGATTTGATCGGTATGAGACACAGTTCGAAAAAGTATTGTAAATTTCTGTCACTATGATGCACATAAATGGAGCGTCACATATCCTACAAATTCACATTACAGATCGTGTAAATTGATGAGTCATTTAATGAAATATTCAAAATATTGTATACAACCATTCATCTTTGTAAGCAATATTTCTTGCAAGTTGCTAGTTTACGTGAAAAGGAAGTTTAAATGCTTCAATTTTAGCTTACATCACCATTAAAATTCATAATTTTTTGGTGTGGAGGTAAAAAAAAACAAAATAATATCAGAAGTCCTACGGGCTAGTAACTGAATAATAACAAAACCAGTTGTTGGCTCATCATGAACAGAGTTTATAGAGGCAACGAAACCTCACTCCAAAGCTCCTCCCCTAATCCTACAATGTAACCCTCTAACCTCGGGTTAGCTGCGAGTATTCGGCCCAATTCCTACTAGACATAGAATTAAGTGAATTTTAATACAAACGATGAGCAATGAGTTATCGGCTCCGTAAAGCTAACGTTATTAAGCCTTTCAAATATACGAACTAGATTAGAAAAGAGTATATGGAGCTTCAAAAAATCAAACCAATAGCAAAAACAGCTGAAAACTGAAAAAAATTAAATAAAAATGTTACAGAAGGGATTAACTGAATTTCGAACCCTAGTCGTCTGCGTGACTGTCTCAAGTGCTGACCAATCGGCTATATCTTCTTGTTGAGTATAGGAGGAAAAAGGACAAACAATTTCTTCGATCTTCAAGGTTATAACGTTCAGAGACAAAAATAAAGTAGAACACGCATTGCCTGAACTTTACACAAAGGGTGATTTTCGATTGTCATCATTGTACTAAATATCCAGCCATTCCATAGCAAAACGATACAGTGCTTCTCAGAATTTCGTAAAAATTGGTAGTTTTGTTCCATGTCGCAAAATATTGGACCCATATTTTTATTTATTTTGTCATGAGGGTAACCATTTCCATGCGTCTCCATTGATTTATAGCGAATGTAACATGGTCACGACGCATGGTAGTCTAGTCGCATAGGAGTATTGAGCGAAAACCCTAAACTTGACAACTTCGAAAAAATATAAACTATAAAATGGAAAATAAACAACACAACGCTGATTCTTTGATATGTTGTGTACAGAAGCCTAATTTTTCAAGAAAAAAAAATAAAACATAGGGGAAATGGATGTCATGTCGGCCTAAATGCCTCTAATTTGGGCCCATAAATAAATTCAGCAATCGACTTAATTTTCAATAGCGACCAAAAATATCCATTAGTACCGTCCCAATGCAATATCGAAACCGGAAAAATTCACGACAAAAATCGATATCTCCAAAAATATGTACTCTAAGGGTTTGATGTGTTACGAAGAGTTTGTCTACAAGATAAGATCTTCCTTTTGGCGTAGGTTGTGACTAGGGTGGTCCTCTTTTTTTCAAACACAAAAAATCATAACTTTTTATTCATATGTTTTAGGAGTATACTTGCTCATACAAAGTCAAAGATAATTTAATGTCAAGCAACTTTGCTCAAAACATCAACATTCTATCTCATCAACACATAATTCTACGAACGTTTTTCTAAATTCAGATAGGGTGGTTCTGAAAAAAAACTGTTTTTGCTCTAACTTTTTTCTTTTTGTTTTATTTTGAAGGCCATCTTCAAAGAACTTCAAGATCATGAGAGGACGCATCTTTTGAGATGAGGTGGGGATTAATAGATGTTGTTCTAGGAAAGTTATTCCAGTTTTTGTGTAAAAAAAGTCCATTTTTTCGGGAAACTTTCCTTCAAGAGGAGCAAATATGAGCAGAACTTCTACGCATATTCTGGAAGTGCCCACAAAACCCGTAGAATATAATCTGTACCCTTTTGATGAGAAATAGATAATTGCAACTAGAGATAACATTGGTTGAAAAGGCCCATAAGCACCGCTACAGGGCTAAATAATTACAAAAAACACTTCTAAATACTTAAATTCACGAAAAAATATATACTCTATAAGCTATGTATAATCTCTAATTCTTTTATAAAGAATATGAGTAAAGTTACAGTAATGCATACATTTAAATGTGAGAATTAATAAATTTTACAGTTATATCATACAGTTATTGTGTGCATATATTTCAGCATAGTCGTACGTCTGGTCTTTGATATCCTTCAAATCAATGAAACCCTAATTCTTGCAAGAAGTTAGATAAATATTTCCTTGGGTTGTGCTTTCTTTTGTGAACTGTGAGAATTGGGTCGGAAGAATCCATCGGCCGATAAAATACATCTGCCATATTGGCAGCTC
The DNA here is from genome assembly GCF_037179485.1 of Ochlerotatus camptorhynchus. Taxonomy (NCBI): domain Eukaryota; kingdom Metazoa; phylum Arthropoda; class Insecta; order Diptera; family Culicidae; genus Ochlerotatus; species Ochlerotatus camptorhynchus. The sequence goes on from NW_027040644.1 coordinate 363,562, forward strand.
TTGAGACTTTCCGTGCGTGAAATAGTCGATCGTTTCTATAGTGCACTAAAATGTTGTGAAGTGTAGCTGGCATGGGATACTATTCGTACATTTCAATATTCACAATTGGTCGAAGTCCTCCAGGTTTACCCTATCTAGACTGTTTATTATCAGCAAGTTCGCGGATATGTTCCTAACCAGGTTCTCGTCTAAACCGAGTGTCAATGCAAGTTTACATGGTTCCGATAAAAGCCTACGGCATAATCCCCCTGTTGTTGTCGATCCAGCTCCACCTTGCTTAGGAATATCAACGTGTGCTTCGAACTCTTGGAGTAGAATCTTTTGAACATCCGCTTTTCGTTGTTTAACGTAAGCCTTTTCATCAGGTTTCCTAATTTTCCAAACACGAATTCCTATTCTGTATGAAATGTGCAGCAATCAATTGAAAATATTAATTATCGCTTGCAACGGCTGGCAACCAAAGTGGAGTGCCTTGTCTGATGTTGGAAAATCTAGCCTATTCTTCTTACTAACCTGGCTTGGTTTTGCATGGCAAATAGGACAAGATTGAGATGATTTCGTATCTGTTAGTATGTTTAATATCTTTCTGTCAATCATCGTTTCGTAAAATTTACATTCAATTTTAATGTTTTTATCGTTATTAGAGAACCCAAAGATCTCAAAATTGTCAATTTGTTCTTTCACATTTTTATCGATTCTTAGTACGAATTCCGTTTGATCTTTTGCATACTCCAGTGGTCTTACTGATCGCACCGATTGTGGTGCATCGTTTGGCATTTTAACATTTGATGCCTACAAATGCACGCGCACTTTGCTTTCTCAACTCGACGCGAAGCCTGGCTTGAGGGATCCAGCAGGGTCACAGAGAAAGATTGTAGTTAACCGTCTGAAAGGTCGATAAGCTAACTGGGGTAACCCAGCAGGTTCGAGCTTCAGAATAATAATGATCGTTTGTTTATTGGATAATGCTTCCTTTTTATACAGTTTGGTATAATTGGTATTGAAACATGGTGTGTGTTCGAAAGAGTAATTAATTAATAATTAGTAATTAGAGTGAGACGGCTGAAGTGACATCAAAATGCTTAGCCTAGCAATATCGGAAATAATGGATATATTTTGGTTGCGCACCCAGCGTTGCCATTCGAAACCTTTCCTGCTGCGCGAACGACCTTCGGTCCACACAGGAAGGGTGGGAAACGGGCGAGAGAGCGCTGCAGTTCTGGTACGAGTAATTCATCATATGAGTGGTGTACAATTGCATAATTGCATTCTATTGCCCGGGCATTGGCTTTGCAGCCCGGGTGAGTTTATTTTGTTTTTTTTTTTTTAATGTGAATGCTGCTTGGATAGAGATGGCATACTACAATCGTTTTCCAATAAGACCTTTGCACATTTGATGAGATAGAATTTTGATGTTTTCGGCAAGTTGCTTGACATTAAATTATCTTTGACTTTGTAGAAGCAAGTATTCAACAATTTTGAAAAAGCGAACCACCCTAGTCACCACTTGCGCCAAAAGGAAGATCGTATCTTTTAGACAAACTTTTCCCAAGAAATCAAACCCCTAGAGTGCATATTTTTCGAGATATCGATGCGTGAAATTTTGCGTTTTCGACTCATGACGGTTCATCTAGTTAAAATTGATAAATAGCAGATTTTTAGTAATGGACCCAATCTTAAATCCAGAGGCCAACATAAGAGCAATTTCCCCTATGTTTTTTTATCAATACAAATTCCCAGTTTTTAATAATTGTTTTTCAAAAAAATATTTTAATAACCTTTCATTTCATATTTTGATCTTTGAAATCGGCCCAGTGGTCAATATAATATTCCTTTTAAAAAATAACATTTTGAAAAAAAATAAAAACATTTTTTTGACCACCCTAACATGGAACCATACGGGGAAGTTCACCGCTCCGAAAGAAATAATAACGTTTTAATTTTTACAAAAATATTGGAAACAGATATAAAAAATATAAATATATCAATATGTCTAATTTTTCAAAGAAAATTCAATATTTGAACTCAAAAAACCACAAATCATCTATCTTTTGGTTTTGCTGAGAGTCCAGTATTTTTTCATGATGAGATAGAAAAAACATTCCTACACGTATGTTTTCTCTGGAATCTTAGAAAAGAACTGATTTTCTTGTATCATTGATACATTTTCCCAAAATAAAAAATTAATAAAATAAACCGGGCCGAAAAAAAATATTTTCGGGCGGTAAACTTCCTCTTAATAGCAAAAAAAAAATTACGGGTTTTATATTTTGCGATAAGGAACAAAACTACTATTTTTTACGAAGCTCCGTACATATTTATGCTGATATTCTTTGTGAATTCTATGAATCAACCGAATCTAGTTTCAGCTTATCCCTGAAGAGATTCCGCTTCAGTAAATCATCTCAATATCATATTAATAACTCATTCTGTCGTAGGTCGACAAACAATTACTGTATTAATAGAGTGAAGACATCCCTTACTATCTTCAAGGCTTCTTTTGACACTTAGGACTAATCGAGCTTCAACAAATATCTTAATGAAGCCGTATGTTAGGTTTTAATATTAGAATGTGCTATATTACGTATAAGGGTACCCTTATGATGTGTAACGAGAGGTATATTGATGTCCAAAGTTGATTGTAATAACATTCACCAGATAGCCATCAGAACATAGCTAAGCACATAAATGTCAACAGACGGGCTACTTTGGAACAAACTGAAAATTTAGCATGATTTGATAATTTAATGGAGAGAATCAATTTTAGCTTAGCGCACCTTAGACTGAAATTTACTTCTTCATGCAGAAATACATCTGATGAAGAATTTAAAAAAATAATTAAATTAACATTCTTGGAGATCATTAAATGGAGAGAAGCAATTTTGATGGTAAATTGACTATAGTTGTTTCAAAAAATACAACCATATATGGTTTGGATTGTTATTGCACCGTGTTGGCGCTTACCACGAAATTGTAGTCCTACGTTGTGTTTTACGTGTGAACTTGGTGGTGGGCAGCAACGGAAAAACAGCCACCACTGACAACAGATGACACCGGCAGGAAGCAGCACAGCAGATTTGCTGGTAAGGTTTTCTCACTTCACTTTCTTCCTTTCCTTTTACAGGAAGGACAACTAACTCACAGTAAGCGGTAAGTAGGAACAAACTTTATTTGAGAATAACTTTCACACTTTACAATTTGCACTTTATTTAACTTCACTGCTCGGGTGTTCAACTTAATCTAATCGTCGGTTCGGTTACAAAATTCGTTTTTGGCTCACAAACAATCAGCTGTGCAACCGCGGTTGCCAGAACGGCTAGAAAAACTAGTCTAATTTGGCGTCTGCTACCACCAGCTGATCGCGGGGGGAAGGAAATCGCATTCTGTGTGGCCAGAACCAACATACCCGCCGCCTTGATTACCTATCAACAAAGAAACGTCAATGCAAACAAAAACAAAACGAATGATTAACATAATCTACAGGTAAGTAATTTTCTCCTAACTATTTGGTTTTTCTTATATTTCTAGGTGAGAATTCCTCCTGATGAGCTGGTATGCGGATCAGCGGTGGGATCATCGCGTCGTTCTTCTTCGGGAATCGGTTCTGAATGCGGCAGCAGACAAATTTTGGTGATTGGCCTCTTGATGATGCCCTTCGCAGTTCGTAGGCTAACAACTCGATTTAATTTATCGCTTCCAGGGTGCACCTCCGTAATGCGGGCAAGTGGCCAACGGGTCGTCGGCAACATTTCATCGATTAAGATGACCATTCGTCCGGGTTGAATATCGTCGTTTCGTGCAGCAAGCTTGGTGTCCTTCAGTAACTCTTGCAGGTACTCCGACCGCCAGTGACTCCAAAATTTCTGGATGTGTTGCTGGAGCTTTTGGAGGTAATCGAGGGTGCCCACCGATGTGTGCTGGAGGTCTGGGTCGGGCAGGGCTTGAAGAGACGATCCGATGAGGAAATGTGCCGGCGTCAGAGCAGCAAGATCGTTTGGATCGTCGGACATCGGGAGCAGAGGACGAGAATTCATCACGGCTTCGATTTGATGTAGGATTGTGTAGTAAGCTTCGAAAGTGAGACGTGTACTTCCTAATTGACGAAATAAATGCCGCTTGGCAGTCTTGACCGCTGCTTCCCATAGGCCACCGAAGTGTGGTGCCTTGGGAGGAGTCAAGTGCCACATTATCCCTTGCTCGGAGCAGGCTGAAGCGATTATGCTCTGCTCGTTGTTGCTCTTAAATCTGACGAATAGCTCGGCCAGTTCGCGCTTTCCTCCTTCGAAATTTTTCCCATTATCGGAATATAGGTGGGTTGGGACTCCCCGCCTTGAGGTGAACCGTCGCAAAGCCGCTAGAAATCCTTGAGTGGAAAGGTCCCCAACCAATTCCAAATGAACGGCCTTTGTCACGAAGCATACAAATACGCACAGGTAAGCTTTTGCGGGCGCGGCGCGCTTGTGAATAGGCTTTATGTACAACGGACCAGCATAATCCACGCCTGTGTTGGAGAACGGTCGACTTGGAATGATCCTTGAAGCAGGTAGCTGACGGGAGCAACGGAAGCAGTTTCGTACGATGCCTTTGACCAACTGACGACCATTCAGGGGCCAGTACTCTTCGCGAATCGTGGACAAAAGGAGACGCCCGCCGCCGTGGACAAGTTTCCGATGGTAGTGCTCGCCGATTAGCCGAGTAAACGGATGGTTCTTTGGGAGGAGGGCAGGGTGTTTTGATTGGTAGGGAAGCTGAGAAAGATTAAGCCGACCTCCAACTCGCAAGATTCTCTCTGGGTCTATGAACGGGAATAGACGACGCACTGGTGAGCTTTTTGGAACTGGATTTCCTCGCTGAAGCTCCCTGGTTTCTTCACGAAAGGCATCCTGCTGGGCAAAGCGGACTAGAAGGGCATTGGCATTGGCAAGTTCCTTGACGGTAAGCGACTGCCGGCTGAGTTCGTTCTCTGGAGGGGTTGCAAGTGGCTGGGTTCTGGTCTTTGATCGAGTTTTATCAGCAAAACGCAGGCAGTATCCGATTGTATGGAGCAAGCGATTGTATGACGACCACCGAAGGAACCATGGGTTGATGCTGGGCGTCGTTTGGACGGACACAACGACGTTTTTTCCTTCCAGAATTTCTTCTGCGACGGTAGACGGATTCGAAATCGGCCAGGACTGCTGCGGGTGCGCCAACCAGGATGGACCATGCTTCCACGCCTCATTCTTCACAAATTCCTCAACTGACATCCCACGTGAGACGAGATCTGCAGGGTTCTCTGAGCCAGATATGTGGTTCCACCTGCCACCATGAGTGTAGTGTTGTATCTCCGATACCCTGTTCGCCACGAATGTCTTCCACGAACTAGGAGGTGCGCGAAGCCAGTATATGCAGACTGAAGAATCTGACCAGAAATACGATGCTGACACGTGGATGTTGATGGACTCTTTGATGCGATGATACAGATGCGCAGCCAAGACGCAAGCACATAGCTCAAGTCGGGCGATGGTCAGTCTTTTTAGCGGTGCCACCTTACTTTTCGAAGCCAATAGTCGAATCTTCACCACTCCAAGGGCGTTTTCACAGCGGACGTACGTGCATGCTCCATATGCAGCTGTTGAAGCATCGGCGAAGGTATGTAGCTCCACTCTAGCCTCCGGCAAGAATGCATAACGGTCGATTCGGTAAGTTGCGATCTTCGGTAGCTCACGCCGGAAGTTGTCCCATTTCAGTTGAATGGCATGCGGTACGGGATCATCCCAGCCGCACGAGAGAGACCACAATTCTTGCATCAGAATCTTCGCAGTGACAACGACAGGTGCAATTTGTCCGAGCGGGTCGAATAGCCTAGCGATGTCGGAGAGGATGGACCGCTTCGTGGGTTGATCTTCACGTTGCTGTATTTGGGAATCAAACCGCAGTTGATCGGACTCTGGCTCCCAGCGAATTCCTAGCGCCTTTATGGACTCGTTTGGGCTGAAATGCAAACTCGATTGAGTCCCAATCTGGTCGTTCTCGAGTCCTTGTAGAACTTCTAGGCGGTTCGACGTCCACTTTCTTAAAACGAACCCACCTTTTTCAAGCAATTCCGAAAGCTCCCCCCGAAGCTGAACAGCTTCTTCAATAGAATTTGCTCCTCCGATGAAGTCGTCCACATAAAAGTTCTTGCGTATTGATGGACCAGCTAACGGATATGCATCGCCTTCATCCGTCGCAATCTGCTGGAGAGTACGCGTCGCGAGAAAGGAGGATGGTGCTAGTCCATAGGTCACGGTTAACAGCATGTAAGTTTGAACGGGGCTATCTTTGGAGAACCGGAAAAATATGCATTGCAGAGGACAGTCATCTGGGTGCAGCAGTACCTGTCTGTACATTTTCGCTGCATCGCTGACGAGAGCCACGGGGTATGTCAAAAACCGAAGGATAATAGCGAGAAGGTCATCTTGAACCACCGGACCCACACAGAGAGCTTCATTGAGAGAGAAGCCGGTAGAAGTACGAGCCGAACCATCGAATACGACTCTCACTTTGGTGGTCGTACTTTCCTCCTTCATCACGGGGTGGTGGGGTAGATAGTAAGTGTTGGAGTGAATTCCGTCGTCCGTTTCGACCAGACGCATGTGGCCGAGGGAGAGGTACTCCTTCATGAAGTTGTGGTATTCCTCCTTCAATTTCTGATCCCGATCGAGACGCCGTTCAAGTTGTTCGAAACGTCGAAGAGCACTGGTCCTGGATTCCCCTAGCATGGCATCAAAATCGGGCTTCCGCGGCAGACGAACGATGTATCGGCCTGTCGTATCTCGAGACGTGGTGGACTGATAGTAATCTTCACAATGGCGCTCTTCGATTGAGTAGTTATTGCTGACGGTCAGTTCCTCGGTCTTCCAGAACCTTTCGATGCTCTCTTCGAGTGTCAGCATGGAAACTGCGACGATGCTAGGATTGGAAGCTTGCTGTTGAGCTGGGTGAACCATGCTTGCTGATCCCGTGACGACCCAACCAAATACGCTGTCCACCAGCATAGGAAGATTTTCGGCCAACTGAAGACGAGAAGTGCTTGGGAAGAAGGAGTGAAAATGCTTAGCGCCTAGAACCATGTCAATCTGTTGGCTCTTGTTGAACATGGGATCGGCTAGCGCTAAATTTTGAGGAATCTGCCAGTCATTGACGGGAATGTCCTGTGTGGGAAGATCTGCTGTTACCGTGTCCATTAGTAGGAACTCAACGCCACATTCGAAAGCATCGTTCCTCGACTTGATTCGAGCGAAGATTGATTCTCGCACCTTCTTCGAAAGATTACCAGCCCCCTGGATGATCACGTTCACAGAACTCCTCTTCAAATGCAACCTGCGTGCCAAGCGATCAGTAATTAAATTCGGCTGAGAAGCGCTGTCGAGCAAAGCGCGAGCAATGTGATCTTGACCGTACGCATCAACGACCTTCACCAACACCGTCAAAAGGAAAACGTCTTCTCGAGGCTGTGGAGCAGAAGCACTGACAACGACCCGGGAAATACTTTCAGCTGCTGCAACGGTGGATTGGGAGGCTGGCTCGGGCACAGAAGAAGCGCTAGACTGAATGGCTTGAGTCGGCATAGAAGTACGAACGGAAGATGACTCGCTTGCTGGCCTTGAATTCTCGCCGGAATGCAGCATGGTGTGGTGACGCTTGTTGCAGTGCCTGCAGTTGTAGTTCGAAGGACAATTTCGAGCAATGTGGCCACCCTTCAGGCAGTTGTGGCACAAACGTTTGTTTGAAACGAGTTGCTGTCGTTCGGACTGGGAAAGTTGGTTGAATTTCTCACATTTCATCAACGGATGTTCCTGGTTGCAAGCCGGACATTTGCTACCAGAAGTAGAAGTGGAAGCACAAGATGAGAGGCGAAAATGCGATGGCTTCCTAGAAGCATAAGTGGACTCATTCGAAGTGGATGCAAGCTGATGATGGTTCACCAAGATGGATTCCAAAACTCGCATACGACGCTGAAGAAACTCGATCAGGCAGTTGTAGTTTGGTTCGTTGGTGGTTGATGCGTGATCTTCCCAAGCCTTGAGCGTATCGTTGGGAAGCTTCGTACACAGAAGATGCTCCAGGATGCTGCTCCAGGAATCCGTTGGTTCGCCTAGTTGACACAAAATCTTCGTATGGCGCTGGAATTCGTCCACCAGCGTGTGCAATGACGCAGCAGTTTCCTTCTTCGCCGATTGAACCTCAAAAAGAGCCTGCAGATGTCGCTTTTTTAACAGGTAGTCGTTGGCGTACCTGTCAACCAACGTTTGCCATGCCAGATTGTAATTTGCAGAACTGATCGCGATAGATTCAATCAGCTGTGCCGCTTCACCCTTCAAAGCTGCCCTCAGGTAATGGAATTTCTGAATCGCTGGAACCTCGGCGTTAGAGTGGATCAAAGCCAAGAATGTGTCATGGAACCCTAGCCACTGCATATAGTCCCCGTCGAATTCAGGAAGCGAAATTGTAGGAAGCTTCAACCCAGAGAGAGCGGAATTGTGCGAAGAGGATTCAGGGATGCGAGCTTGCTGAGTGACAACAGGAAGTTTGGAGATCAAGTCGGCTTTTATTCTAAAGAGCCGAGGCTCAAACTCGGCACGGACATTAGCATTCACTTGCCTACCTTCATCGCCGTCTTCGATGTCCTCTAGCTGCCCCTGCACCTCCTCCAATGTGGCCCACATGTTGTTCAGGTACTCGAGGCGAATGGGCACCTGCATCCGATCGCGTTGCTCGTCGAAGGAGTTCACGAACGCCTCTGCCCGACCCAGCGCGGTGATCATCGTTGCCCTCCGGGATAGCAGAGTCGCCTTATCCAGCTGCAGCGCCATCTTGGAATGGGTAACACGGCACTCGATGCTCCGTAGATGGCGAAGGGTCTGTGAAACAAAAAAGACCACGATAGACCCGGACAAAAAGAGATGGTCACTTGGAATGGTACTCACCAGTTCCAAGGCAAGTATGTGCCTTGAATTTCAATAAATCCGCAAACTGGAACTCGTATACACGCGGCCCGTGCTGGCCGAACTTGATGGCAAGCGATGATGTAAGCAGGCGGCAAAAATCCAGGAAAACCACCGGAAAGTGGCGTAGCTGGCTGTCGAGAAGCTTCGATGCCGCTCGAAGAATCCAGATACTGTTGCTGGATGATCACTGTTGCATGCAAATAATCAGAAGCAGGAACGTGCAGGAATGGCGTCCTAAACCGTTGAAACAATGCGCCGATTGTTCAAGGATTGCCTGGATACAATGGCGGAGCAGTGTCGCTTGGATAGCAGCTTCTATCCTTCCACAATGGCGCTAGATGGCCGAAAACGTGATGGCGGTATTCGTATAGCCGGACGGAATGTCTCCACAATGCCGAGAATTTGGTTATAGATGTGCTCCAAACGGCTTGGCAGCAAACGACACACCAGTTTGCCGGCAGAAAAACATGCGAAGGAAAGAAAAAGAAATCTAAAGGGCACCTGCGAGACCCTGGAAACCTATCGGACAGGTCGTTACCTGATGCCCGATTATTCGAGCCTTGAATGGATTAAATCACTACCAGTGATATGGCGAGAGCAAGATGGCAGCGCCCAGTGGATCGTCCCACGTGCTTTGACGGATGCTGGATCCGGGACGGTGTCGACAATCCTGGTCACGGCACCAATTTTATGTTGGCGCTTACCACGAAATTGTAGTCCTACGTTGTGTTTTACGTGTGAACTTGGTGGTGGGCAGCAACGGAAAAACAGCCACCACTGACAACAGATGACACCGGCAGGAAGCAGCACAGCAGATTTGCTGGTAAGGTTTTCTCACTTCACTTTCTTCCTTTCCTTTTACAGGAAGGACAACTAACTCACAGTAAGCGGTAAGTAGGAACAAACTTTATTTGAGAATAACTTTCACACTTTACAATTTGCACTTTATTTAACTTCACTGCTCGGGTGTTCAACTTAATCTAATCGTCGGTTCGGTTACAAAATTCGTTTTTGGCTCACAAACAATCAGCTGTGCAACCGCGGTTGCCAGAACGGCTAGAAAAACTAGTCTAATTTGGCGTCTGCTACCACCAGCTGATCGCGGGGGGAAGGAAATCGCATTCTGTGTGGCCAGAACCAACACACCGTTATTATGATATTATGATATGTTTCCAGATGAGTTTTGAAGAGAAAAAGTGAAAATATCTTGCTGAAGAATTCTTCTTCTATGTAGGCTAGGGTGGAACAACTTTAAATGGCGGATCACAACCATCGACTCCTCACAGCTCTTTCGATTCGTATTGGGATCTTCAGCTACTGTGCCAAATTTTAATGAATTTGGTTTCGATCTGAATCTGCGAGAGTGCTTTAAAATTTGTTTGGGATAATGTATGGGAAACTGTTAAATTGCTTATCAAAAATTGAAAAATCACTAAATTTTTACCAAACCTCCCAAGTAGCATTGCAAGTTTTATCGAGGTTTTAAAGCATTCTACAAGTCTAAATCATGGTCTAAAGAACCCTCATAAACCTACAATTGTTACTTGGGCTGTGTCTTGGATATAATACAAGTCAATACAAATCGAAAGAACTGTGGGGAGTAGGAAGTCGTTAAGTTGACCCACCCTAATATACAACATTGGACAACCAAGATAAATAACGTACCTTTGGGAGTTCACAAGACAGTAATCCTCTATAACCTAACACATTCGAGTATAATGTCTCCCCCCTGTTTCAAATGTTCTCGAAAATCCATCGATCGAGCAACCCGCACCCCGTTTCGACATACTTCTGATGTGCTACAGAATGCCATCAGCAGTCGTCACAACCGCAGCATCGATTTCTAGCATCAAAACAAAACCCCAAATCCGGAAATGCGCCGATACCGCCGATACTTCAAATCATAGTGGGAAAAATGAGCGGCTCAATCACGTGACGTGCAAACAATTGCCGAAATTCTTCTTTACACCGTCGATCGGTGACGCCGAAACGAACGACGACGGTCAAAACAATCTAGTTCAAGATCGTTTTCGCGCATCGTTTCAAATAATTTTCCAGACTTTCGAAAATGTGTTCACTGCGGGGTGAATATATTTCCGATGAATGGCTTGTTTGTGACGGTGTGAATCAAATGACACACGCACTCGGGAAGCGACAAGTCCATAAATGAAGCGTGGGAGTTTGGTGTTGGTTGGTCCGAAAATTGGGCCTTCGTCCCCCAGAGCAGGTGGACGGCGAGAAGAGCAGGTAGGTCGTCAGCAGCGAGCGATGCCAATTTGTTCCATATGATTGCTTGATTGGCTCGTTGGAAGAACAACTGAATTCGGTTCGGCTTGTTTGTGTGGTGTGTTAATTTTCTGCTACAAAGCGGTTGCCAATAATGAGCGAGTAATCATAAGATAATTTACTAATATCTTCATTTAACAATGAAAATTGATGGCTGGACGGAAGTGAAAGGAAATCTCCAACGGCCCCGGTTGGATTTTTGACAGTTGATTAGTCCTAGCTCATTGCGACCTAGGATCTGAGACCTCGGCATGGATCAAATTATTCCACAAGACTTCAAATCGACACAACAACGACGTCCATTCCAAAGTCGGATGAAGGAGTGGAGAAAATTCAATATTAACGCCTTTCAAAGCCCGCATTTATTCGCTTTAGGCTAAAAGAAATCGCGTCACCACTCTGCAGCATGGAACGGACATGCCACGCTCTCCGCACTGCCATTTTCGCCTTCCACCACCCGGTCGTCGTCATCGTCTTGGTCGTCGGTACGGTCCGCAGATCTGCGTAAGGAATTACCTGGTACAGACTGTGCGCGATCACATGGTACGGACGCGTATTTTTCGTAAAAAGCGCGACTAATGCGGCACTGGTAGTCAACGATCGATTTGAGAGTGTATGTGTGTGTGTGTGTGGGAAATTAGAAATTCGTTATAGGCCACGACACGCTAGGTTAGTGTCGATGACCTAGAGATTTTCAGCGGCTGCCACTAGCTGCGGGACGGAAATTGCATCCGAGACATGACGGCTCAAGGTCTTCTCCGGCAAAACAGCGTAGTATGATCTCCAAGGAGTATTTTTTTCTCTCTTCAATTTGAAACAGAATCAACCTTGGACGATACTTAAAACCAGCAGCAGCAGTAGATTTGCTGTTCCAGTATCACCAGCGAAGCAAGAATTAATTAGTACCGGAAGTGGAGACTAAACTTGACACGATAACCATTGAGATAGACGCCACTATTCAGAAAAGTCGTTGACGGCTTCAAGATCAACTCCTAATTAGTTGCCGAAAAATTGTTCGAACATGAGATCAAGATCCATTTTGGGTCAGAGCAGAGCATGAATCGAAATTACTCGGCACGATTTCATCATGTGCCACAACGCCCCAGGTTGGACCGGTAGGAGGTAATCAGGCACAAATAAAGTTGTCACATTGAACCACGACGGCAATGACGACGACGGCTATGGTGCGTTTGCAACATTGGCGTAGGACCACCGAAAACAAAAAAATCTAGGCCAGCATTGAAACCAGTCGGTGTTGTTGTTGTTGTTGTCTGTAGTTATCTGCTGGTGCGCTCTGCAAGTAGGCAGGCAAACAAACGAACCGTTGAACTCCCAATGGAAAATGTTAATGATATGCAGCACCTTGACTTGCATGCAAAGGACTGTTTTGCGCAGTGGCCTGCCTGCTGGCTGATGTGTTGCAATGCGCCGCGGAGCCTTGTCGAGAGATCTTTCACGAAGGATAAAATGTCGCTCACGCTCTGGAACAGGTCCATAAATTACACTGATCACGTGCAGTGGTGTGGTCAAAATATGACCTTAGGTGGGCCATACTTGAATGACGTAGCCTCTGTTTGGCCCAATTTTTGACATATTTCTTCATCCCTTGTAATTTATTCCTCTACACTTGGCTGGTCACAATGTTTGCTCAATTGTTTTCCAGTATGCTACACATGTATGCACGGCCCCTTAAAAGGGAATGTTTGTTTACCCTAAAGATCTGCGAATTTTCATGTCAGTAAGTAAATGTAAATGATGTTTATATTAGTTTATTTATTTCGTCAACCATCGTAGACTAGTACAAATACATAAACAGTGTTTTTTTTTTCTAAAATATAAAAAATTAAAATTCTTGGATAGCAAAAGTAAAAAAAAAATACAATTTTGTATTAAATAACATTTAAATTGACCATTAAAAGTGGTTTTAATGAACATGTTAAGCATGTTATGTCTGCTTGTCTGTGATCATACTCCGGGTAATCCGCGATATGCAATCACTGTCTCATACTCGAAATGTGCCACGATAAAATTGGCACAACGACACCCTATACGTTCTCTTACCAAAGCGCAGGGAAACTTTTACTCAGTCTAGGAGTACACTAAAAGACTGAGTGAAACCTCTATCGATTTTCTCTATTTTCCTCATATTCGAGAAGTTTTTCTCGGTAAAAACTCGTATTATACTCACTTTTGAGTAAATCTGCGAGTAACCTTTCAAGAGCAGTGCGATTCAAAACTGAATGCTAAAACACCATTAAATGAAACAATAAACAGGCTGCAGAATGCCTTTGACAGTAGGAAATACTGAAATGTCGATAATGACGATGGTCCCGCAACTGACCCTTTCGAAGGATTGAGCTTGTTAAATTATCTATATCTGCAAGATAATTTAAGCAAATTTTCCACTTAGATTTGACACTTCGAAAATAAATTAAGATGTTCGAAAATCCCTCTGTTGTTGATCGGCCGACTTTCGAGAAAGTGTCTGTCAAAATTGATTCCTTGTCTGTCAGAAATAAGTCTGCTGGAATAGCAGGTTTATTTGAAAATTTTCCATCTGTCAAATTTACGTAAAAATTCACCAAATGGAACACAGCCTTAATGATCTAAACGAGGTTTGCAAGGAAGAGATCGCAGTAGGCTCAGCCCACGGACGGTTGAGTTTTCATGAGCTGTCACGAATTTATCTGTTTCTCCGCGGAGTGATTTTTCAAGTTCAAATAAGTTTTTTTTTTTAATGTTTGATAAGTATAATATATTAGCATGATTGATTGGTATTGTAGGTAATCTTATGCGCGTGTGTTTTAATTAAGAAAATATAGTAATTGGTGTTATATCGATTAGGGAAAGGACCGGTTGAGAGTGTCTTCCGGGTGGCGACGCGTGAAATATTGGGCTAGAAAAGGAATTGTGGTCGTTGGCAAGTTGAAAGGTGACTTGAATAGAAGCAGGAAGAATCGTATCATCAAGGAATTGAGCGCGCAAACGCAAAAGAAAGGGGCAAACTCTTGACCCCCCTTCTGATGAAATTAATTTGAGTAATCAATTTGATTTGCTCACGGATGATGAGAATGATCCATCATCCAAGAAAAATTCTAGTAAACTTTCCCGGCTTAATGCCAAGAAGGAAAAGATTCCCCCTATTGTGATAACCACTACCGATTTCCATGCTCTTCGCATGGAACTTTTGAATTTCGTGAAAGTTAAGTTTTCACTACAAATTGGACGTCGGGGTGAATGCCGTGTATTGGCTGAAACACTGAACGGATTTAAATGTCTTCTCAAGTATCTTACTGAGAAGAAGCACAAATTTTTTACTTACGACACCAAAACTGAACGTGTGTTCAAGGTTGTCATGAAAGGACTGCCCAGTGGTGAATCCCTGGATCAGATCAAAGATGAACTGGCAAAATTACTTGGAGTTGTGCCACTCCAAGTAATCAAAATGAAAATGAAATCCCGTCCTGGCGAATCGCGCAACGGGATTTCTAATGATTTTTATTTAGTTCACTTCAAGTCTAGTGAACTAAACAACCTTAAGGCCTTAGAAAAAGCTAGCCTTATGCTCCATGTCCGAGTGAAGTGGGAACACTTCAGGAAGACTGGAGGAAATTTCCAAAACCTCACCCAGTGCCGTAAGTGCCAGGGATGGGGTCACGGAACTAAAAATTGCTACATGCCTGCTAAATGCATGAATTGTGGTGATTCCTCTCACGCAAAGGACGACTGTCCTGTGAAGGAAGATCCTAAGAAATTTAAATGTTCAAATTGTGGTGAAAACCACAAATCCAATTTTTGGGAATGTAAGACTCGCAAAGCGATCCTACAATCTCGTTCTAACCGTCAGGTAGGAAACGCTCCACGTTTCCGACCAGGTACAAATTCCTCTGCTGTTAACAACGGTCAGCGAGGAACAAATTCTACATTCGTACCCGTAGGTACAAATATCTCCCCTGCTTCAAATGTTTCATCTGTACCTACTCCCCTCGCTGCTAACAATGTTCAGCGAGTTAATGGAGCTACCTATGCTGCTATTGCAGCGGGTAGAAATCAAAATACTAACCAACGTTCTAACGGAAATTTTGACAATTTTGACTTAGGATGCATTACTGCCCCCAAAATGGAATTTTTACAGAATTCATTAATTGACATGATTTCTGATATGCTTAAATCTAACTCCATGTTTGATGCTATTCAAACTGGAGTAAAATTTGCAAATAATATTGTCATGACTTTAAAATTCAGTAATGGATTTTAAAGCATTAAATATTGTAAATTGGAATGCTCGATCTCTTAAAGATAATGAAGACGAGCTATTTAACTTTTTGAGAGTTCATAACGTGCATATTGCCGTTATAACTGAAACGTTCCTTAAACCTGCCCATAAGGTTAAGAAGGACGCAAATTACTTGATTTATAGAAATGATCGTCTTGATGGACCCTGTGGTGGCGTTGCCATCATTATTCATAGACGAATCAAACATAAAATTCTTTCTTCATTTGAAACCAAAGTTTTTGAAACTTTGGGAGTTTCTGTTGAAACAAAATTTGGACAACTTACGTTTATAGCTGCCTATTTGTCATTCCAATGCGTAGGCCAGCAAAAGAATTTTCTCAAGGGCGACCTTCAGAAACTTACCCGTCATAGGTCTAAATTCTTCATTATTGGTGATTTTAATGCAAAACACCGCTCATGGAATAATGCTCAAAGCAATTCCAATGGTAATATTCTGTTTGATGATTGTTCTGCAGGTTATTACACTATTCAATATCCAAACAGCCCAACATGCTTTTCTTCTGCAAGAAATCCCTCCACTATTGATTTGGTCTTAACTGATTCATGTCAACTTTGTAGCCAATTGGTTACCCATGCTGACTTCGGCTCTGATCACCTTTCAGTAACTTTTGAAATATCCCAAGAAATAATTTTTAATCCCAACAACTCTACTTTCAATTACCATAGAGCTGATTGGGAGCAGTATCGAACATTTATGGAATATAACTTCGATCCAAACATTCCTTTGCAAACCAAAGATGAAATTAATTATGCTCTTGAATCTCTAACTACTTCTATAGTTGAAGCAAGAGCTGCCTCAGTACCAAAATGCGAGGTTAAATTCGATTCAATTATAATAGACGATGATCTTCAGCTCTTGATCCGTCTTAAAAATGTCCGTAGGAGACAATATCAAAGAACACGCGATCCTGCCATGAAAGTTATCTGGCGGGATTTACAAAAACAAATTAAAACGCGATTCTCTGCCCTGAGGAACAAAACTTTTGAAAATAATATTTCTAAATTAGACCCGAGTTCCAAACCCTTTTGGAAACTCACAAAAATTTTGAAAAAACCTCAAAAGCCTATTCCAGCGCTTAAAGAAGGTGGTAAAATTTTGATCACAAATTTGGAAAAAGCTCAGAAACTTGCTAAGCAATTCGAGAGTTCCCATAATTTCAGTTTGGGTCTTACTAGTCCTATTGAGAATCAGGTTGCTCGGGATTTTCTGAATATTTTCTCTCGGGAAAATATTTTTGATGATTCCTGGGGGACTGATTTGGAGGAAGTAAGGTCTATAACTAAAAAATTTCAAAATATGAAAGCTCCAGGTGATGATGGAATTTTCTATATCCTCATCAAAAAACTCCCAGAGAGTACCTTGTCTTTCTTGAGCCGGCGCCGGTGGTGTAGTGGTAAGCGTGACTGCTTTCTAACACCCCAATGAGTCTGGGTTCAATCCCAGCCGAGGTCGGTGGGATTTTTCTGAGGCATAAAAATCTCTGGTCACGTCTTCCTTCGGAAGGGAAGTAAAGCCGTTGGTCCCGGCCCATGTGTGTTGTGAATGGGTGCGATATCCTACGCAGGTGTGGAAGCTGCCTTCCTGCACATTCGGTTGCCGTCAATGGATGGCAATCGATGTCCGTCGGTGATTGGCACTAGATTGCGGAACAGAGACCGACGTTAAATAAAGGAAAAGAAGACCTTGTCTTTCTTGGTAAAATTATTTAACAGATGTTTCCATTTGGCATACTTTCCTGATAAATGGAAAAATGCAAAAGTTGTTCCAATTTTGAAGCCGGATAAAAATCCAGCTGAAGCTTCTAGCTACCGTCCAATAAGTTTGCTTTCTTCAATAAGTAAACTTTTTGAAAAGATAATTTTGAATAGAATGATGCTTCACATCAATACGAACTCAATTTTTGCAGATGAGCAGTTTGGATTTCGCCATGGGCATTCAACTACTCATCAACTCTTAAGAGTTAACAATTTAATTCGTTCAAACAAATCGGAAGGCCACTCAACTGGAGTTGCTCTTCTAGACATAGAAAAAGCATTCGACAGTGTTTGGCATGAAGGTTTGATTGCTAAATTGAAAAAGTTTAATTTTCCACTTTATATTATGAAATTAGTTCAAAATTATTTAACTGACAGAACTCTTCAAGTAAATTATCAAAATTCCAAATCTAATCGACTACCTGTTAGGGCAGGAGTTCCTCAGGGTAGCATTCTTGGGCCTATATTGTATAACATTTTCACTTCGGACCTCCCTGATTTGCCTCAGGGTTGCCACAAATCTTTGTTCGCTGATGACACAGGCATTTCCGATAAAGGAAGAAGTCTTCGTGCTATTTGCAGCAGACTGCAGAAAGTTTAGATATTTTCTCTTCTTATTTACAAAAATGGAAGATTTCTCCCAACGCTTCCAAAACTCAACTTATAATATTTCCACATAAGCCTAGAGCTTCGTTTTTGAAACCTAGTAGTAGTCACATAGTCACTATGAACGGAGTTCCAATTTCCTGGTCAAACCAAGTGAAATATCTTGGATTAATACTTGACCAAAAATTAACTTTTAAAGATCACATTGAGGGCATTCAAGCCAAATGTAACAAATATATTAAATGTTTGTATCCTCTTATAAACAGGAAATCCATACTTTGCCTGACGAATAAACTTCTAATATTTAAACAAGTTTTTAGACCGGCCATGCTTTACGCTGTGCCAATATGGTCTAGTTGCTGCACTACCAGGAAAAAAGCACTTCAAAGGATTCAGAACAAAATTCTGAAAATGATTTTGAAGTTGCCTCCCTGGTACAGTACAACCGAAGTACATAGAATTTCGAATGTTGAGACTTTAGCACAAATGTCCAACAAAATAATTAATAATTTCAGGCAAAAATCGTTGCAATCCTCAATTGCAACGATTAATTCCCTTTATACTTAGATAAGATTTAGTTTTAGTTTTTAGTTTTAAGATATCAATTGTTATACTGACATGCAGGTTAAAAAACCTGTTTAAAATACTGAATTGCCAAGACATGAACAATGTAAAAACACTTAGATATATATCATAACAATTAAGGCTGGTACGTTACTGCAGTAACTGGAGCACCTAGGTTAAAATGAAATGTAATTTATTTTGAATTTGGAACAAATAAAGAGTTAAAAAAAAAAAAAAAAAGGAATTGAGCGGCTGATAGAAAAAAAAAGAGTAGATGAAAAAGTTTGTGAAGATTAATCAGTCATGCAAACCATCCAGGGGGAACGACACTCATTCAGATGAATTTTATTCTACCATGCTTGCCTGTAAAAATAATGTAATTGAAGAGAGTTTTTTGAATTTGTCGTCTTGACGAAAATAGAGTAAGGATAAAAAAAATATATGGGATTCCTAATGGGATTGCATTGGATACTAGGGTGCTTTAAATTGTCATGGGGATGCGTGCAACTGAAATGAAACAGTACGAAAGAAAAACATCGAAGTAGCCATTTTAGTCAATGCTCAGTGAAAAATAATGTTTTTTTGGTGACAGCTGGACTACAAAATCCATCTACTGATAGAATGTATCGATTCCACGACGAAACTGCAAAAACCTTTAATTCTAAACACGCAAACGAAATTTGTGAAAGCCAGCAGAAGCGACAGCAGCTGCAGGAATAGCAGCATCGCGGATTCGTGTAGCCGTTACCGAGGCTGGAAACCTCGGTCCGGTTACGACACTGTGATCTTCACAATCGATTTGCAATTCTGCACAGATTTACTTAAAAATTCTACCCTGAATTTAAACTCACAAAAGTGACTTGGAGTGAAAGTCTGTTAGAGCGCTTTCTAAAACTACCTTTAATATCATCTGAAATAATTTGTTATCCCTGACAAAGTCCCAAAATCTTTTTTTTTCTGAAAAATAGATTAGGAATTTTTTTCCCCGATTTGTCATTGAAATTCCCGGCTATGTCCCAATTTCCCGGTTCACTGGTCATCCTGCTCATCTCACACCTGCCCTATAATATTCTATCGACTCTCCAAAAATGAGAGGGCGAGATATATCGTCGGATTCGTGCAATACTGGCACCACTCAAAATCTGTGAATGTTCACATTCAACGTTTGAAAATTTGGGGTTCAGTATCAATTTTATGATTCTTTTCATTTACATTGGACTGAATCGAGTGTGTTTCATTAATTCTTTCAAATTCAGTTTAAAAAATGAACAATTCAACGATTTTTACTGCTTCTTATTTTAGATGTTCTCATTTGTCATTTTTGTTTGTCTCCTCTATGACGCGCTTGATGTATTTGCGCCCGCGACCGATTGTAGACGAGTGGTCCGTCATTTATTTTAATTTAAGCTCCCCCGGGAATCCAATCGAGAAATCACTTCATCCTTGGCCTTCAGCATAGATATAAATGGTGGTTAGGGCCTGTTCATAAACTACGTAGACAGTTTTTTTTTGGGATTCTTCCCTCCCCCTGCGTAGACAATTGTCCATACAAAAAAATTAAAATTTGTATGGGCCGTGAATAATTGTCAACCCCCCCCCCCCCCTAAACTGTCTACGTAGTTTATGCACAGCCCCTTACCTTCGTACTATTCATTCCTTCACGTTTCAACTTTGATAATTTCCACCAGCTTCGCCAGGACAATCGCCACCTTGAACGACTCAACGCGTATAAAATTTTTTTAACACCATGTTTATTATGGAGATCATTGAAAACTGACAGTGCTTCGCGATCGACTTGAAAACTGCACGGCTTGCTTGGTGATTTGTGTGCATACAGAAGGGATAAGTTGGGAATAGAAAGGATGGGTTGAAATTTTGTGCACGTTGAAAATTTTAGGAGTGATTTGGGTAAAAATGGGATAATCCTGAAGTGTCGTTCCCCCTGAAACCATCCGTTTTGGTGAGACTGCTTCAATGTATATAATTTGGGAGTTTATTATTTATTATAAAGAATGACGTGTTTGTGCTTTCGTTCTGCGTTTTTTTTTTTTCATCGATAGAATAAAGTGCTGATGTTTCCGTTAGTTACAGTTAAATTCTGAAAAAAGTTTGAAAAATTATGCTTAATTTCAGATATCTCCATTAGGGTCCACATGAACCATCAAGTAGTAGTTGCGAAAAAAGAAAGAATCGACCGAAGGAGGTCTCCATGTGACATTTCATCAACTCTGCACATCTTAATGCGTGCCGAGAGATTAAGTTGTGCCGAAAGCTGTGCCAACCGCTGTGCCGAACGTATCGAAGTGTGCTAACTATTATATCATGGGATATGAGATTGGCAACCCTAATAATGACTTTTGAGATTGTGTTTACATTTTCAATTTTTCTGATCGTTCTTGGAAAGCATTCAGCTTCATTCTCTCATGAACATGAGAGAGGGCGATGAGAGAGGAACTGGAAGTCAGCAAACCTGTACCTGCAAATTCAACCAGATGTTGGCACAATGTCCCTTTGAACTGCTAATTCCTTGCGAATGTGCAGAAACAAAGGCGTAACTTGATCGATTGTAGACGAAATTGCCACCTCTTCGACTAAAGCAAACCCAGAACAAAAACAGGTAGTTGTTCAATTCCACATTCCACCCTAAGAGCAACACCCTCGATCCAATTTTTCTGATCTAGTCGGAAGTATGTGTCGATAAGTATGATGCCTAATACCTGAACCACCAACCGTTCCAGCCTACCAAGCTACCAAGTGCACGCAGTGGTACCTTACGCAATGTAACATCAATGAAAACCAATGCTTCAACGAATTCGCTTTATCCAGTGCATATAGAACTGCATAGAACTCGAAAAGTTTCCGCCCAGGTCACACAGATCACAAACTTAAGCAGTGAGCTACAAGAAACGGTCTAGTAGTTGATAAACTTGCTCCGTCGGTATACCTTCGGTTGTTTTAAATTTTATACGGAGAGATAAATAAGATCATGAAATCAACACTTTGACTAGTCAGTGTGGTCTCAGAGTCATCCCAGCAAGGAAATGAATAAAAATCCATTCCGGAAGATCCTGCGCAAGATTAGGATATGTATCTGGTGCCCAATTATATGTTAATCGTTATTCAATTTACTGTTTATTATATAACAACAAAACTGTAAATATAGTTCAACTTTTGAAGATCCTGCTTTGATATATCGTTGTACGCTTCGAGATCGGATACCCACGACAGGATATCCTATAATTCGGACGAATAACAACCAAATATAAGTGTGCCGCCATCTCCGGTATACAGTTCCATTCCGGCATATAGGATCCATTTCATTCCTTGACAATTTTTATTACGTTCAGAGAATTTTCGTCCCTAAAGGGGTTTTGTATTGCGAACGTGCATAAACTGACGTTGCATGTCTACCGAATTGTTTTTTATTTCCATGGACACGAGACCCAACCCGTCTGCACCATGGCAAACACAACGATTTCACCGATTGCATTTCGAACCGTACCATCGTCCAATACAATCAGATCTACCAAGCATTTTACCAACCATCGCTGGAGATAACCCGATTTGGCCGTATTGACTGCTGTATCGATAACTTAGCGGCACACTTGTCTCTGAACAATTGTGGTTACTTCCGTGCAACTTATTCCAGTCACAATCAAGTTGCAGCAACTTATTTCGATGGAAGTGTGCTGCTTGAGTAAAACCCTCTCGTCCGGCCATGGTGTAGAAGAAGGACTCGGAAGGTGTGAGGCCCGAATTGACTTCTTCTTCTTCTTCTTCTTCTTCGCATTTCAAGCTTATTGCATATTGCATATTAGCTTATTGCGTGCTCGCAACTTAGTGTTCTAGATGCACTTCCACAGTTATTAATTGAGAGCTTTCGATGCCTGTACCATTTTTGCATTGGTATAATTGTGTGGCAAGTCCAATCATCCTTCCATGCCCAGGGAAGTCGAGAAATTTTCCAATCCGAAAAATTCCTAGACCGGACCGGGAATCGAACCCAGCCACCTCCAGCATGGTCTTGCTTTGTAGCTGCGCCTTTACCGACTGAGCTAAGGGAAGCCCCAGGCCCGAATTGAAGCTGTTTTGAATGAGAGCCGCTAGGATTTTCGCTGTGAGAATACTTACAGTATTTTTCTAACTGTTGCAAGGAACGATCCTTGAACCCGTTGGACATACGTTTTCCATTTTCAAATCCTTGGTTAAATTGCTATTTCACCAGTTTCAAGTTTCAAGTATGAAATTTTATTTTCTAACACTAGTTTCACTTCGAGGTAAACAAAGTAGTCACCCTTAGCAACGATTGGCGAAACGTCAACACTCAACAGTAATGCCGTTTTGTATTATATTGTTTCAGTGTGTCAGTGTGTGTCTTAAAGTGCCGAACTGTGCCGATCAGTGTAGTATACTGTAGTCAGACTCCAAATTCGAAGTTAATTATTTTATCGTTTTGGTATGTTCAGATGAAATATTCAAAAACAATAGCTCTATTTCATATGCGTTGTCATAAGGTGGATTAGGGGAGGGGGGTCACTCATATCAATAGAAGTAAAGTTTCAAACTGAAATATCTTCGGAATTTCTTATCTTATCGGTTTGGTATGTTTAGATGATATATTCAAAAAAAAATTTCAATTTCATAGACATATTAAGAGATGAGGGGGGGTCTAACTATACCCCCGCCCCCTCACCCATATAAATGGAGGTAAGGCTTCAAACTGCAATAACTTCGGTGTTTCTGATCTTGTCAAGTTGGTATGTTCAGATGTATTCAAAAACATGTGCTCCATTCAATAGGCGTAGTTAGAGACGAAACTGTTGAAGACAGTTTTCGTTTTTTCTTGTTTTTGGTTCTTGACGTACGACTACTTCTGTGTTTTCTATATGCGAGTGGCCTGAATGGCAGTTTAATATTTCAAATAAAAGCTTTGTATAGAAATTTAAAATTTCCCAGCTGCTAATAATTCAAACAACATCTCCTCACTAGCAAATGAACCGACAAGTGGATATTAAATATTTACACTACAACAATTTTCGTTTTAAAAACTGCATACAGTGAGCCCTTACCTCTCCCCCCACGCCGCTGTCTAACAACGCTTATGAGATTGAGCAAATGTTTTTGAATAATTCATCCTGAACATACCAAATCGATAAAATAAGAAACTCCGAAGTTATTTCAAACTGAAACTATTGATATGAGTGAGGGGGCTGGGGTATATTAGTAACCACCCTCCTCCCCCCCTCTCCAACTACACATATGAGATAGAGCAATTGTTTTTGAATAATTCATCTGAACATACCAAATCGGTAAGATAAGAACCTCCGATATTATTTCAGTTTGGAATCTGACTTCCATTGGTACACCGGCAGTGTTGGCAGAAAAAGGGATTTTTGGTGTTTAATTCAAACCATAAATATTTGAATAGCTAGAACTTTTTTTAAGATACATTTAAGCGCCGTACTTCCTTTGACAAAGTTGTTAGGCACTTCCTGGAATATATTTGTACATACTTAGTTGCACGGTTCATGCAAATGCAAAATGCAAAAAAGTTGGTTTTCCCATACAAATTTCAAAAGCAATGCGGAAAGCCGAGTTACAACCAATCGTCCCCAAATTTTGCACAGTTGTTTGGGACTTCAAATGGAACCTCGAAAATGTTCTCGATTGGTGCGGTAAAGTTTGCGTTTTCCATATAACGATGACCCACTCTAATAGATAGATATAAGTCTAAAAACTACCTTTGCATTTCTGGATCAACAATAGAATAGGGCCCATCAGCATTTGTAAACAAATGTAGTCTGAAAATTCAGTGCAGTGAGTGTATATAAACAAGTCAAAACACAGGAATACAAAATTCCAGAACATTTTCGCTGCCAGACTGTTGAGCAGTTCAGTCGATTTGAATTCTCTCTAGTTTCGTTCGTTCGTTCGCAAGTCGAATTAGCTCCGCGTTGTGTAGTGACGCTCTCGCTGACCCAGCCATGGGTAAGAAATCGCGCGGTAACGCGAGTGCCGGTTTACCGGGAAAACAGACTCTCCCAGGAGACGGCGCGACCACCGAGCCAGCCCAGAAGAAGCAGAAGAAAACCCCATTGCCCATCCCGACAGGCGTTGCGGACCCGCAGCCGGGGCCTCCCGGAACTAAACGACCCAGACCTGAAGACAGCAGCGCCACCGTATCAGCAGCAAAAAAGCTGCTGAGCAACAATCCGTTCTCCGCCCTGCAGAACGGAGCGCAGCCGCAGTCGGACCCTGAGACGGTGCCGAAAAAAGTTAAGTTGCCACCCTTCTATGTGAAGGGCTTCCCTCCCGGGCTATGGGAGCAGCTGGATTTCTACATTAAGCAGGGCCTTCGCTGCACCATTCAACGGTGCACGGAAGGCTACAAACTGATGGTCCCGGCCGAAAAACACTTCAACGCAGTTCAGGCCCTCTTGGACAGAATGAAGCTGGAGTACTTCTCCCACGACATCGAGGCCACCAAGCCGCTGAAAGTGGTGCTGCGCGGGCTCCACGACATGGACACCACCACCTTAATGGACGAGATTAAGGCGAACGGCCTCAAGCCGGTCGAAGTCCACAAGATGACCCGCAGCAAGGCCATCAAGTATCGTGACCAGCTCTACCTGGTCCATCTGGAGAAGAACTCCACAACCGTGAAGGATCTCCAGACGACACGCACACTGTTCCACATCGTAGTGAAGTGGGAGCGGTATAAACCCACCCACCGTGGCGTCACTCAGTGCTCGAACTGCCTATTGTTCGGGCACGGCACCAGGAATTGCCGCATGGCCAGCCGCTGCATCAAATGCGGCAAAAACCACAAGATCGACAACTGCGACAGCATCGAGGAAGCCACTCCCACATGCGTCAACTGCGGTGCCGCCCACAAGGCCACGAGTAAGGCCTGTCCGAAGCGGGCCGAATACGCTGA
Source organism: Ochlerotatus camptorhynchus (assembly GCF_037179485.1). Lineage (NCBI taxonomy): Eukaryota > Metazoa > Arthropoda > Insecta > Diptera > Culicidae > Ochlerotatus > Ochlerotatus camptorhynchus. Next base: position 388,979 of record NW_027040644.1, read on the forward strand.
GATCCGGAAGAAGGCCTCGTCCAACAACCAGCCCGGTCGCAAGAAGGTTCCAGAAAACAACGCGCAGAACTTTCCTCCGTTATCACCGGTCCAATCACGGCCAATTCCAGTGTTGCCGCCGCTCCCGCTCAACCAACAGTTGGCTGCCGCTGCAGTACCCGGTCAAGCCTCCGGGCCATCGACGGATCCCCCTGCTCCGAGATTGGCCGGTACAACCGGTGAAGCTACAGACGATTCTCCGCTGTCAACGGATGAGATCGTCACACTGTTGGCCCAGGCCATCATCATCAAGCGCACCTGCGCAACAAGAACACAACAGCTCCAAGCTATCATCTCCTTCGTCGCTAATTATGAACCGTGAACCCATAAAGATCGCCAACTGGAACGCTCGCTCCGTAGGGGCGAAAAACATTGAGCTTGCAGACTTCCTCCGCAAGCACGACATCGACGTGGGCCTTCTCACCGAGACCCACCTCAAGACCGGTGACAGCTTCTGGCTGCCCGACCACAGCATTGTCCGGCTTGATCGCACCAGCTCCAGGGGGGGCGGTGTCGCGGTCATCATCAAGAAAGGCATCAAGTACTGCACCCTACCCCACTACCGCACTTCCATCATCGAGGCCGTCGGCGTTGAGGTGGAAACATCGACCGGAAACGTCCGGTTCATCGTTGTCTACTGCCCCCGGCAATGTACCGTTAGCAATGGTACAGCACAGCAGTTCAAGAACGACCTTGCCATCATAACCCGCACCAATGCCCGCTTCGTAATCGGAGGGGACCTGAACGCCCGGCACGAGGCCTGGCGGAACTACCAGCAGAACCAAAACGGCCGCCTGCTATTCGACCATTCCCAGCATGGTCTCTATTCCGTCTGGTTTCCGGACGAACCAACCTTCACATCACCGACGGGCAACCCATCGACGCTGGACCTGTTCTTGGCAAACACCAGATTAGCCAAGCCGGTTGCCGTCAACGACCTGAGTTCGGACCACCAACCGGTGCTGACCGAGCTGGGCTACAACGTGGCCCCTGCACCGTGCCAGCGGAAGGACTACCATCGAGTCAACTGGGTCCAGTTTCGACGCGTGGTCGACCGCCACATCGACGACAACCCACCGCTCGACACAGTGGATGACATCGACCGGGCCCTGGAGGGTCTCCATCAAGCCATATCCGTGGCTGACGAAGAGTGCGTTCGACGAGTTCCTGTGAGGGGTAAGTTTCAAGCAATTGATTCCCACACCAAACTCTTGATTCGGCTCAGAAATGTTCGTAGACGCCAGTTTCAGCGGACTGGGGATCTGCAGCGTAAATACGAAATGGTCGATCTGAATCGGCAGATCGCTTCCAGAATGGTCTCAATCCGGAACGAGAGTTTCGGGCGGCTCGTTCAGAACCTGGACGACCGTTCCAGACCATTCTGGAAGGTTGCCAAGGTGCTGAAGTCTCACCCCAAGCCCATTCCACCACTTAGAGTCAATGACGAACGGCTTATCACCAACGAAGAGAAGGCCAATGCAATTGGGGAGCACATTGCCCAGTCGCATTTGCTTGGCTCTACAATCCCAAGTCCACTCGAGAACCAGGTTGTGCAGTGCGTCCAGACGTTAGATGCCTCCCCTTGTGCCGTCCCTCCAGAAGAACGGATTACAGAGGAACAAATTTGCTCAGCGCTGAAACACAGTGCGAACATGAAGGCTCCCGGGTTTGACGGAATATTCAACCTAGAGTTGAAAAATCTCAGCGCGAGGGTGCACTCGCTGCTGGCTGCCATCCTCAACAGATGCTTGGAGCTGCACTACTTTCCAAGCATCTGGAAGGTGGCAAAAATCATCCCGATCCGCAAACCTGGGAAAGACCCTTCACTACCGTCAAGCTACAGACCGATTAGCCTGCTCTCAGCGCTGAGCAAGCTGTTCGAAAAATTGATCCTCAGCCGACTAAACAAGTTTGTGGAGGAACATGACATTCTTCTTCCGGAACAGTTCGGGTTCCGTAAGGGGCATTCCACCAATCATCAGCTAGTGCGGGTGATGAATAACATCCGGAGTAACAAAGCTGTATCCAAGTCCACAGCCATGGCCTTGTTAGACGTCGAAAAGGCGTTTGACAATGTCTGGCACGACGGACTTATATACAAGCTTTGTAACTCCAACTTTCCACCATACCTTGTGAAAATCACCCGTAACTATCTCCAGCAAAGGTCGTTCAGGGTGTCGTTGAATAGTTCCCTTTCGGGACAATTTCCGATCCCAGCAGGTGTTCCGCAAGGGAGTCTGCTGGGACCACTGCTTTACAGCATCTACACGTCGGACATCCCTCCTCTAGGAGACGGTTGCGTGTTCTTTCTGTTTGCAGATGACACCGCGATAGCCGTCAAGGGTAGGATGCCTCGTGAAATTACGAACAAGCTCCAACGATGCCTTGACACCTTTACTGATTATGCCACCACGTGGAAAATCAAAATCAACGCCTCGAAAACCCAAGCGATCATGTTCCTTCACAGACAATCATTAAAACTTAAACCGTCTCCCTCCTGTACCGTAATAATGGATGGTACAAGGGTCGAGTGGTCCACTGATGTTACTTATCTCGGGATGTTGTTCGATGAGAAGCTCCTGTTCCGCTCGCACATAGAGAAAACCCTAGTTAAGTGCTCCGCCTTGGTTAGGTGTTTGTATCCGCTCATTTGCCGCAGATCCCGCCTCTCAAGGCAAAACAAATTGGTTGTCTACAAACAGATCATAGCCCCCGCGATCTTCTATGCCGCCCCGGTGTGGGAATCGTGCGCTCAGACCCACAGGAACAAAATCCAGGTTGCACAGAAAAGAGTGTTGAGGATGATCCTAGATCGTCCATTCGACACAAGAATAGCAGACCTCCATCAAGAGGCAGAAATTCCCAAAGTAGATTCCAAAATTGATGATATGACAACTAAATTTATTCAAAAATGCAATCTTTCTGAACATGCTTTAATAAGCAATTTGTACATAGTAGGTTAAGTGTATATAGTAGAGTAGGTTAGTTTTAAGCTGTAAATAGTAGTATTAAGTAGTTTCTCTTCAAATTATAAAAAACAAAACAAACCAATCCCACCAAGGTGGTCGACCGTGTACTAAGTCTAGGACTAATTCTGTAAAACAAATTTTGAATTTTGCCCATACCTAAAGATGAAGAAAGCAATTAAATCACTTAGTAAAAATTTATATGGTAATCGTCCAAGTTAAACTAAAATAAAGATCATTTAAACTAAACTAAAAAAGGAATACAAATTTTATTACCTCCGACGTCGTCGCAGTCCACTTCTACCTGATTCATAAAAAACTCCTCTTCCTTGTCTCTACTGCTGGCGCTGCTTGGGATTAGAAAAGTAGGCAGTGAACTTCCAGTCCGCATCGTGCTCTCTTGCCGTGCGGATCTATTTGCTTTTTGCTGAAGGAAGTGTTACTACTACCTAAAGCTACAACAAATTTAAACAGCACTTTTCAGTGCTCAACCTGTAAAAATTTTCTACCTTGTTCAACTCTTATTCCTCTTCGATCCTTGTTTGGACCCTACCCGAGGTAATCCTTCTTGGATATCGATTTGGAAAATTCCTCTTCGATCCTTCAGATTCTTATAGTAATCTGCTTGGAAGTCGATTTGGATAAAAATTTACTGCCGCCATGGCGCCTAAACGCAAAAGAAAGGGGCAAACTCTTGACCCCCCTTCTGATGAAATTAATTTGAGTAATCAATTTGATTTGCTCACGGATGATGAGAATGATCCATCATCCAAGAAAAATTCTAGTAAACTTTCCCGGCTTAATGCCAAGAAGGAAAAGATTCCCCCTATTGTGATAACCACTACCGATTTCCATGCTCTTCGCATGGAACTTTTGAATTTCGTGAAAGTTAAGTTTTCACTACAAATTGGACGTCGGGGTGAATGCCGTGTATTGGCTGAAACCTTGGACGGATTTAAATGTCTTCTCAAGTATCTTACTGAGAAGAAGCACAAATTTTTTACTTACGACACCAAAACTGAACGTGTGTTCAAGGTTGTCATGAAAGGACTGCCCAGTGGTGAATCCCTGGATCAGATCAAAGATGAACTGGCAAAATTACTTGTAGTTGTGCCACTCCAAGTAATCAAAATGAAAATGAAATCCCGTCCTGGCGATTCGCGCAACGGTATTTCTAATGATTTTTATTTAGTTCACTTCAAGTCTAGTGAACTAAACAACCTTAAGGCCTTAGAAAAAGCTAGCCTTATGCTCCATGTCCGAGTGAAGTGGGAACACTTCAGGAAGACTGGAGGAAATTTCCAAAACCTCACCCAGTGCCGTAAGTGCCAGGGATGGGGTCACGGAACTAAAAATTGCTACATGCCAGCTAAATGCATGAATTGTGGTGATTCCTCTCACGCAAAGGACGACTGTCCTGTGAAGGAAGATCCTAAGAAATTTAAATGTTCAAATTGTGGTGAAAACCACAAATCCAATTTTTGGGAATGTAAGACTCGCAAAGCGATCCTACAATCTCGTTCTAACCGTCAGGTAAGAAACGCTCCACGTTTCCGACCAGGTACAAATTCCTCTGCTGTTAACAACGGTCAGCGAGGAACAAATTCTACATTCGTACCCGTAGGTACAAATATCACCCCTGCTTCAAATGTTTCATCTGTACCTACTCCCCTTGCTGCTAACAATGTTCAGCGAGTTAATGGAGCTACCTATGCTGCTATTGCAGCGGGTAGAAATCAAAATACTAACCAACGTTCTAACGGAAATTTTGACAATTTTGACTTAGGAAGCATTACTGCCCCCAAAATGGAATTTTTACAGAAATCATTAATTGACATGATTTCTGATATGCTTAAATCTAACTCCATGTTTGATGCTATTCAAACTGGAGTAAAATTTGCAAATAATATTGTCATGACTTTAAAATTCAGTAATGGATTTTAAAGCACTAAATATTGTAAATTGGAATGCTCGATCTCTTAAAGATAATGAAGACGAGCTATTTAACTTTTTGCGAGTTCATAACGTGCATATTGCCGTTATAACTGAAACGTTCCTTAAACCTGACCATAAGGTTAAGAAGGACGCAAATTACTTGATTTATAGAAATGATCGTCTTGATGGACCCTGTGGTGGCGTTGCCATCATTATTCATAGGCGAATCAAACATAAAATTCTTTCTTCATTTGAAACCAAAGTTTTTGAAACTTTGGGAGTTTCTGTTGAAACAAAATTTGGACAACTTACGTTTATAGCTGCCTATTTGCCATTCCAATGCGTAGGCCAGCAAAAGAATTTTCTCAAGGGTGACCTCCAGAAACTTACCCGTCATAGGTCTAAATTCTTCATTATTGGTGATTTTAATGCAAAACACCGCTCATGGAATAATGCTCAAAGCAATTCCAATGGTAATATTCTGTTTGATGATTGTTCTGCAGGTTATTACACTATTCAATATCCAAACAGCCCAACATGCTTTTCTTCTGCAAGAAATCCCTCCACTATTGATTTGGTCTTAACTGATTCATGTCAACTTTGTAGCCAATTGGTTACCCATGCTGACTTCGGTTCTGATCACCTTCCAGTAACTTTTGAAATATCCCAAGAAATAATTTGTAATCCCAACAGCTCTACTTTCAATTATCATAGAGCTGATTGGGAGCAGTATCGAACATTTATGGAATATAACTTCGATCCAAACATTCCTTTGCAAACCAAAGATGAAATTAATTATGCTCTTGAATCTCTGACTACTTCTATAGTTGAAGCAAGAGCTGCCTCAGTACCAAAATGCGAGGTTAAATTCGATTCAATTATAATAGACGATGATCTTCAGCTCTTGATCCGTCTTAAAAATGTCCGTAGGAGACAATATCAAAGAACACGCGATCCTGCCACGAAGGTTATCTGGCGGGATTTGCAAAAACAAATTAAAAAGCGATTCTCTGCCCTGAGGAACAAAACTTTTGAAAATAATATTTCTAAATTAGACCCGAGTTCCAAACCCTTTTGGAAACTCACAAAAATTTTGAAAAAACCTCAAAAGCCTATTCCAGCGCTTAAAGAAGGTGGTAAAATTTTGATCACAAATTTGGAAAAAGCTCAGAAACTTGCTAAGCAATTCGAGAGTTCCCATAATTTCAGTTTGGGTCTTACTAGTCCTATTGAGAATCAGGTTGCTCGGGATTTTCTGAATATTTTCTCTCGGGAAAATATTTTTGATGATTCCTGGGGGACTGATTTGGACGAAGTAAGGTCTATAACTAAAAAGTTTCAAAATATGAAAGCTCCAGGTGATGATGGAATTTTCTATATCCTCATCAAAAAACTCCCAGAGAGTACCTTGTCTTTCTTGGTAAAATTATTTAACAGATGTTTCCATTTGGCATACTTTCCTGATAAATGGAAAAATGCAAAAGTTGTTCCAATTTTGAAGCCGGATAAAAATCCAGCTGAAGCTTCTAGCTACCGTCCAATAAGTTTGCTTTCTTCAATAAGTAAACTTTTTGAAAAAATAATTTTGAATAGAATGATGCTTCACATCAATACGAACTCAATTTTTGCAGATGAGCAGTTTGGATTTCGCCATGGGCATTCAACTACTCATCAACTCTTAAGAGTTACCAATTTAATTCGTTCAAACAAATCGGAAGGCCACTCAACTGGAGTTGCTCTTCTAGACATAGAAAAAGCATTTGACAGTGTTTGGCATGAAGGTTTGATTGCTAAATTGAAAAAGTTTAATTTTCCACTTTATATTATGAAATTAGTTCAAAATTATTTAACTGACAGAACTCTGCAGGTAAATTATCAAAATTCCAAATCTAATCGACTACCTGTTAGAGCAGGAGTTCCTCAGGGTAGCATTCTTGGGCCTATATTGTATAACATTTTCACTTCGGACCTCCCTGATTTGCCTCAGGGTTGCCACAAATCTTTGTTCGCTGATGACACAGGCATTTCCGCTAAAGGAAGAAGTCTTCGTGTTATTTGCAGCAGACTGCAGAAAAGTTTAGATATTTTCTCTTCTTATTTACAAAAATGGAAGATTTCTCCCAACGCTTCCAAAACTCAACTTATCATATTTCCACATAAGCCTAGAGCTTCCTTTTTGAAACCTAGTAGTAGTCACATAGTCACTATGAACGGAGTTCCAATTGCCTGGTCAAACCAAGTGAAATATCTTGGATTAATACTTGACCAAAAATTAACTTTTAAAGATCACATTGAGGGCATTCAAGCCAAATGTAACAAATATATAAAATGTTTGTATCCTCTTATAAACAGGAAATCCAAACTTTGCCTGACGAATAAACTTCTAATATTTAAACAAGTTTTTAGACCGGCCATGCTTTACGCTGTGCCAATATGGTCTAGTTGCTGCACTACCAGGAAAAAAGCACTTCAAAGGATTCAGAACAAAATTCTGAAAATGATTTTGAAGTTGCCTCCCTGGTACAGTACAACCGAAGTACATAGAATTTCGAATGTTGAGACTTTAGCACAAATGTCCAACAAAATAATTAATAATTTCAGGCAAAAATCGTTGCAATCCTCAATTGCAACGATTAATTCCCTTTATACTTAGATAAGATTTAGTTTTAGTTTTTAGTTTTAAGATATCAATTGTTATACTGACATGCAGGTTAAAAAACCTGTTTAAAATACTGAATTGCCAAGACATGAACAATGTAAAAACACTTAGATATATATCATAACAATTAAGGCTGGTACGTTACTGCAGTAACTGGAGCACCTAGGTTAAAATGAAATGTAATTTATTTTGAATTTGGAACAAATAAAGAGTTAAAAAAAAAAAAAAAAAAAAAAGGCAGTGAACTTAGAAGAACTAAAATGCTGGAAATGCTATAGATTCCTATTCTTATATCAGGCTATCAACATTTTTGTAGTGTATTTCTGATTTGTTGAGTAGTGTTAAGCTTAAATAAGCCTATTTTTTTCCTTGATTTGTTTTCCGTCGATCTTGTTTTCCGTGCTGAACACCAATGCTACCGACGCCAGGGAGGCAGCTCCCACACCTGGACCCTACCTATCGACCCATCAACTCATGAACAGGGGACCAACGGCTTTGCTTCCCGTGATCAGAGATGTTATGCCTCCGAACATCCCGGCGGCGTGGACTGGGATTGAACCCAGGCCTGCTGGGGTGAGAGATAATCACGCTTACCACTACACCACCGGCGCCGCTAATTAAATAAATCTTGTTCTGTCTTTAGATAAGCTAACTTATTGAGGTTGAATTATGGGGATACAATTCGCTTTATGCAATACTAATCAACTACTTTGCACGCCTTAATTCGACCAATAATCAGCTTCTGTTCTTGTTGTCCATCTTGAATTGTTACTTGGGCAGTTCTATCACAGAACCAAAAATGACTCATCCGCTGATGCTCTCCGCATACAATCGAAGTTGCTCTCGCCAGTGAACGTTCTACTGCTATCAGTTCTACACCTAAGTGCAGAGTCGTGGGTCGTTCCCCATAGTAATTTAGTAAAAGTTCAAAGATATAGAAATAAGAGGGCGATCCATTAAGTACGTCACTCGATAAAGGAGGAGAAAGGGTTTAGCAATTTGTGACAAATAATGCTTAAAGAATAGGAAAAACTCACATACATTGTCTCTAATTCACAATCATAAGTTATTCCAATTTTGTAAAACGCTTTAATGTCTATTTCTATATCAAACTCTGAAAAAATGGACCATATGTCTCCAATACCATTTGAATCGCCGGGTAGGATTTTTTTATTGAATAATACCCACCCAAAAAGGGTTGCACCCCCTTTCTGGCAACGAATTGCAGTTATCAGGAAAAGTACCATTTCACGCAATCCAAATCGATCCCATTGCAACGTCAGCCCAGCTCTGAAATGCCTACACCCGTGATGTACTCGCACCTCCTCGCACACTTCATTATCGATTATCGGTCTTTCGATTACCATAAGTCGAATTACATCAGGAGCAGGTGGTAACTGGCAGCAATCAGCCAGAGCAGAGGTTCAATCACACACACATTCACGCTTTTCTTCGCCAATCATGACTTGGGAGGAGCCCCCGCCGCCCGAGGTGCCAACGAACGGACGGACAGCCCTGACAGAAATAAATAATTCGCTTCCAATTACATCCGAGAGAGTTTAGAGACCGTTTGGAAACATAGCTACTCCCATTAGCCTACCAAATAGACCGGTGCGTTTTATATTGGTTAAGTGATGGCCATCGCCAAGCGTTTCGTTGATTTCGAAAATCTTATTTTTTCTGCTCTTTGAGCGGGCGGGCGGGCGGTCGGCTGCCTTATGTTTGTGGCAAACCGAGCTAATTTGAGCTCATCGAATCGAATCGCTCCGTTTGTGTTGGCTGCGGGGCAGCTTGCAGTTGTTGATGGACTACCGTTTGAAATAAATGCAATTAAAAATTGCAACACTTTGGCTTTTCGCATCAGGCTTGATTTGCAAATGGGAACCCTAGTTGGTCGTCGGCGTCGTAGTCGTCGCCGTTAGGTGATTTCGATCTAAATGAGTTGTAAAGCGCCTGTCAGTCATAACGCACTTGGATGGTAGCTCATCTCAATAGATGCGAAACTATATGCGATGACGATGGATGATGGCATATGGATGATTGCATAAATGGTGCCTTCTAATATGCTTCGACGACGACGACGTCGACGGCGGCATACAGATGCCGATGCCGAACAACAATGGTGCGAAGGCTTTTTCCTGACATGGATTTGAATGGGTTTCGTCGTCGTCGTCGTCGTCGCCGTCGAACCTTTCAAACAATGGGCTATTGGATTGCATCAGGCTTCAAGATACAGATTAATTACTCATAATTCTCTCGCTGTGCCTTGCTAAGACATACAACTGCTAGAGCTCTACCGGCGTCGCCGACGCCGTTGTCATCGTCGTCGTCGCAGGGAGCGAGTGATTGTTCGTCCGTTCAATTATGGAGCGTTGCAACAGCGGCTGGTAGTAGGTGATATTTATAGGCTATTTAGAATCTACATGGCTTCGACATGATTTCGATCTGTTGCAAGTGGTTGTGTTGATTTAGATCTGCTGAGAGAATCAGAAAACATTGTGTTTTCACACAATGACTTGAAAGAGCGTTGTTTCTGTGAGTGTTGTTCCACCTGTTGAGGGTGCTTCAAATGTGACTCCAATCTAATCAACATTGCGTGGCATGCGTTGGACAATACGCTCGATATCAAAATAAACAATGGACTTATTGTAAACAGTAGGTTTTTGATTGGCAGGCATGGCCGTAACCGTAGAAGAGAAATAAAGGGCTCAAGAATATGACTCATGCAGTCGATCCTTACCTTAGGTTCTACTTCGGTGTAGAATGTGCTTTTCCTGTCGCTTGCACTGCTCAAACTGGAGTTGGAACTGTTCCACTTCAAAGTAACTCCACAATCCCCACCACCACCACCACCACCAGCAGTGTTGGTGATCTCACTCAGTGGCTGCTTCTCGACAGAAACGCCAATATCTGGACTGTCCGGCTTCATTGTTGATCCTAAATTCTCAACGGTGCTACCAAATGGCTGTTGGTGTTGCTGTAGATGCATACTTGACAAGCCAAACATGATTGTTCGTCGCCGTTGGTTGGTTGCGAAGGACTACCATTGCTACACACGGTAACAGCATTTTTGTTTGGTGCGCGGCGCGCTATTAACCTCCTAAACCCGGTGCCATATCCATATCAATCACAAAACACACAGACACACGTTCACAAACGGGCTCGCGTCACACTTTTGCTTTCGTTACGTTCGCGTCGTTGGAATTAAACTATACAATGTTGGTAATCGTAGGTCATCAGTGCGCATTCAAATTCACCGTACGTCGTTTCGGGTTCGTTGCTTGCGATCGTTGGTCCGCCTCCGGAGTATTAAGTCTGGAAATCGAGAGTGAGAGAGGAGGAAACACTAGCATTAATCAATGAACTTTCGTTTATTCGAACTTTTATGTTTGGAGTTAATTAGAGCCGTTATTGCGTATGTTGGTTGATCAACATTCCATTGGATTCAGTTTTCCATGTGTTAGAGAATTCCAACATAATCTTGTACATAGTTTTTCAAGCTGGAGTAAATACCATTTAATGCTGTTGGATTCCTTTGGCAATTTGTAAAAATTTAATCAATAATTCTAAGAGATTCCAGCCTAGTAAAATGCAAGTATCGGAAATGGCTCTAATGTTGGCCTATGGATCTAAGATTGCTATTGAAAATTTAGTCGATTGCTGAATTTATGTATGGGCCAAAATTAAGAACACTTAGGCCGACATTACATCCCTTTCCCCTATATATTTTATTTCAAGCAAATTATTTACTTGTTAGCAAGATGTCTACAAGATAGGTGATTTCATACATTATTTGAAATATGTTGTCTCAAGTATCCAAACATACCTAATCAACAATGATAAACTATATGATAATCATAACATTAAGTTGCTTAACGTTACGCTTTCGCTTTTGCTTCGTGGTAAAACGTCTCGATTTCTCGTAAATTTGATCGAAAATAATCGGTTTTAGTGTCAAAATCATGCTGACGTAGACTACGTGCCTGCAGTTAAGATAGGCAGAATGCTATGATAGTGTGAGTGCACATAGAAAACCCGCGTGGAACGCTACCACAACACATTGCTTGTTGAGCAGGAAAACGAACTACTTTTTGATTCATTGATTTGTTTGCACTTCCCCTTCTGTTCTGTGATACGTGTTATGGAAATTGCGACCGTCACGAAAATGTGTTAGAGTTTGAACCCTTATAACTTTCTCATTTATAGATAAAATTAATATCTAAGTACACCAATCGATAGAAAATAGCTCTACAAATTTATAAAATAAATATTTTTCTAATTTTTCATAACAAAAAAAAAACCTTTGAAAAAAGTACAAATAAAAAGTGATAATTTATCACTGTTTTCAAGAAATAAACTTTTTTCCCAAACCCAGTCATCATAATCGAGTACAACTTGGTTGCACATCGTTCTGCTTAAACTTGAAAAGTTATAAAAGAGCGCAGCTGTCATGTCTCCGTTTATTTTGCTTCGGACGGCGTAGTTAGTAGTACCAGCAGCAAGCAGGAGTGTATCGCCTAGACAACCAACGTGGGGTGGAAGGAGACTCGCCTCTTTAACGAGCTATTTTTGCATTAAGCTCAACCCGCATCTACCCGGATCATCCGATCCGACTGTTTTCTATATTTATCTCGCTTTCATTTGTGAAGAGTCAATCGGATGATATCGGGCAGGTGTAGGGTGAGCTTTAAGTTAAGAACGATGTCGTACCGAAGCTCATTTTCACATCGGACAACGTAATGATCCGATCTCCTGAGCAACTAGCAGCAGCAGTATCTCCAACGGTATGAGGCGGAGCCTTCTGACTTGGACTCAGGACCACAAGTTTTCATAGAAAGAATTATATTCCTGAGATAAATCGTCGGTACTGATCGATTTGCAGTGAAACTACATTACTTTTTCCTTGGGTCCCGTTCAAATATTACGAAATGCGGAAAATGTCATTTTTTGGAACTGCATACGATCGACGCTCAATATCATTATATTTCAGGTGAAAAACCTGTAAACGAGCTGTTGCTCTAATTTTGAAATTCAATTGACCTTCACTTGCGAACACATCGTCCCCTTAATGCTACAGCTAGGTAACTCAAAATTTTAAGTTTCAAGAAAAACAAGTTTGAAAATTCCGCTTGTTTTCAAGACGATGGATATGATTCAAATTCGCATTTCCACGCTGCATTTGTATTAAAGGGTGTCCCACGTCAAATTGCATCACGGAAAAAGGAGAGATTATTGTTTACACTGTATTATTATCGCTGTCAGTTTTTCGAAAGTTGGAAAAATGGCGTCACCCGAAAAGCAATGTCGCGAATTGAGCCAGATTTGGCGAGTTGCCACTACAGCGCAACCACATAACATATGTGGAACTCGGTCATCAAAAATCGACCCCATTTCAGTGATTTCAAGTGGTACATAAAGACATCGATCTGTCAAATTGATTATACCAGCTGTAACGTAAGAAAGGGAGACAAGAGGGTAGTCAATTCTATTAAAATAATAATAACCTGCACACTTAGAAATAACTAATTTTACACGTGACGGAATCCATCTTTGACATAAAGGATCAGACGTAAACAAATATATCATTTAAAATTAAGTGCACCGAGACTGAAAAGTTCGTTACTCGCCGTTATGTTATGACTCAATTTCATGTCAAAATTGACGCTCATATATGTCAGTCTCAGGGCACATGATTTTTTCTAAAAGTGTGATTTATGATTCTATGACTAGCACTTCTGAACTTATGTCTTTGTTAATCGTTAACTATTTACGTCCTTTATTTATAATTGTATAGCTGGATCCAACAAATTCGTCACCTTGCTTCATTCATTTGGATTCGTAGAAGGAAAAATATGACTGCGCAAACTAGTAGTTTACTGCATACATTTTGAAGTCCAAAGCGAAGCAGCAATTTTGCAGCAAGTAATACCTGTAATACCCTAGGATTCAGCCCTCTATATGTCTCTCAACTGCGGCCAGGTGCAAACTTTTGCTTAAACCTCAGCACAAAGATCTACTCCAATTATTTTGTACTGAAGTAATGAAATTGTGTTGTTTTTACCATAGGAGAAAAGAGTTGCAATGCAGAGTCGTCGAAAATCGTCAATGCTTACTGAGCCTGCAACCATATATCTGCTTCTCTTTCATAAAAGCCGATGTCGCAAACGTAAACAATGACTAATTCCGTGAATTTCTCGAGAATGGAAAACCGCTCAAGTAAATCACCACGATGATTATGTAGAGGGAGATCCCCCTATCAATTGGGGGTACATGGATTGACTTTAAACTACGAGAAATTTACGAAAGAAGCCATTGTTTTCGTTTTCAACATTGGTCCTTGTGAACGCTCAGTGTCGATATCATGAGAATTTTATTTTGACAGATCGATGGCCAACTATACCAGTTATACCACTGAGGCAACACAAAAAAGGGGCCAACTTTTAGTCAGTTATTTTGTATGAAGTTCCACATATGTTATGTGGCGCAACGGACGTCTCGCAACCTGCGAGATTTCCACCACTGAATACGCTTCCTGTCTCAAGAACAAGTGGCTTAAGCGCCACCTCCGAAAAGGACCACTCGTCAAGGTTTGATTTGCCCGGCAAGAAACCCAACCTCAGGGAGGGTTTATGTATGGAAGAGACCGAAATTTAGTTTGAGGGCAATTTAGCAGACTAAAATCGCATGAGGGATTGAGATCCTCACAAACACATGCCGCTTCAAACGGTCCTAAGCGAAAGTTGGTGCTAAACCGTCGTTCTACCGCAGCACAACAACCCCACTCGGATTTATCATCACTGGAGGAACTTTCCCTTTCAGATTTCCCTCACCGATCCTGACACGTGAGTGCGGAGACTGTTTTCCCAGGCAGTCCAACCTGAAGTAAATTCAACTACAACAACAACAAATACTACAAAAAAACGCAAAATAGAAGAGCGCCAAAATGTGAAGAATCTAACCAACCAAAATTAACATTACGGGGAAAGCTTTAACTTTAAAAAAAACAACATTTATTTCAGGGGCAGTTAACGGAAATCATCATATGATTTATTAGTGTTCCTAACCTAGGTTTTATTCATAGTACATACTTGTTTCTTTCCCATTCATTTGTTTATTTGCTAGCTCTCCCCAATCGTGTGTGCGGTTTTCTGCACTAGTTCTAGCGATTGCTAGCCTATCCTGCTATTTATTTTCGAGCTCAAGTGTGTGTGTGTGTGGAGATTCGCATGCGTTTCGTTTACTCACGGTACCATCAATGTTGTCGCTGCTTCAACCGTATTGGCACAGTAGCATCCCATTTGACGACGGGAGATCGGCAAACTACTACCCTATTCAACGGTGGTGATGTTGCGCATTGCACCCCGAACTGGTGTGGTGCAGAAATTCCGAATCGAAACTTTCGGAACTGAATTAGCGCCGATTGCCGGTGGCGCAGATGTCGACGAGGGGGTGATCGTCAATGAACCATGTACGTGGGTGCACGTGGAGGATATCGGCGGATTTGGCCAACGCTCTGTCGGAGAACAGTTTCTCCCTTCCGGATTCTCCCCCGAACCGGGAACCTTGACACTGAAGCGTGGGGTCTAGAGAGTGCGATTCACTTTCTTTGGTACGGTGTGCCGAGCAATGCCATCTATCGCTAGAAGCAATGCAGTGCAAACTTCAACCTGCACGAAAATATCCTGCACAAAAAGCCGTCGAACGGCTTTCTACACACTTTGCACACACACAAAGTTGACCGCACTTAACTTCTGATCTAATGTTTGAACTTTACAGGCACGAAAAACACACCGCGACACTAAGTACCCTTAAGTACTAGTTACTCGCACTCTCGCCTCTTCCACGGTTCAAGTTAAAGTGAACGAGTAGAAGTTCCAGAAACCCTCAGATAAGTGCGACTTCAACGGTCATTGTGGCCGGAAGTACGTCAAATTACCGAAGTAATTCAACGACCTTTCAAACGACAATTCTCATCATCTTTCTCTGAAATCGATTCAATGCTACATCTCTTTCCTTATCATGCAATTTCAGTATTTTTGATCAAATCTATTTCCGGTTACTCTTTTATAAGAAAGAACGATTCGGATTCGTATCCCGGACTTTAACGAACAGATAGCGTATTCGGGTCAAATGAAATGAATTGGCTGAACGTATTGGGAACTCATTGATTTTTGTATGTCAAGTGTAGCTCTTCATGAGTACCGGTTGTAACGAGCATGAATGTCTTTCATTGTAATATTTATATTACTTGCAAAATAATTAATTAGTGTCAAATAAACTTTTATAGACCAGCCTAATAATGAAGACACGTAATAAGAATTCACTCTTTTCAATGGGTTCATGAGTACCACGTACATCTAGAATGTATAAATGAGTTCCCTACCTAAAGCCTATAGCGCAAATGTAATTCGCCGCCTAAAGAGAACAGCTATAACAGATTTGCAAAAATTGCGCGCGTACTTCTGACCATTGACCCAAGCAAAAACGTATTCACGTTTTCTTGACCCGGTCGAACATTTGTTTCACTTCGGAAATGGGAGGGAAATGAGAATAGGCTATCGCAAAGTTGTTCGGTAAATGAAGCCCCACTTCCCCTTATCCTGGCACGTTACGTGAAAATAAAACGAACTTAGAAACTTCGTCATTTCTTTCGGGACATGACTTAAATCTAGAAGTGAAGATTATTTGAATCTCCCGCCTTATCTGAGGATATTGGGACTTGGTTCGAAAGTGTACCTTGATTAGCAGGTAATGCGTGCTTTAACGGTGTGATTTGGGTGTGTGCTAATTTTGACGCCAAACGGTGTCACGTTTTTCCGCTAGGTTTGTGGCCATTTTGCAGAACCTGACACATCACACCAACCAGTTCGTGATCGCTTCTGACCCCACTTGTCAGCTACGGAGTTTCCCCGGCAGTGCGGAAACCGGGAGAGGGCTTGCGCACGTCAAGTTCGCGCCCTGGCAGGGTTTGCAAAACGCGCTTCAACATCGTTAGCGCCAAAACCACACCAGTCATCGCTGTTCATCGACGAACACGTTTTCAGCAGCGTCGCGACGGTCGTAAGAGGCGTCATCACCAGTAGCATCAGCGTCATGAACATCTATCGACGCGAGTTCGACCAACGGTGCATTCACTGACGAATGAGTGACCGTTGCGATTCCGGCTAGATTCCCGCCAAGCCTCAGCGTATGTAAACCGTGAGTAAAACATGCATGTAAAGTAAATTGTCCATGCGCATGGCATATTTTGGTCGCTACTGAATGGTACAAAGTAGGTAGCGTGCCCATCGCCAAGAAACTTGCTATCTTTGATTAAGCGCTTGCGCCGACAGCCCATCAATGAGCACACACACCCAATAGGATACCGCCGTAAGCACTCAGAAAGTAGGATGAACGGGAAAGCAAACAGTAGGCCTCGATAGTAGAACGAAGAGAGAAAATGTACTAATAAATGAGTTACTTGAGCTACAATGGATGAATCATTAAACTTTTGAAATCGTACAAATGTTGTTGTCGCTAGAAGATATGCAAGAGGAATAAATGTGGGAGAAGCTAAAACATTACCTATAGAGAGGGGGCGACCCCGGCGTAGTGGTTAACATCCATACCTCTCACGCCAAAGTCACGAGTTCAAATCTCACCCCCGGACAAGTCACGAATGACCCAAGAGTGTTAAAGTGACTATAATGAAAAAAAAAAAAAAAATTACCTATAGATCTGTTTTCATGATTTTGTATCGTTAAAGAAAGTTACTGAAAGATTTGCATGTTATTCGTGTCGTAATTTCCATTTTGTTTATTTTACTGGGGTGGTTGCCCCGATTTCAACCAAGATCGCTCCCGAGTTTTGAACGGACGGACGTTTGGTCGACCAAGGTCTGCCTGTGATGAGAAATCGGTGAGTTTAGTTTCCGCTCTCAGCAGGAGGTGGAGTCGTCGACTGGATACGTCCAGTTCATCGCCGTCTACTGCCCTCGACAGTGTGCCACCAGCAGTGGACTAGCGGCTAAATTAAAGAAGGACCTTTCCACCATCACCCGTAACGGTTCCCGCTTCGTAATAGGAGGAGATATAAACGCTCGCCATGAGGCCTGGCGGAACTACCAGCAGAACCAGAACGGTCGTCTGCTGTTCGACCACTCACAGCATGGGCTGTACTCCGTTTGGTTTTCGGATGAGCCAACATTTATCTCACCGGCGGGCAACCCATCGATGCTAGACCTTTTCCTGACAAATATAGGCTTGTCCGAACTCAGCTCCGACCACCAACCGGTGGTGGCTGAACTGGGCTGCAACGTGGCTCCTGCTTCAAGCCTGCGCAAGGACTATCATCGCGTAAACTGGGCCCAGTTTGGACGCGTGGTAGACAGGCACATCATCGACAACCCGCCGCTTGACTCCGTGGAGGACATCGACCGAGCGTTGGAGGGACGCCACCAAGCCATAACTGTGGCTGACGAGGCGTGCGTCCGACGAGTTCCTGTGAGGGGTAAGTTTATTGCTATTGATTCCCATACCCAACTCTTAATTCGCCTGAGAAATGTTCGTAGACGCCAGTTTCAGAGGACTGGAGATCAAGCGAGGAAACGTGAAATGGCCGATCTGAACAAGGAGATTGCTTCCAGAATGGTCTCACTTCGGAACGAAAGTTTCGGGCGGCTTGTCCAGAATCTGGACGACCGCTCCAGACCATTCTGGAAAGTTGCCAAGGTCTTAAAGACGCACCCTAAGCCCATTCCACCACTCAAAGATGAAAATGATGACGATCGGCTCATTATCACCTCTCAGGAGAAAGCAAATGCGATTGGTGAGCATATTGCCAAATCGCACTTGCTTGGCTCCAACATCCAAAGTCCGCTCGAAGTTCAGGTTGAGCAATGCGTACTTAACCTTGATTCCTCCCCTTGTGCCATCCCTCCGGAGGATAGAATCACAGTGGAACAGATTTTCTCATCGCTGAAATGCACCAAAAACATGAAGGCCCCCGGGTTTGACGGAATATTCAACCTAGTGTTGAAAAATCTCAGCATGAAGGTTCACTCTCTGCTGGCTGCTGTCTTCAACAGATGCTTGGAACTGCACTACTTTCCAAGTATCTGGAAGACAGCGAAAATCATACCTATCCGCAAACCCGGGAAGGACCCAACGCTAGCTTCAAGCTACAGACCAATCAGCCTCCTTTCAGCGCTTAGCAAATTGTTCGAGAAACTTATTCTCAATCGTTTGCTCAAGTTTGTCGAGGAGCAAAACATTCTCCTGCCGGAACAGTTCGGGTTCAGGAAGGGGCACTCCACAAATCATCAGCTAGTACGAGTGATGAATAACATCCGAAGTAACAAGGCTGTATCCAAGTCCACAGCCATGGCATTGTTAGACGTTGAGAAAGCGTTTGATAATGTCTGGCACAATGGGCTTGTATACAAGCTTTGTAACTTCAACTTTCCTCTGCATCTTGTTAAAATCACCCGTAACTACCTTCAGCAAAGGTCGTTCAAGGTATCGTTGAATGGCTGCCTTTCAAACACGTTTTCCATCCCAGCAGAGTTCCGCAAGGAAGTCTGTTGGGCCCTTTGCTTTACAGCATCTACACTTCAGACATTCCTCCCCTTGGAGACGGTTGCGTGTTCTTCCTATTCGCAGATGATACCGCAATAACCGTCAAGGGTAGGATGCCTCGCGAAATAACAAACAAGCTCCAACGATGTCTTGACGCCTTTGCTGATTATGCCACCACGTGGAAAATCGAAATCAATGCTTCCAAAACACAAACAATCATGTTCCTCCATCGGCAATCACCCAAACTAAAACCAGCTCCCTCTTGTACTGTAATCATGGATGGCACAAGGGTTGAGTGGTCCGCCGAAGTAACCTATCTCGAGATGTTGTTTGACGAAAAGCTCCTTTTCCGCTCGCATGTGGAGAAAACCGTAATCAAGTGTTCGGCCTTGGTTAGGTGTCTGTATCCGCTGATTTGCCGCAGATCCCGCCTCTCAAGGGTGAACAAACTGGCCGTCTACAAACAAATCATAGCACCTGCGATCCTCTACGCAGCTCCGGTGTGGGAATCATGTGCACAGACTCACAGGAACAAAATCCAGGTCGCTCAGAATAGAGTGCTGAGGATGGTTCTTGATCGTCCTTTCGACACTAGAATAACAAATTTACATGAAGAGGCAGGCATTGCCTAAATAGATTCCAAAAATTAACGAAATTAAGATTAAATTTGCACAAAATTGTAATTTATCAGAACATGCTTTGATAAGCAATTTGTATATAGTAGGTTAGGTGTACATAGTAGTTGTAGGTTAGTTGTAGTTGTAAATAGTAGTTATAAGTAGTCTCCTTTTTCCAACTCAAATCAAACCAATCCCATCAAGGTGGTCATACTTTAAAATAGGCCTTATAGGACTAGGAACTGTAAATAATAATTAAAATCTCAAATGTACTAAAGTTGAAAAGACGCATCTGTGTCACTTAAAAAATTTATACATGTAAACCACACAATCACAAGAAATAAAGATCATTTAAATGGAAAAAAAAATCCGCTCTCAGCTAAGCTCGTCTATTTTCACGTGAACGTGGTCCTTTCCGCGGTTCTTAGGCCGTATCCGCAATCAGGCCTTTGCCGAGGCTTCGCGTTAGTCAACTTGTTTCCCTTCCCGCTTTTGGGAGTAATTAGACCCATCCCTGAGGGTCTCAACGGCCGGGCAAACCGTCAACAGGTAGGCATAAGCCACCTTACTAAATGCCCGGGAAACTCGTTAGGCTGGCCGGTTACACGGTGAACACATTTACGCAATTAATTATAAAAAACTATACTTCATGAATATTGATTAAATGAAGAAGATTGTATAAATATGAATTCTGTATAAATAAATAACTAGCTAAATAAATAATTAAATAAATGGAAAGCGTACTTGTTGCCACAGTAAGAATGCGCAACAGTGGTATCGTGATAATCGAGTAGACGTCATTGAGAAAGAGATAAACCCCCCAAAGTTCCGGAATTTAGCCAAAGCTAAATTCAAGAAGAGTGGAACAATGGCTAAGGATGCTATTTCAATGGTCAGATACTGGAAAAAAGCAGCCGGTGAGGTTGACCAGCAGCTGGTGCAGAAGTTGAAGGCACTTATCAAGCCCAAAGTTCGAATTTTCATTTGAGAGGAATACAACGTTTTGTTCTAAACCAAACAGATTCTGAGATGCATCCGATTGAAAGCGTAAATTGGCATTCGATTCGATTGGAACATTTTCTATATAGTCAGCAATACAACTTTCATCATGTATTAGAGGACTATAATTGATACATATTTCAGTAGTTTGTCATAATGCCTCGTAGTCTATAATTACAATCAAACAACTTCTTTGAAACGAAACGATTTTACCTGCCCAAAGCGTAACCACGCTACATTTAACCTCACGCCTCCTGTGCATTCGAGACGAGGTTGAAAAGTTGTGCTCCGTAGACAAACAATTGCTCCGAGAAATACACACATTCGGCCGAGGCTTTGTTTCCACCCATTGTCAATTAGTTCAACCTATTGTTCTCCCCGTGGAATCGAGTAAAAGGTGAATAAATCAAACGGGAAAAACATTTTCTCAACCCTCAAACGTAAACCCCATACAATTCCTAAACCGCGACCGACTCGAACGAATCAACAAAGCTGGGTGGCACACGGCAACAATCCGCCTTCAATGGAACTGTCGTACCGAAATAAAAAAAAATGCAATATCCCCAAGCAAAGGTGGAGAATGTCCTTGAATGTCGCGGCACGCGGCTCTCCGTTCTACTTTTCGCGGTACGATATTTGAACTCGGAGCTGCTGACGTCCAGGAGCCTTCTAGCAGCGTGTGACTCACCGCAGCCTTCTCGCGCGAAAGAGACTTCAGTCTAGAGGAGCCGGATTTATGCTGCTTCTGGTTGGAGGCTGGCTGCCGTTTTACTGGTCAGCCGGTGCTGCTAAATCAAGCGATTAAATATCCGTAATAAAATTAAATGAGTTTTCCATATTGTAGTGCTGCGCGTAAATTCGCTTGCAACACTCCCGACCGACGACGAGACGGGGAACTGAAATAATAGACTAAATTAATTAAACGGCCCCGCGTGAACGCCTTCGTAATTCCAACAACCAATGAACCATACCAGCACCACCGACCGGTACATTCGGTTTAAATATTGTTATCACTTTGGCATCTTTAGCATTTTAGCCGACGGCCAGTGTGAAAACCGCCGCCACCATGCACCTTCTGGGTGAGAATTCGCGAGATCCGGTTCCGCTGTTTTGTCGTTGCGTGCACGCGTTATTCGCTATGGAACCTGAAAAAAACGAAGACAGAAAACAGACTTGCACCCATTATTTTGCAAGTGTGCGCCGTTTGCCAAGGCGAGAGACATAAATTATGCATGGTATGGAAAACCAAACAGCAGAAAACAACATCATCAGCACCATCGCAAGAAATTGTCCGCCGGGACACCGCAACAGTGCAATTTCTTTTCGGTCTGATCCGGTCAGTTGCTGTTGCAGCGCGGGAAGTCAGTCAGAGCGCATAAGACTCCTGGATGGTGGAACCATCGTTGCGGAGAGAAAATGATATTTCACAAAAGGAAAGTAGCATTAAAATATTAAATTGTGGCTTGATGAAATTTTGCGTAGGTTGATTGTAGTTTTTTTTTTTTCGTCTGGCGCTCGAATGAAAGCTGTACTGGCGGTGGACCAGTTCTGAGCGGTTATGATGCGTTGCCACCTTATGTTGGAAAAGGTACGCGATTATTCGAATTTACTTTACGGAATTCATTGGAAATCTGTGTATCCATAGCATAGCATAGCATAGCATAGCATAAGCGATTGCACAAATCGTGGGGGGCTTTATAATGGTCAACCAATGCATTTTGTAGAAAATATCGTGTGTTGCCGTGAAAAAACACTTGAGACTAGTGGTTTTTCCCACGCATTAAAATCTACAAATCAAGCATCGCATTATACACCTGGCCACATCATTACAATCGCAAGGGATAGGAAGGAAAATTAGTCCAACATCTACTTAAGAAGGTGCAGGAAACCCATACCCATCATAGATGCCACGGGAGGGAACATTTGTGTTAGTAGGAAATGGAATATATTTAGCAATATAAAGTAAAGGTTATGTGAAAATGTAAAAAAAATTAAATTAATACAAAAAGAAAGATCTCACCAAAATTATTTGCTTATAAGGCTGTCTTTCCATGTTTTCGAAGCTGTTTCATACATTATCCTTGCTAATACTCTCCAGCAACCGTTTTCTTTTCACACCAAAGCATAGAGACCATTCATCACTCTTTCGCCTGGGCTACTGTATTTGGAAGCAAACCACAGGATTCACAGCATCAGAATGCGCAGACCCTTCAGTGTTTGGAGTACATCTGATCACCAACACCATCATAGAACGATTAGAAAACCCAACTCATCCGACGCAGGCATCGATCGCTTCACTATGCCACACATTTCTGGTCCGGGAGCACACGCGAAGAAAATAATACAAGTATGCAGATAGCGACATCTGTTCTGATTCAATAAGATTATTATTATTATTGGAAATCTGTGTATCCATGTTCATAAATATGGATAAGGACGAAATATCTATGATTTTGATAATAGTTTATTACAAAATTGCAGAAGCATGTTAGTTTGACAAATTTTTTTCCCATTGTTTTCCGTCGATCTTGTTTTCCGTACTGAACACCAATGCTACCGACACAAGGGAGGCAGCAGTTCTTACACCTGAACCCTACCTATCGACCCATCAACTTATAGACCAGGCCCTTTGGAGTAAAAGGCAATCACGCTTACCACTACACCACCGGCGCCGCTGTGAACTGATGATATTGATAATGTTTCTCACAAAGGTTAGCTTCCATAGTCTTGTAGAACAAGATTTGATCTTGAATAACGCTTTAAAAACCCTAATAAAACTAAATTCATTCAAATCCATTTTTTTTTCAATTCCTGGTTTTTTCCCGGTTATTAAAAAAAAACATCCCAAACGTCACCCATGTTTTAAATAAATAAAAAAGGCATTAAAAACAACCGTTTATAGGTAATCATATATTTGCAAAATTGTTCGACAATACGTTTACTTTGTAAAAGAAATTAAGAGATGAGATTTGCATTAACATATTGATCATCTAGATCTGCCTTCGGATAACGGTTTATCAATGGATTCCACACACCAGGTTCTAAAATATTGCATGCTAACAAAATACGGCCCTAACGAACGATAAATAAGACCGGCACCACGACTGACTGATGAAACAATTAAATTACAGCAAGAAAATTTTCGAAAACACTACGCGCTTGACATTTTTTTCACTGATGGCGTAAAGCTAGCAATCTTGCAATCTGACTTGTCAATATTGACGTATGATCGAACCAACGAGCCGAAAAAATCGGCTTCAAGCAAAATGTTCTTGGATGACTTTCATGCCACCGGAGTGACTTTAACACTCTTGGATCATTCATGATTTATCCGGGTGAGATTTGAACTCATGGCTTTGGCGTGAGAGATTCAGATATTTATATTTTATAGATTAACCGAGGTACTCTGCGATGTTCTGACTAATCTTATGGGTAGCACACTATGCAGCAATTATTTTTTTAATTTATCTCTGGATCAACCATCTCATGGTTTGTTTTCGGCATGCAAAGAGTTTGAGATCGGACACTGTTTAAATTGGCATAAATCTGCTTCTCTATCTTAAAATCGAGCTTCAAGTAGCTTCGTAACATGATATGTCTCGCTCAGGCTTTATTCTAGAACTACTATACTCGGAAAACTGTAGCAAAATAATTCAAACACGTTTCTTCCAAAAGTAATTCTAAAAATTTTCAAATTAAATTTAGGAACAACGACAAAATCGCCGTTTTCCCCGTGTCCCAACAGATTGTAATTGAAAGAAATGAATAGATTTTTTGTAATTTTGAGGATTGTTTACACTTAATATGAAAGTTTTAAACAGATATGTAAACAAGAGAATATGTTTATGGATATGATATAAAATTGATTGATTCCAAGTATCATTGCACGCGTTTAAAGGATTCTTCAAGACCAAATTATGGCCTGCAAGACTATGATAAAACCAAATTTGTTACTTGGGATGAGCATATATAATCTTTCCCGGTGTGATATGGGTTTTCCCGCATTTTTCCCGGTTTTTCCCGGCAAATCCGAATTCCCGGTGTTTTCCAGGGCTTCCCGGGTTTCCCGGTCGGATAAACACCCTGCTACTTGAGTACTTTCTGTCATTCTTAAATCTGAAAAAAAAGTTCATGAAGCGTCTTGTGATTTGTTTGAAGTAGATTGGCTTTTAGCACGTAGACATTGGCGTACCTAAGGGCGGTTTCCTCCTTGCCAGGCCTCCTCCAGAATTATCTAGCCCCCCCCCCCCCCCCCCGAACTTTTGTTGTTTTTTTTACTTAACGGTATTTTGTCAAGCTTGTCAAGTTCGATGTTATTATTTAACAGCGATTAATAAGATTGGACCACAATCAAAGATTTTATTAAAGTCCTTTATATTTACTACTATCGATATAATATAATTTCTCAAAATTGTTTCATAAGAAATTCTGGACTAGAAGAAACAATTTTGAGAAATAACATTATATCGATATTTATTCGATGCCTAGGGATTTTTCTTTAACTTCTGGGAACTTCGTAAAACTTCAAGGATTTCTAAGAAAATCAGGGTGGATCTTAAAAATTGAGAAAACTTAGTATAAATTCTGGGAACATTATAGATCTTCAGAAAAATTTGTGGAAAAGTTATGAAAACTGCTTAGAAGTGGAAAATTTATTTAAGTTTGATGAGCTTCGTAGACGTTAAGGGAGCATTATTTGATTTCAGGGATTTATTGATCGGGAACCTCTATATAATTTCAGGGCACTTTTTCGAAGCCTCATAGACATGGAATCAGTGTTGGGAAAATATCAAAAAATCAAATATCACCAACGCCCAAGATCGCGCTTGATTTTCGTAGACAAAAATCAACAAGCAAACAACTGCGGTTGATTTTGCAAACTGTGATATCGCAGCTCGGAATATCAAGCTAACAAAACTCACCAACTGCAAATCTCACCAAACTTTGGTGAGATTGAGTTTAATGATTTTTGCTTTACACCCAAATGCAGCCGAAACTTCCATAACGGCTTGCAGCAGTCCCTTCGCGTCTGCCATCGGTGAAGATTAAAAAGAGATAGCAAACTATGCTTTCTCTTTCTATTCTAAAAAATGATGTGCAATGGAATCATTTTTGCATCGAGTCAACTCTCAGATTGATTTTTGCACGTTGTGAATAGTCTCGCAATATCAAAGGAGCTCGTAAAATCAATATCAAGCATGATATTTTGTTCCAATATCACGCGTGATATTGCGGACGCATGAGAGCGGAAAAATATCAATTGATTTTTGATTTTGCCAACACTGCATGGAATAGTCGTGGAAATTACGAACAAATTCAAGAAATTTCGTAAGACTACGTGAAAAGTCAACGAGAAACGTAGAAGTGCAGCAAACAAGTTTTGCGAATTTCGTAGCATTTTGAGGAGCTGCGTAAAACTTCATATAATTGAAAATAATTTTGAAAAATGGTATAAGGTAGATACCAAAATTAATTGAGTGGAATTAAAGGGAAGATAACATTTTTTTAACAGTTTTATTTATGCATTCCGCTAACAACCTAATATCATTACTTCATTACGATGGCTACCAAGCCTTTGAGATAAACGGCGCCGGTGGTGTAGTGGTAAGCGTGAATACCTCTCACCCCAGCAGGCCTGGGTTCAATCCCAGTCGGCGCCGCCGGGATGTTCTTAGGCATAACATCTCTGATCACGCCTTCCTTCGGATGGGAAGTAAAGCCATTGGTCCCCGGTTCATGAGTTGATGGGTTGATAGGTAGGGTCCAGGTGTGGGAGCTGCCTTCCTGGCACGTCGGTAGCCTTGGTGCTCAGCACGAAAAACAAGATCGACGGAAAAAACAAACCAAAGGAAAAAAAAGCCTTTGAGATTTTTTCTTTATTAGAGATTTGAGTTATTTTACTTAAATTTTTGGTTATTATTAGTTAGGTAGGTTCCGATTCTACACGTTGTAGTTTCATTTTTATACCTATGATCTTGTCTTTTTTACCTAGGGGATGAGTACTGATAAGATTTTGATAAATTCTTTAGCGGGAATGACACTGATGAATAGTGCACATTTTAGTCGAAATACGTATCTGTCATGGATACCAACGGCGTAAAGCCGAAGATGATACACGTGTGTTAATGGGATTTTTTTTGTTATGTCTTTTCTCCATTCAGATCAAGCTATGTCCTCATCCGTGTACTTATATTGCAACAAAGTAGGCATTATCGTTCTATCCCTCCGATCGAGCTATGTTACAGAGCAAGTTTGTCATGGTAGTCGTAGCAACCGTTTTGTCTGTATCATTGGTTGCTTTATGTTTTTGGATTCGCTGGTCATTTGCCCTTACAATTATTTTATTTCAAGATCCACATGTGAAAAGGGCACACAAGCTTTTTGTAAACAAACATTTGTAAGCCCTTTTCTCGCCATGCAAACGAACAACATCATCGGGAAGGAGAAAGTTTCCCCTACCCGGTGACCGGTGGGTTGCGAGACAAGGACATAAGACGGCTTGTTTACAAAAAGCTTGTATGTCCTTTTCACATGTTCTTGAATTTGTTTTTAATATTCATGTAGGTACTAGAAATTTTATTAAATGACTATCTAGGAAGGATCTTGCAAATTTTATCTTAGTCTTAGAAGTATGACAATTCAGGGGCGTAATTGCATTTGTAAACAATTACTTTAGCCGTCAATTTCTCTAGAATAAAAGATCACTCAAGAAATTGATGACACTAACAGGAAGAGGAATGTTTCCTCTATAATCTAGCATTGTTAATTTGGAGGGGTGAGCTTTAAGTTAACAGCTAAAGCTATTGTTTATAAAAGCAATTACGCCCCTTTGAAATGTTGACTTTTAATTACATTTGAAGAATTTATACTTACAATCTGTATCAGAGGTATCTATTTTTTTAGTTCTTCCAAAGCCAGAGTTTTAGAAAATTATAAAATTCAAACTCGTGGAATTTAAATTTTGTTCAATTTTTAATTTCAATTCAAATTCTAACAAAAAAGCTAGTTACACAATTCTTGGAATAACAAAATTCTGAAAATTTTCTTAAGATTGAAATGCTTAAAATTATGCCTTCGTTGCAAAAACCGCGAACAAACATTCATTGCTTGTTCAAAATCAGTAAGCTTTTAAGGCTCCCCCAATCGAGGTCCGAATCATTGTTAAGAAAAAAATATAATCAAATGTATTGTTTTACCATTAACATAATAAAAAGACTAAAAAAAAAATGCACCCAAAAACAAGTTGCCTTGATGCAATATGCAATATACAATAGCATCTTCGCGAGTTTTATTTAACTGTAGCTTAGCAAAATAAAAAGATTGCAGCGCCCCCCACTTGGCCCCCTACAGATAAATTTTGTAGTTACGCCAATGAATAATTTATGTTTTATCATAGTTGTGTAGATCATGATTTGACCGGCGCTGTAGTGGTCAGCGTGATTACCGCTCACCCCAGCAGGTCCCAGTCGGCGCCGCCAGGATGTTCTGAGGCATAACATCTCTGATCACGCCTTCCTTCGGAAGGGAAGTAAAGGCGTTGGTCCCCGGTTCATGAGTTGATGGGTCGAAAGGCACGGTCCTGATGTGGGAGCTGCCTCCCTGGCGTCGGTAGCATTGGTGCTCAGCACGGAAAATAAGATCGATGGAAAACAAATCAAGGAAAAAAAATGATTTGATCTTGAAGAATGCTTTAAAACCTTCTTTTCCTTGTCGGGTATTTTCATCACTGTCAAATGTCAAAGGTTTCTATAAGCCTCTTGTCGAAGAACTTACGCCTTTTATTGAAAATTGACGGACAGTGACATAGCAAATGTTTCAAGTCTTCCTTTTCTATGCCACAGAAGCGACATACATCATCTTGAAGTTTTCCTATCAGCTTCAAGTTTTAACGGCTCGGATAATATGCAGAGATCTTTCTTAGAAAGATCCAGGATTTTGTGGGTCTTTAATTGGATTCATAAATCGCTTCGACTGCCTAGCAATGGAAGTGTTCTTCCAGTTTTCCACCACTTTTGAAGATTTCCACGCTTTTAGCTCCATTCTATGAGATACAGCCGATAAGCCAAAAGGGCTCTGGCCCTATGAACTTATGGGAAGATCCGAGTCTTGCTACTGCATCAGCTCTTTCATTTCCGTCAATCCCACAATGACCATGAACCCAAAATAAGTTGACTTGCTTATGACAAGACAACACACTCCCAGACAAGTTTTGACGTACATGTCGCCGACTTTAAAGCATTTAGAGCAGCTTGACTGTCGGACATGATGCATATATTTAAACTCTTATAGTTTCTTCGCAAACATATAATAGAACACTGTAAAATTGCTTCGATTTCAGCTTATAAAACAGTTGGTCAATTGCCCATAGGAACCGATATGTCTATCCCTGGGCCAGTTATTTCTGCTCCCACTTGATTGTTCAATCTTGAACCATCTGTATAAAAATCATTCGATCCTTGAATGTGAAGGGGCATGAGTTTAAACCCATGATGCTCTGCTCAGTAAGCAAAACCGGTCACTTTAAGGCCACCGAACCACATCACATCACACCACTTACGACCGAGTTGTTGTTGTGACCATTCAAACCCGGCACTGACGAAAACGCCGACAATTTTTACTAAACACACAATGAGACAGCAATGTGACTATAAAATTCTTTAATATGATGTTTAATCCCATAATGTTCTGCCCAGTAAGCAAAAACGGCTGTCTAAGGCAGCCGAGTCGCACTAATGATCGGAGCCCCTTACACCAGAAGAAGCCACTACAATCGACAATCTGTCAAACTCGGAGGCAGGAAGCTACGAAAAAGTATTTATCTTCTTCTTCTTCTTCGCATTTCAAGCTTATTGCTTTTCGCGTGCTCTCAACTTAGTGTTCTAGATGCACTTCCACAGTTATAAATTGAGAGTTTTCGATGCCTGTACCATTTTTGCATTAGTATAATTGTGTGACAAGTACAATCATAACTCTATACCCAGAGAAGTCGATTAATTTTCCAACTCAAAAAAT
This sequence comes from Ochlerotatus camptorhynchus, assembly GCF_037179485.1. Taxonomy (NCBI): domain Eukaryota; kingdom Metazoa; phylum Arthropoda; class Insecta; order Diptera; family Culicidae; genus Ochlerotatus; species Ochlerotatus camptorhynchus. Next base: position 418,761 of record NW_027040644.1, read on the forward strand.
TCCTAAACCGGACCGGGAAGCGAACCCAGCCATCTCCAGCATGGTCTTGCTTTGTAGCTGCACCTTTACCTGATCTAAGGGCGGTCCCAAGTATGTATGCCTTCACTAAATTCTAATTTTACACGATGTTCATTATTTCGAATAGGTCTTAACGGAAGATGGGAAGAGAACTTATAAAGTCTTCATATTTTATATTTTTTTCTGTTTCTATATTTTTTTTCAATCGCGTCTAACTAGTCTAATGGTATGAATTCAAACACAACGAACTAAAATTACACCAGTTTTGCTTTCATTTGATCAAGAAATGAATTCTTTCCAAGCTTTTCGGAATTCCAAATTATGTTTCAAAACGAGCAAAAGTTAAACTCATCACACGTTCCAAACTTCAACAACCGAACAATATATCACGTGCAATCGAGGTTATCCCTCCGGATAACAAATGGAAATCAAGAACAATGATTACCAGTTTAAAGGAATGTTAATTTTTTTCTGTTCCTCATACTTTTTCCCATACAAACTGTTCTCCCGCAAATCCAGATCGTAACCAAATTCGTTCAAGTTTAACAAAGTTGTTGGGGACCTCAATACCCACCGTTATGCATAGACGAACAAAAGTTGATTTTCAAATAAAATCCTCTCACATTCTACTTTATATTAAAATACTAAGATAATATACTTCCGCTCATCGCAAGTCGGTCCAACTTGCGTGTTTGTCAAGAATGTTTTTTTTTCAATGGAAATGGTAGTTAATTATCCATATTTTCATAACACTGGATGAACTCAACAACTTTGTTTTGGAAAAGTTTTGAAAAACAGCAAAATAGGTTGCCTATTATTATATTAATGGTGCGATACAAACTTAAAACGCATTTTTCTCGGCTTGCTGATTTGTGCTATGGCACGGACTTGTCATGAGCGGCAGTATATTGGAAAATAACGCTCATAAATGTATTTCGAGACATGCTTTCCAGGTCGCTAGGAATTGCTGTTCACCCTTTACCTCTGTCACTCCTTGAGCACTTCATCAGTCCAACATAGTTAATACGTTCTTAATCGACGATTCTATTTCTCACATACTCGTTCGCATGAGAGCCACTTAAGCATTGTTTAACTGAACTGTACTGAACAGAACAAAACTTGCTGTCTACAAAAAGTTGAGTTCAATAACCTGATTGGTTATCTTCATGTGCAAAATTTTTACATGTGGCATTTACTTATGGCCCTACAGCATGGTTTTCTACTTCTAATTCGTTCAGTGTCAGGTTTATTGCCCCTGAAACCTCACTGTATACACAGCAGGGTATCTCCTGATTATCTTATAAGTGGAGCAATTGGAGGTTACTTTAATTATTATTGAACCAGATGGCAGATGGTGAACCGAAGCATTTTGGTTATTGTATGTTGTTATACATCATTCTCAGGTTAAACATTGCGCAGAACAAAACAATCGTCATATGGACAATAATCGATATTTATACGATTCATACAAACTGGAAACAAATTCACTAACAAATCTAATTCTCAACATCCCACACCTTCCCGCTATCGTTTAAGCTAATCGGCCATAATGTCACAAAACGGATACTTTCCTATTCCAAACAAAAGCCATTTTTCCATCTGATCCATAATCTGATTAACACACAGCGCGGCATAAGTTTGCCGCACGTCAATCCAATGTTTGCTGCCGTCTATTTTTGGAGGAAGGCCACTTTCGCACAACAGTAGCGAAAGCATCTACCCGCAGCAGACTTGACGGTGGTGTCTTTCGGGTTGTCAATTTCCGGTTGTCGTCAGCGTGGAATGTGAACCTGACACAGACACAATAATAATGATCGCAACGCTACCATCCCCGTGCCACCTCTGACCACTGACCGCAGCCGGCGACCCGATCCGAACCCCTCCCCTCCCCCACCCTACGATGATGAATCTTGTTTTGTCTTTCTACTTATGCCTCTCTAAAACCATGGGCTCTTTCACTCGGAATCGGCAATTATTATTCATTGTTTGCTTTCCATCCATTAGATTGCACGCCGGGCTGTGGGCCGACCGAAAGCATATTCTTCTCGGACGGAACGAGGCTTCGGAGGTGGTTGACGGTGAGATGCGCGGTGAGCGTATTATACCCTTAATGGACACTCATTGCCGAATTTTGAGCAACTTTTTCTTGCGAGTTGAACCAAGAAGATGGTGGGAAAGGGGGGAGGTACCAGGGACGCATGATGTGAATGCGTGGTGCCGTACGTGTGATTGCATAAAGGAAATGAAATTGGGCAAATTAGATATTCACAGCTTCAATTGGGCTCGTGCCCAAACGGCTGAATCTGTTTGTTTATTTTTCGGCACCGTCTTGATGTGTGATGGCAAAACAATATGCTTCGGTGTGTTGTACAAATCATGAATATTCTTGGCAGTCGTTTTCATTGATCTTTTCCGACCCAAATGAATGGATTTCAGTAAATTTTGAAACATGTCATGTTTTACTACAAGCGAAAATAATTATAGTTCATTTTAATTCAAGAAATAACAATTTGAAAAAGGGTATTTCAGTATGAATCGTCTTACTAAAGTTAATCAAACTTCATACAAGCTCAGCCAATCAAGCTAAAAACAGTATTGATAAACCTTGAATATTTCATCCACGAGCAATCAAAATTTCAAAAATTAAGAAGGGCGCACTTAGAGCAGTTCCAAACCATATGACGAATCTATTTAATTATTTATTTATTTTATTTGTTTTTCTTCATCGGACTTAACGTGTCTAAATGAAGCCTGATGGGGAAAAGCCTAGAAAAGGCGTAAAAACCTCATATCTTTTCGAAATACATGAATCACAATAATACAATACAATTACAACGAACATTAATCAAGTCTATAGCATAAAAAAGTTATGCTCCTATGGCATAGAGTTCTCAGGAGTCTGCGTTGAATACGGTGACGAAAGGTTTCCGCTGCACAGTTAAAGTCGAAAAACTCGTAAAACTCGTTGAAACGCCCAGACATGAACCGTATTGGGTCATGCAAGCTGTAGTTCGCAGCACGGGGTTCAAGATGCAGGAAACTCCTCGATCGAAGAACTCGTTCAGGTGCGTAGATTTCGAATTCAGCCAAGATTCCTGGAGAGTCGATATCACCAATAAGTACTTTCGCTGCGAACACGGCCTGACTAATTGTCCGCCTATGTTCTTGTGTTTCAAGACCCAGGAGTTGACAACGATCTTCGTACGGCGGAAGGTTCACAGGGTCATTCCAAGGAAAGTGACGACAGGCATACCGAACAAATTTCATTTGAACAGATTCAATCCTCGCTATCCAAACTGCTTGATACGGGCACCATACTACCGAGCTGAATTCCAAGATCGATCGCACTAGAGAGCAGTATAGAGCTTTTAGACAGGTAGGATCGCGAAACTCGTCATCGATCTTGAAAATGAACCCAAGTTGCCTGTTAGCTTTCGCAACGATGCCCGAGTAATGAAGCTTGAATGTTAAGGTGCAGTCCAGCGTGATTCCTACACAATAAGTTTTTTCTACCGAGCTTGGCTGTGCAAATCTCTGCAAAAAAAGTGTTAATGAGATGTCAGCAATCAATTCATTTGTTTGCTGAGATTCAGCTAAACATTATCCGAGGCTCAGCAATCAAATGTCACTTTTGCTGAGATATCAGTGAAACTTATTTTTACCGAGATTTGCACAACCGAGCTCGGTAGAAAAAAAACTAAGTGTGTAGGTCACGATAATGGTCCACACGTTGCAGAAGATGGTGATTTATCGTATAGTTGAATGCCACTGGTTTCAGCTTGCGATGAAATGAGATAATATTACATTTTTGTGCATTCAACGTGAGATAGTGTCTTGAGCACCACTCTTCGAAAGTATCGATTAGGTTCTGAAGCCGCAAGCAATCGGCGAAGCTACGAGCAATTACATAGATCTTCACATCATCCGCGTAGAACGATCGGCAACCAGTTGGGAGGATCAGTACGGCCTCATTCACAAAAATCGAGAATAGCAATGGTCCCAAGTTGCTACCTTGAGGAACACCGGAGCTGTTTGTAAAATAGTCCGATTACTCTGATCTGATTCTAACACAAAGTTCCCGATTGGTCAGATAGGACTTGAACCAACGAGTTAAACCCGAGGATACACCGAGTTTTTCAAGTTTAGCTAGCAGTATGGAGTGGTCAACCCGGTCGAATGCAGCCTTAACATCTGTATATACAACGTCCACCTGCGCTCCAGATTCCATACTCCGAAGACATAAAGAAATGAACGGAGCTAGATTTGTTGAAACTGATCTCTTGGGATAAAAACCGTGTTGGTCAGGAGAAATGTAATTTCTGCAGCTAGAGAATAATGCGTCTTTGATGATGATTTCGAAAACTTTAGAGCAGGCACTGAGTGATGTGATCCCTCGGTAATTTTCGACGTTTCTCTTGTCTCCTTTCTTGTAGATCGGGAACATTGAATGATGATTTCCAACGCGTTGGGAACTCCCCCTGCTGTAATGAAATATTTAACAGCTTCGAAAGCGGTGTTGTAAGCTCTGAACAGCATCGCTTCAGGATGCTTGAGGGGATCCCGTCAGGGCCAGCAGCATTAGAAAATTTCAGCTTCTTGATGGCGGATTCGACGAGGTCTACTGTAACCGAGGTAATCGAAAAATTGAAAGCATCACTGGGAGTGTCCCTCACCGCTTCAGCAACTTGGGACAACGAAGCCGTGGTGTCATTGAAAATGCTTTTGAAATGCTCTGCCAGAAGATTACTTTTGTCAAGGGAATTGCTGGCGATTCTATCACCCAGGTGAATTTCGACTGGTAGCCCCTCCTCGTTTCGTTTGGTATTCACGAATGACCAGAACTGCTTTGGATTAAGCCGTAAATTAGCCTGCACACGCCTTGTGTAGCTCTTGTAAAGAATGCGGTTATATGTGCGATATTCGTTGCTCGCTGTTGAAAATAATCGTTTGGTGAATGGGCTACGAGTACGACCGTATTTACGAAGGGCCTTCGATCACAGACGCTTCAAATTCCGTAGTCGAGCATTGGACCATGCGGGTTTGGGAGAGGGTCTCCTCCATGGGACAGAATCAGTTATTGCCCGGCCAACGACCTCAGCGAAGTAGTTGACGGCTTCATCAATAGATGAACACGTTTCAAGGAACTGCCAATCTGCCTGGGTAAGCGAGTGACTCAGCGCGACGAAATGTGCTCTACAAAAGTCGAGCTCATGTACATCAACAGGGGGGTTATCGTAGCGAACAGGAACAGATAGGTTGATGGAAACTTCCAACGCAGGATGATTGGTGTCGATGCCAATCAAAGGCTCTGGGGCTTCTATGATAGAACATTCCAGTCCTGCAGCTTCGTTCGCCAGAACGAGATCAAGCAGCCGAGAGTTGCTATCTAGTATCGATTTGATTTGCGTTAAGCCATGCAGGTTGAAACCATCAAGGAGAGCACAGCAGGATGCGGGCATGTTCGAGCGAAGAACATCAATGCTAGGAAGATCGTTTGCAGGAACGTTTCATGAGAGCCCAGGCTGATTGTAGGCACCAAATACCAGAGCTAGGTCGTTTTGTTCTAGTCGAGAGAACACGGTACCAATCGAACTGATGTGGTTTGCAAAGCTGCTCGAATCAGATTTCCGGTCTGGAATCGATCACAATCGACCTTCTGCTATTTGCATGAAACTTTGCACAATTGATTGTTGTGGGCGATCATTCACATTTATGCTAAAATTCGGCCATTTTATATTTTGTATTTTTTTTTCTTTTTTCAAAGAAAATTAATCCTTGTCATTTTTCAATAAATTGATTGAAATGACATCTAAGACAAAGCTTGTGTGGGAATATTAAACATAGTAAGTTTGTATAGTCATTTTGAGTAAAATTTAAAAAAAAAACAACAGGTAATTTCCCAAATGTCTCAAAATGTACTTGTCCACATTTTAAAGTTTTTATTTAAAATAAAATGCAAATCGCTTAGGAATCTCAATTAAATCAATTAGGAAAGTTATCACGATTTTTGACTTGAAAAATGTTTGAAACTCTGGGAAATCGCATTCGCATCGCAATCGCATCGCAGACTTAATTTTTGGCATCACGTTCTAAGGAAAACTTAAGAATTCCAAGCGTGAAGAAATATTCTTGATTCTAAGTAAAATATCTCAGATATCTGAACGACTCACTATTGACTGCACGATTCTGAGTTGTTTTCCGAAGCCCTGATGAGAGAGGTGAGGATTTTCCAGGTGCTTGCGTAAAATCAATTCGCGACGTGTAAACAATACACCCTAAACAACTTCTACCGAAATTTTCAAAAGAAAATGGGTAATTTTCTATAGCTTTTTTTCCGTGATGCAATTTGATGTGGGACACCCTTTAATGGCGTAGGTGAGGCGTGAGTGTTCCATTATCAGACGAATAAGATGATGTTTTTTGGCATTGATTTAAGGTAATGTTTTCATGCCATTTTGGCATTTTTCAGGTTCCACAATACTTGGGGCTAATGTTTCTAATGTCGGCCCAATTGTCCCTTATATTGCCCCATACATAAATTTCGAAGGAAAGTATGTTTTGGCAATTTCTCACTAGCGACCAAAAGTATCCATTTGTATTGTCCAAATGACGCATTGTTCCAAGAAGAATTGAAGGAGATTTTCATCGATGGACCCAATCTTTCGATCCATATAGGCCAACATTAAAGCCATTTCCCCTATCGGATTTCGATATTGTTGAGTGGCAATTTATAGAATTTCTTTAAGTGAGTTCCAATCAAATAAAGTTTAACGAACTCTGCCCTAAGTGATCTTCATTTTCTACTCATTCCTACATTTATGAACAACTTCTTCATGTGCTGATTTATCACAAATCTAAACTTTTTCTGAATAGTGTTGCTACTCAACAAACAATTTGAGCTGATTAAAAACTAAATAAGCAATTTTCTAACAGAAGGATCATATTTTTGCCTGAAAAAGCTCTCAACAAGCTTCCAATGTTGGTTGGGATGAAAACCGATTTAGTAATTCTCAGAATTTCGTAAAAATTTGTAGTTTTGTTGTTTATTGTAATTAAAAATAGTGTTAAGGCGAATATAATGGTATTAAAATATTTTGATTTTGTATTGAAGAACATTGATTGTTTTTTTTTTTTTTTTTTGGTTATCATTATTGAGCTATATGGATTTTTCTCATTATTGAGCTATATTTTTTTTCATTATTGAGCTGATTTTTTTCCGGTTATCCCGGTTTAAATTTGAAAATATTCCCGATTTTTAATATTTACTAAAAATAATGAATTGCAATCACTATACGTTATTTTCGAGGTACTTATAGTCAATTTGAATAACTTTTTTTTAGACTCGAGTTCTTTTATGATTGTAAAGCGCCAAAATTTACAAAGTACAAGTCATGGATTTTTCAAGGTCACATAACCGAACGCTATCGGGCTGAATTGGTCATTATACCGAATTTTAGAAAAAGTGTTTATATTAAGAAATTGTTTTAAAAATCTTGAACTTGATACGGAGCAAATTTTTTTTTAACTTGATCTGTACTAATATAAACCTTAAAGACAAATATAATCTTAAAAAATATTTTTTTATTTATTTGTTCTAATAGATTTAAAAAAATTAAAATTCGGAGAAGCACTCGAAGAAAAATTCAACGGAGCTCTGACAAGAATCCTTAATTAATTCTAGGATTAGGTCCTGACGAGCTCTAAGAAGAATTACATGGGAGTTGTGGGGATAACTTCAAGGAGAATTCCTAGGTGATTCTGAAGCAAATTTTATGTGTATTGTGAGGAGAAAGCACGTGAATTTAAAAACAAATATATACAGAATTAAAATGGTTTCTGATAATAATTTCAAAAGAATACTGGGGAAGATTTACAAGACAACTTTAAGCCAGATCCGAGAAAAATGCCGAAGGAATCATGTTTTGAAGTAAATAATGAAAAAATGCAGAACAATTTAAATTTAAAATTAAATTTAAGTTTCACGAAAATTCAGCAAGAATTCCAAGGTATTATGTGGAGAGTTTTGCGAAAGATCAAATAATTTCAAAGGTTTAAGATAATAATGAGCTAAATAAACAATTTTTGAGCTGCAGAAACAAATGTTTGCTCGATTAAGATAAAGCTGTTATTCAACTTTTAATTTTTGTTGGAATATGCTAAGGTTTATTGATTTTTCCCGGTTCTCTCGTCAAATTCCCGGCTTTTTCCTGGTTTTCCCGGCTAATTTTCAAAATCCCAGTTTTCCCGGTTTGCTGGCCACCCAAACAGGGTGGCCAGTGACTTTTCATTTTGAAATTCCCGGTTTTTCCCGGTTCAAATCATAGAAATTTCCCGGTTGTTAATTTTCAACTAAAAACGAAATTGTACGCATTTTTTAAAACGTGGCCAACTGTAAAGTTTTGGAGGTTATTTGTGGAAAAATAAAAGCAAAATTACAGGAATTATTTTCTACAGCTAAAGAAAAAAATCAACTCTATGAATCACTCAATGAATTTAAAACAATTTATTGATCTTTCGAGATACTTTTAAAAATCAAATTCTACCACTTGTTATGCTCGATACATCTTATGATTTCAAAGCCCTAGAATTTATTGAGTAACAAACACTAAGGTCACTAGGCCAAATGCTATCTGGATGAATATATTATAAGACATAATTGGTGAAGAATAAGAGATTTAATTAAAAAATTGAACTTGATACAAATTGAGAATTGGAGCAAATTGTAAGGGATTTCGGATAAAGAAAATGTGTCTTTACTCCGTTGTCTATACTAACATAAATATTAACCTTTCATTACTCGCGCTGATGTACACAGTTAAACACGAAAAAAATATGTAAAACCTACTGACGTTGGACCGCTCAACGTGAAACTAATCATGGTTCATGAAATTTAATACCTACGACCAATAGACCAATAGTGATTTAAGAAGGTTCCCAAGATTCTGGGGCTTTGACATTTGTGAAGAGTCTGAAATTAGAACTTTTTTTCAAAATTTGTGATAAATAACAATCTTCTTAAGCCAGATTTGGAGAAAAAATAAATAAAATGTGAGATTTTTAAAGTTTTCAAGATCACAGATTTGAAAAAAAATATATCATACTTATGAGTCGTGGAGTCATAATTGTCAAGGCTCTGGGACTTGGAAGCATTTAAAGGGTTATAACAAATTACAGAACGATCGAAAGAACCTTGCGGACAAACCCTACAATTTTTAGAAAATTTAAAAGTATTCAAAGTGTTGATTTCAAACAAATATTGAGAAGGATTCCCACATAGTTTACAAAGGATAAGTTCTGATCATAATTCCAGAATTATTCTGACATGAAGTCCTTCAAAATTGTTAGAAAAATTTGGAGGGATTTCTGTGGAGAAGATTGCAAGTTCTAAATTAAATTCTTATTTAATTTTTGAAAATTTCAATAGGAGTTGTAAACTTTAAAGAAAATTCCTACGTGATTCTGAGGAGATTTGTATGAGGATCGTGAGAAAAAAGACAAATGAATTTGAAGAAGGATTCCAAGAGAATTATGATCAGAATTCAACAAGACACAGAGTTCTAAGAGTATTCTGGCGATAGTTTCAACCGTAGTGCGAAAAATTCATCACAGAGCTCCAACAATATTTATTGCAAATAATTAGAAAGAAATTCTTTAAAATAACCCAAGGTACTAAATAAAATCTCGAAAGATGTATGCTGTTTTAATTATTACGCGGAGCGATTTCTGGTTGATTTCAGAAGAATTCCATGAAAATTCAGAGCAGAATCCCAAGTTAATTCTGGTATTCATATCATAAGTATTTTTAATCAAATTAAAACTCAGGAAAAGAATAGTTCAGGTTCAGTTTTAACGAATATTTGTTTCCAAAGTCCAGCACCTTCAATAGTTTTTTAAGGCACTTTACATCTGAAATTAAACGACAAAAATCAATTTTAAATATTACTTAGTGATTAAATTCTAAAAACAATAAGACGGGAATCTGAACAAAATTATGCAGCAAATAGATAAAGACAACCATTTCGTAAAGAAGCACTCTATTTCAATTGTTTATTCTGAAATTCTGATTCCTAAGGTGTGGTTAATTTATTTTCCCCGGTTCTCTCATCGAATTTCCGGATTTATCTGGTTTTCCCGGTTACTTTTCAAATTCCTGGATATTTCCCGGTTCGCTGGCCACCTTGCATAACATCTCTGATCACGTCTTTCTTCGGAAGGGAAGTAAAGCCGTTGGTCCCCGGTTCAATGAGTTGATGGGTCGATAGCAGGTAGAGTAGAGTCCAGGTGTGGGAACTGCCTCCCTTGAGTCGGTAGTATTGGTGTTCAGCACGGAAAACAAGATCAACGGAAAACGAATCAAGGAGAAAAAAATCCTCCTATGCAACTAGAAAATAGGTGTAGATTTTGTGACTATGTTAGCTATGCATCAATGAAGACATATAGAGCATTGAGCAAAAACCCAATACTTGATAACTTCAAAAAAATTTAACTCAAAACGGAAAAAACGGCATCACTGATTTTTTTAAATGTTGTGTAAAAAAGCCTAAATTTTCAAGGAAAAATATATTACGCCCTCTGTCTACAAACCATGAGAACCATAAAAAAATTGAATCAATGTTTTTAAATACAAAATCCCATTTTTTTAATATCATTACCTTTTTCCTAAAAAGTTTTTTTTTTATTACCTACGATTTGATATGTTGATCTTTGAAATCAGCCCCGCGGTTTAATAGATATGATATTTTGGACCACCCTAACAAAGAAATGGTCATCCTAATGACAAAATAAAAACCACTTTATCGTTTTGCTATAGAATGGCTAAATGTAGAAAACCTCAGATCCACATTTCCACCATTTGCTTATATTTGACAGTCTTCTTATTTTGGAGTTATTACGGCCCTACTTGGACTTTTCACCGGCTCTCAACTTTCTTTGAGTACTTCCACAGTTGGTAATTGAGAGGTTTCCAGTTTTGTATTAATTATCTGGCAAGTACAACTCTGTGCCCCCACGAAGTCGAAAAATGTTTCAACCTGAAAACTTCCTAGACAGGAACGGGAATCGAACCCAGCTGTCTCTAGCATGGTATTGCTTTATAGCTGTGTCTTTACCGACTCACCTAATAATTCAATTCATTAAAATGGTAGAAGATAAGGAAGTTTAAAAAAAAACTACAAGGGACAGCCCTATGGGGTTGTACGCAATGGTTACGTAGGGCTACGTTGTCTTATATAATAAATCTTATTTGTCAACTGCAGCAGGAGCTTGTGTTTTGTGTAAGAATAGGAATTTAAGCGGGGTTCTCTCTGTTTATACTCTTTAGTATGATGCGCTTGACATAGATGGCCCACCGCGACTCACGAAGAGCTACTGATTCCGATCAATAGCGGTGCGGCTTTTTCCTCCTTCTATCGTTGCTCATGTGGGCTGCAGCTCATTGCTTGCAGGCAGCCTTTAGTAGTGTACTGGAGAACACCACCACTCACCACGCGATGATTGAATAAACATCGTTAGGTGAGATCGGATGGAATTCAACTTTGAAATCTGTGTTAGTGATAATTTTAATTATTGCAACAGTTGCACATTCGTGCAATTGTCAATAGTGACATTTTGAAAAAGGATAAAATTTTGCATTTAACAAATGCGTAGGAATATTTTTGATCGATTAGTGATAAAATTATTAAAATTGGTCCGGGGGCAGCTGAGTTATAAACGTTCAAATTCTTTCATAATTTTGTTACATGTTCCATTTTCGGTTTTCACAAAGTTTACCCCCATATAGAATTCACAGACGTAGTCCTACTTCAAAAAAACATCAAACATCAAAGCAATTATAGAATCTGAAGCAAACCCTTAAGGTTAAAAAAAATATCTGCATAGAAAGCAAACTCCTTGACCTGCAGCAAAAGTAATGCCATAACTGTAGCAATAAGATTTAATTAAATTTATTTTCAATTGCTCTAATGCGCTTGATAGACACTAATCGAAAATGTTTCTTTTGAATGCGCTGCTCCCATTCTGTTGAATCCTAATGAAAATCCGTTACATTTTCCTTCTACATTATGCAAACCATAATGGAAAGAGCAAAAAAAACAACCCACTCGAGTGCATCCGTTTGTGCATAGATTCGGTTTGCCTGCATACCTTTTTTTCCATTTCCATTCGAGCTTAAGAACTGGAACGCTCTGTTACGCTGCTGTACACATATGCGTCAGCAAGTATGCGGAGTTCCATTGGCTTGCAAAATACATTTTCCAAAGCCTTAAAGTTCACAACATGTGTGCAAAGAAGTAGAGGATCCTCTCTGAGCTACATAGCAAACCATCCAAAGAAATTCTATTAGCACATTATTTGAACATGCAAATGGTAGATGATGCAGGAACTCACTGCTTGTGTGCAGAGAGTAACTATACCCTACTTCCTAACAAACAAGGCAAACTATCGTTCGCCTCCACTCGTAGTCGATGCTTTCAAAACCCGACCAAAGGCGTACTGTACGTTTATTTACAAAACAGTCAGTGTACTGTTTCGCTACATAAATATACAAGAAATCGGAATGTAAATAGGTGCTCGACAAGACATCTGGGTTCATATTCTTGAGGCGAAAAAAAAAGGTAAAGGTGACGACGACGGCGGCGGCGAGAACATGAGCCGAAAGCTTGAACGTACAATACCTTTGTGAAAGGTGGGTACCTACAAACTTCGTGCAGCCCACAAGGTTAAACAAAATGCTATTCAGGAGATCGCGCGCACTCGAGTGGTGAAAAATGTGCACATAGAGAACACGCGCGCGATAGTTCTGTCAAGAAATGTAAATGGTAACATTTGGTCGATCGTCGACTATTAGTCATCGGCGGTAGGGCACGGATGATTCGGATGAAGGCTGTACGATGCCATTTTTGGCGCATCTCTGGGGGCTTCTTATTGGCGATAGAATGGCACTTTGCCGAGAACGAAGGATTTTCGCATTCGACTAAGACTGAAAATGGCCAATTTGGAGTGAATTTTAAACATCAAAAGATGAGTTTAGAAATAGGCTCTTCGGTTTTGACGGGGGAGACCTTTGTGGTGAGCGCTGAATTGTGTGTAGGTACGATGATGCGAGTTCACAGCAAATTGACTGACTGCAACGATACCCCCCCCCGTAGACTCTGACTGCGGGGTAAAAAGGTTGGCGCCTCATTAGTAGAGAGTTGTGTGCAACCTTTTTCACGGAGGAGGTGCTTCGAAGCGGTATTCATCCATTATTATTGTAGGAGTAGTGTGCACACATTTTGTTTGGTCGATGATGTAGGTTGATAGCAATTAGAGATGTTCGTTCAGTCATTTATATTGCGGCATGACACCGGTAAGCTTACGGAACATCATTTAGACAGTGTGTTCTTTTGACGGTGTAACATTTGCCAATCGAAACAATTTGATTGATTGATGATGATTTGCAAAAGTCGATTGTTATGTGCATGGTTAGATGTTAGATAAGAGAAAGCAGTGCGGGTTTTATCAGCTTGCCCTCTATGCCTTTGTTACGGAAGAAATATCCAATAAAGAATCAAAAATATACCCAATTGCTATCAAATTGACCGTAGGCAATAGCAATCACATATTCTAATTTGGCATAATTTGGACCACTAGAGTACAAGTTTGAATGTTATTAACAGCGCTGATAAAAATAATTTCTTCTACACTCAAATAAGCTGAAAATGAAGGCAACTTTGAAAGATAAACCAACTACAGTCAAGATTCCTATAGTACGATTAACGAATACACGTAACATATGGGATTAGAGCTAATTGGGGACAAACACTTATTGTAGGGTAATTTCAGGAGATAACTTCTTGGTGTCTTCTGAAAAGTTATAAACAAGATAGATGAAAGTCAGAAGTCTGGACCTCTGGAAGACCCGAAACAACCGTAAAAGTGGTAAATTCATGAAAATGATATGATATGAAATGATAAAACACTCATCGATGTTTTAGCAGAAGGAATTCGGAGTTGTGACCGGAATATGGACACTGAGGACTACGGGATGGTCTACTAGAAGATCTGAAACATCCGTAAAAGTGGTCAATTCATGAAACTGATCCTAGAGCTCCGTGTTTTTTTTCGAAGCAGCTCATAGACGTCTTATTACAATTAATTCGAAGTTTTGACTGGAATTTGAACTCTATCTACTACATGATGATCCACCAGGAGGATCCGGAACATCCATAAAAGTGGTCAATTTAACGTTTTATCAGCATGATTTCGAAGTTGTGATCGGAATATGGACCCCTGGAACCACGTAATGGTCGACCTAAAGATCGGGAACATCCATCAAACTGGCAAATTAAAGAAACTGATCCTATAGCTCAGTGGTTTGCTCTAAACCACTTATAGACGTCTTATCAGATTTAATTCGGATTTGTGCCCGGAAAATGAACCCTGGAAACCACGGAATGGTTCACCGATTGATCCGGGACATCCTTAAAAGTGAAATTGATCCTAGAGCTCCTTGTTTTTTTTCGAAACCGCTCATAGACGTCTTACCAAAATGAATCCGAGGTTGTGATCGGAATATGGGCGCTGTGTACTACGGGATGGTCCTCTAGAAGATTCGGATTGATTCTTCCCAAAAGGTGGCCAACTATCTGCTTAACAACTTCTCCAAAGACATCAGGAAGTTATCACTACGAATTGCCGTACAATCAGTGTTTGGCTCCAATCAGCTCAAATTCCATATGGTACGTGTATTCATTAATGCCGGATCGCCCGTACTATAGGAATCCAGTGGCATCAGTAATATAGGAATCCGGCAAGAACAAATCTGCACAATAGGAATCTTGACTGTACCTGCATGAATTTGAATTTTGACAAGATAACATGCTCTTGATCAAGGCAACCGCTGAGTTTCGAAGTCAACAATTGTGTTTGTTCATTCAAAGATGCTGTGTTCAATACCATAAACGTACGCTCGCACCTTACGCTTAACTCCACTCATTGGGTTCTGTGCAACATCTGGCTGCAGCTTCTTCTGTACGGAAACCCACTTTTCTTTATGTTTTCCTCAGATTTGACCTCCTTGGGATGCTTCCGTAGTGCCTGCTTCATAATAACCCAGTATTTTTTCGATGGGCCCTTAGTTCCGGTGAGTTGGGGGGGGGGGGGGTTCATGTCCTTGAGTACGAAAGTGATCCCGTTGGCTTCGTACCACTCCAGGACAACATTTTAATAGTGGCACGAAGCTAGATTCGGCCAGAAGATTGTATGGCCCTCGTGTTGCTTCAACAGAGGAATCAGACGCTTCTGTAGACACTCTTTGAGGTAGATCTCCCCGTTTACAGTCCCGGTAGTCACGAACGGCGCACTTCGTTTGCCACATGAGCAGATCGCTTGCCAAATCATGTATTTCTTGGCAAACTTTGAAAGTTTCTCTTTCCTTACTTCCTCCGGAACATCAAACTTGTGCTGGGCGGTGAAGAACAGCAGCCCCGGAAGCGGCCGGAAGTCCGCTTTGACGTAAGTCTCATCATCCATGATGAGACAATGAGGCTTCGTCAGCATCTGAGCGTACAGTTTCCGGGCCCGTGACTTTCCCACCGTATTTTGCCGTTCGTCACGATTTGGAGCCTTCTGCACTTTGTACGTATGCAGTATGTCTTGGTTCCCTGAACGAAAGACTTGGACAGATTCAACTTTTTGCTCACATCCCTGACCGAAGCATTGAAATTCCGCTTAAACGCTTTCACGACACGCTTGTGATCCTGATCACTAATAGAACATCCATTCTTACCGTATTTCTCCTTCCGTTCGATGCTCAGAGTTTCGTAGTAACGTTTAATCACACGACTCACCGTTGACTGCACGATTCCGAGTTGTTTTCCGATGTCCCGATGAGAGAGTTGAGGATTTTCCAGGAGCTTGCGCAAAATCAATTCGCGACGTTGCTTCTCGGGTGACACCATTTTTTCCAACTTTCGAAAAACTGACAGCGATCAAAATACAGTGTAAACAATACACTCTAAACTACTTCTACCCAAATTTTCAAGAGAAAATACCCAATGGGTACAGCGTTTTTTTCGTAATGCAATTTGATGTGGGACACCCTTTATCAATATTCATAATCATTTTGGTGGGGATGAATTTGAGTATTAAACGCGAAATGATTATCTTCGTTTTACACAAATATTCCGTCATGGAACTTGTTATGTTGCTTTTTTTCACTCAGATGGTGGAAGATTATTGACTCTTGCAGAATTGATGATAATATCGAGGTGTTAGGCTCTGCAATCGATAATATTCAAAATAATCGTTTATGGCAAAATGAATTTGATTTTTTTGCTTTTGAGGATCGTTTCCGATTTTGACAATTTTGAGTTGGAAACTCGAGCGGCGATGAATATCAACAAACGCGTATTCGTCGATGGATAATGAACTCATTTGTTCATCTCAATCGTACGTTGACAGCGAAGATTTTCAAAACAATCGCAATTTATCTACACTGGGTAGAAGCGATAGTCAGACACTGGTTATTAGTGAAATTTACAACTATCCTCTTGCTAGGCTTGTAATTGCTCATTACAGCTAAAATGCTATTTTTCGGAATTATGAAACTATGAGATACTATAATGATAATTCTTATTTGTAAGAAGCAAGTGTATGACATAGACAATTTGTCAATTTTGTTTTCAGAAGGTCACCACTAGCGATTTTATGATCGCTGATTGCTCGCAATGACTCTTGCAATGTAAATTCTACAATATTTGTTATTGCTTAAGGTGAAACTTAATGCTTTTCCGTTGGTTTCAACTGCACACCCCTTCGAACCACACTCAAAGTCACTCAAATTGTGCACCACCACTAGGCATTGCAAATTAGCCAAAACGGGGAGTATGGAAATGTTGACCAATCTTCCTAAATGCAATATTGTTTTAAAGTTATGATAATTCCACTATTGGAATGACAATTTCAATGCCAAAATGGCGGTTGAATGGTGGAATATTTTCAAGGGGGTGGATGCAAAATGGCTGGTCTTTAATGAAATGGCCAATCTTTCTAAATGCACTATTGTTGTAATATCAATGATAATTTCAATTCCAAGATGCCAGTAAATTTCCAAAGTGGTGGATTCAAGATGGCGGGTCTTTGATAAAAAGGTCAATGCAATTTTGTTGTATAATTATGTTAATCTGCTATTGCACTGACCATGAATTTAAATTTCAATATGGTGAATGATTTTCAAGATGGCCGGTCTTTTATAAAAATGGTCGATCTTGTTGGAATTGCAATGACAATTTCAATTCCAAGATGGAAGATTATTTACAAATTGGATAATTGAAGATGGTAGTAGATTTTCAAAATGATGGAAACTTTTTGCGAGAGGTTGGAAAGAGCATCCAAACCAGTCAGAAAAAAAAATTTCAGAAGGTAGAAGAAACTTTCAGATGAAGCTGACAGACTCCCGACCAGTGCTGAGATTTGCCATTGTCATTGACAGACTTTCGCGCGATATGGACAAAATTGTTTATCACGTAGTCACTGATAAAATTGATCCTCAAAAAAACTCATTCATTTTTTCGTCAATGACAAAGATTCACCTGGTAACAAATCGTTTAATTTCGTGCATTCTGTGTTACATTATTGTTATCCAAGCAGTTCATGGCGTAGATACTTGTTCACTTTACGGGTCCATTGGCGTAGCTAGAAAATTTATCTGGAGGGGGCCTAGGGGGGCCTGTTGATTTTTTTTTATTTTGCTAAGCTACTGTTAAATAAAAACTCGCGAAGATGCTTGTTTTTGGGTACATTTTTTCTGTGACCAATAATATAACATTGAGGCTTACTTTTATTTTAATGGTGAAACAATAAATTTGATTATATTTATTTCATAGCAATGAATGGGGCCTCGATTGGGGAAGCCTTAAAAACTTACTAAATTTGAACAAGCAATCATCCTTTGTTTATGCTTTTTGTAATGAAATCACATAGCGACCGGATGTCATAAATTTAACCATCTCAAACTTAAGAGAATGCGCAGAGTTAGATAATTCCATGAATTTTGTAACTAGTTTTTTTTTTTAGATTCTGAATATTTCATCATTAGTTAAATCTCAGGCAGGAACAAAAATTAAATTCTATGAGTTTGAATGGTAAAACATGGTTAAGCGCATATTTAATAAATTTCATACATTTAGGACTTTAATATGATCAAGATAAGGATTTAAAAATTTCGAAAAATACTGGAAAGTCTGATTATAATTTGGCATGAAAAAAAAGTAATAAAGCACTTATTCAGAACAATTTTTTATTCGATGCATCGGACTAACTAACATTCGGAGTCAATCAAGATTTAACATTAATTCTAATCGAAAGGAATGAACTCGTAACTTGAATGATTGTGTCCCTGTTTGTGACACATGAAGTTAGTTTCGGTTAAACCCATTTGGAACCAATTAATTATTTATACGAGCTTTTTTAATCATAAAATACACACAAAAAGCATGGATTTTTGTATGTGCTAAGGCATTCAAACTTTCCTGCAGCTGTATTCCGGGCATAAATTTCATCGAAAAGAAAGAAATTTATGCACATTAGATATATGTAGAAATTTCCACTTTTCGTTGAAATTTATGCCCGGAATTCAGCTGCTGGAGTGCTAATTCTTGACAATATAGCCAAATCACCAAGGCACGGGTCTTCCCTATAGAGAATATACAAACATGTCCATTAAATCTAGATTCATCATTCAAGATTCCATCAGATTCAATTAGCTGGAAAACTTTTGAATACCGTAATCCGGGGATAAATTGATCACTATTTAACGTAAATAAATAAGTTTCTACATTAAACTAAATTGAAAAACTAATGATATTTCGTCCTGCATGATTTCTTAAAATATTGGATGTTTTGTTAATTTTTAGGAAATTTTTGAAATCATAAATTTGAAGATATCGATATGGCGTGAAATGATTCAACCCCTCAAATGCATTTCTAGTAAATTTTCTCATTAAATGTGCACACTTAGTTTTTTCTACCGAGCTCGGCTGTGCAAATCTCGGCAAAAAAAGTTTTACTGGGATCTCAGCAAACATTTCATTTGTTTGCTGAGATTCAGCTAAACATTATCCGAGATCAAATGTCACATTTGCTGAGATCTCAGTGAAACTTATTTTGCCGAGATTAGCACAGCCGAGTTCGGTAGAAAAAACTAAGTGTGTGGGTTCCCTGAATCCGATTCAGATGCTACAACCCTTGAGTGAAAAGTGTTTTGAGCAGAAACGTCAAAAACTAAGTCTTAAATGCACAGTTCCCCCTAAATGTAGGCAATTCCATCAAAATTACTGGTAATTTTGCGAAAAACCCTGGATTTCTTGATATTTGAAACATTCTACCGCAATTTTTAAAATAATTTGGATTCATTGACACTTAGTTTAGTAAAACATGATACTTGAATGGTAATGACATCAATAGTTGTCGTTTGTTTGGATGTTGATATTGTATGCTACTTAACGTCAAATCTATAAAATTGAAATGTATGCTATAAAATTTTCTTTTGGTTAGGAAAACACACCAAGGCAATCATTGGAGTCTCATGATGATATACTTTTAATATTTTTCTTGATATCTATCACCGACTATGTTATACGTGACAATTAAAAGTGCAACGCATTATGATCAATTTAACCCCGGTGATCAATTTTCCCCCGGATAACGGTACTTCTTGAACAACCTAGAGTCTTGAAAGAACAATGAATTTTTAAACAGTTGGAGATCCTCAGAACTTGATCAACCTGAAGTCTTGTAAAAAATATCCAGAGAACTTTACTAATATCTTTGTCTATATGGAGATCTTTTGAATATTTCCTGCTTTCTAGGAAGGATGTCTGAAAGAATATCCTGTAACTTATGCAACGTTTCCTGAACGTCTACAAAACTCCCTAAAGTTTTGCTAAATTTCATTAACTTCTACGAAGTTCCCTGAATTTATTCCAAATTCCATATTTTGTCAATCTCTCTTAATTCTACGAAGATCTCTGAACATCTTTGCACTTCTGGAAAGGCACCTATCATCTACAAATGTTCTTGAACATCTGGAAAGTTCCCTGAAATTTAACGAAGTTCTCAAAAACCCCAAGAAGTTCATGGAGCTTTTTCGAATTAAGATCTCCTAGAAGTTTATTGAACTAAAGCTCGATTCAAAGTAAATCTGGATGCACGGTTTAATACACCACCGCGCCCCTTTGGGTGGTTGGAACAAAAAACGTTTGAAAGGCATTTGTTGATGTTTCATTGACAAAGAAATTGGTGAAAAGTTTTTCTCGATTGATCGACGCATCCCAAAATTACGGATCATGGAACTTGAGAAAAGAAAATTAATTGTGCACAAACATCTAGAGAACCCTTCGTGGTCTGCCTCAAAAATAGCAAAAGTGTTATAATTCCCAAAGTCAACGATGAGTCTTGTAATCAAACGTTACGTTAAGGATACTCTGAGTGTGGATATAGCACAGCGCATCTATCATTAAAGTGGCACTAGGGACAAAGAGCTGAGGAGAAAGGTGTTGAGGGACGTGAAAAGCAACCCAGGTGTCTCCATAGGTGTTTTGGCAAAGAAATACTATGATGATGATGATGATGATGGTTCCACCTCTTACCCCTACAAAGGTTTGAACTGGACGATTTATCTTTAAGATAATTAAATATGACATTTAACCAGGTTGGCAAACAAAATCGAACTGGTTTCAGTTACAGATATAAATTCCCTCTAGAGTTTACAGTTGCTTCACAGCGATATAAATGTGGAAAAGCTCAGGCGTCCACCTCTAAGGAGGTACTAGAATGGTATGCTGCAAACAATGTTAATTTCGTCGCCAAAGAGATTAATCCTCCGAATTGCCCTGAGTTCAGACCGATTGAAAAATATTGGGCAATTGTCAAGCGAAAACTTCGAGGATGCGGTAAAGAAGTGACAAATGCACAACAAATGCGTTTAAAGTGGAATAAGTTCACCGGTACAGTGTCACCAGCGACTGTGCAGATCATGATGGCATCGATCACAAGTAAAGTGCGACAGTTCGTTCGAAACGGTGAAATGTAATAACTTGTTGTATATCGTTGGAAAGCTGAATAAATACCCTTTTGTTTGACGTTTTGATCAACCGTGTGTGTTGTTTAATTCTTGAGTTATGATCACTTTAATGCGTCCAAATTTACTTTTATTTTGGGAGTTTTACTCAGCTCCTCAAAATGCTACGAAATTCACAAAACTTCTACAAACCTTGTTGTACTTCTATGTTTCTCGATGATGAACGAAATTTCTTGCATTTGTACATAATTTCCACAACTATTCCAAGACCATGAGGCACGAAAAAGTGCCCTGAAATTATGTAGAGGTTCTAATTTTTACGATCTTCCCTGAGCTTCTTAGAAGTCCTTGAAGTTTTACAAAGTTCCCAGAAGTTAAAGAAAAAAACCTTGGGCTCATTACCAATTTGTAGAGCCTAAGAACGTCTTATTATGCCATCGATTAAATATCGATATAATATTATTTTTCAAAATTGCTTCTTCTAGTCCAGAACGTAAGAAAGTAGTCAACATAAAGGATTAAAAAACAAAAGATTAGTAACATCGAACTTGACAAGCTTGACAAAATACCAGTGATTTAAAAAAACACCAAAAGTTCTGGGAGGGCTTGATAATTCTGGAGGTGGCCTGGTCCTCCTGGCACCCTCAGTAGCTACGCCAATGTGTAAAAATTTTGCTCAGGTCATTTAATTTTGTTACACTGACAGAATTGTCCCTGACCATTGACATGGTTTGCCTTGACGATGAATGTTATGTCGTTTTCGTTTTTGCGGTGTAGCACTGGTGTAGTGTAATACCATTGACAGACATACAAAGCAGTACCGTTGTACCATAGACTCATAGAGGTAACTCTAAGACAAGTAGGTCCCAAAGAAACGTGCTCAACTTTTTGGCTCACCTCTGGTACTATCTTCGGTCCCAAGCTTGTCGAATCACCCCTCGAAACATAGGAAAAACCAATAACCCCCCATTTTATCTGTCAAACTTTCATAGCGAATCAAAACAAACATTGCGTAGTACTAGAATTTCGACTAGAATAGGGTACGTTAATCGTTTGCTTGGGACCAATAGGCTACTAAAGTGGTGAGCCAATTTAAAATCGTTAGTTTCGTATTGATTGTTGGTTGTACTCCTTTAATCGAGTACCTCAAAAGGTACAATTTGAGGTACTAGCTTAAAGAAATACAACGGTAGTACAACAGTGTACTTTGTATGTCTGTACAAGGTATTAGAGTCTTTGACAGCTCAACATCATTTGTTTGTAAACAAAGGTGCATCCTATATCTACACCCTAAAATATTTCGGTGTACGGTAGTGTAGCTACACCGCAAAAACGAAAACGACATTAGCTCAAATGAGTGACCAAAGCAGAATTCTGATATGTATGTTGAATGAATGAATGAATATTGTAAGTATCGCCGTGTATTTTCGAGATTTTGCAGCACTGCTCCCGACATCGACAAGAAAATCGCAGTAGGCCACGCTTGAAAGCTGACGTGTTCTTCTTTTGCTGCGTATTTTTCGTCAGCGAATTATACATTTGTTGCTTAAATTTGTTAATTTGTGTGCTGAAAGATGTCTCGCTGGATACGCCCGAGACTGGACGGGTGGATAGTTGGTGGCCTAGAACTGTTCCTGGGGAAAGCACTAGACGCGAACCTCCTCCCAGATGACCATGACAATGCAAGAAAATTGTGTTCGTTGAAGTAAGTATTACGAAATGAGATGCAAAGCTTACAGAAAATCAAAATTACAGAACCCATGGATTGGAGGATCAAATTAACATGGTGAGACCAGTCCAATTACATTTAACAATTTAAAAAAAAACATAAACTAAATACGTGCCAGGTTTGGAAAGAATATTTTCGAACCTGGAAGCGTGTATGTGTATGTAACACCAATATCCTTTTGATAACGGTGATACATACATGCGGGGCTTATTGTAAGTGAAAGTAACCTTGGAATGGGCGTGACTCTTCAGACATTCTGAAATAGGCTGCTGGATCTGCAATAGAGCTATCACTTTCTAACTCCCGGACTAAAGCTGTCTACAATGACCGTAAAGGGTGTCCTCGATGAAATTGCCACACTATGAAATTGCTCTAACTTTTTAACCGTTGGGTAGAATTTAATGAAAATTTGGGTGGATTTAGTTCATAGTGCATTATTTACATCCTGCAAGTTTTAAAGTCCTGTGATCAAAACTCGCGGAAATGGGGTCGAAAGAACAGCTCGTGCGTGATAAAATCTTGCGAATTAATCACGAGAACAAGGATCTCTCGCATCGTTCCATCGCTAAAACGTTGGGAATCGCGAATTCCACGGTGTCGCGAGTGATTAAGCGGTTCGAGGAACGGTTGACCACCGATCGGAAGCCCAGAAGTGAAGGAAAAAGTATTCCGTACAACACCAAAAATCACAACCGCGTAGTTGGGGCCTTCAACCGAAATCCGAACGCCTCCGTTAGGGATGTGGCTAAGAAGCTGCACCTAAGCCGAAGTTTTGTCCAAAAGGCCAAAACTAAGGCTGGGCTTCGAACGTTCAAGGTACAAAAGGCCCCTAATCGCGACGAGAAGCAGAACAAGTCCGCCAAAACCCGTGCCAGGAAGTTGTACCTCAACATGCTGACGAAAGTTGAATGCTGCATCATGGACGACGAAACATATGTGAAGGCTGACTTCAAACAGATCCTCGGCAACCTGTTTTTCACGGCCAAGGATAAGTTCAGCGTTCCGGAGCATGTCCGCACTCAGAAGATGTCCAAATTTGCGAAGAAATTCCTGGTTTGGCAAGCCATCTGCACGTGCGGGAAGCGGAGTGCACCTTTCGTGACCCAGGACACGATGAACGGACAGGTGTACATAAAAGAGTGCCTCCAGAAGTGGCTGCTTCCTCTCCTGAAGGCCCACAACGTCCCAACAATCTTCTGGCCGGATTTGGCCTCATGCCACTACTCCAAGGACGTGCTGAAGTGGTATGCGGACAATAAGGTCAATTTCGTGCCGAAAATGTTCAACCCTCCCAACACTCCGGAGCTCCGCCCCATCGAGAAGTACTGGGCGATTATGAAGCAGCACCTTCTTAAACGACCTAAGGTAGTGAAGACAGTCGAGGAACTGAAAAAAGTATGGGTTTACATGCAAAAAACGGTTGATTCACAGGTTGTGCAAAATCTTATGGCCGGGGTTAAGGCCAAGGTGCGGGCATTTGCGTATGGATTGTAAATAACATACGAGTAAAATGGTAAAATGAAGTTTAATAGTTATTTCTCAATCCCTGAAAATTTGATGGCAATCGGATGAAAACTCGAATTTTGCGAATCAATTTTGTATGTGGCAATTTCATCGTGGACACCCTTTAAATGACGCATTTCGCGCCAAATCGAATCGAAGCTGGCAGCACCCTCTCAGATTTCAATAAAATTTTCTGGATGTGTAGACTTTGACTAAGTAAGCACTTTTGCATACTCAGTTTTTCCAAAATTTATCTAGACTAACATTTGAGAAGGGCCAAACTTTTTCTGCCGATTTTTTTCAAAAAAATATTATGGAAAAATGACAACTCCAACAAAAATATGTTGTATAGATGACTTTTAGGAAATTGACCAAATTATCGAAAAAAAATACTGAAAAAAATCAATTTTTAAAATTTAAAGACGATTTTAAAAAAATGGCCATGTTTGATATGGATGAAACTTTGCCTCAAGATAGGTAATTATGTTAACTACCATCCGTCCATACATCGCGAGATGGGCACTTTTATGGAAAAAAAGTTTTTCTTACAAAAACTTGTTCATGTCTGAACTGATTTTTTTAAAGTACCATTTTTACACAAAACTAAACCAGTGAAGCTCAAAATCATCTCAGAACCCAATGAAGCTCCATTTGTGATTTAATTTTTGCTAATCAGCAACTTATCACTTGGATTAATCGAGAATACCATATGAAAAGGGCTTATATCGTTAGAAAATAATATAATTGATTATATTGTCTACTACTGAGGCAAAATCCGATACTCCTATAGCAACTTAGAATTCTTAGCTCAAATTATCCATACAGAATTAGGTATGAATAAAATTTAAATTGAGATCTTCTTTCGAATCAACAACGATTTGAGAAGTCAACGTATCGCATCATAATTCTATATGCCCTTCTGTTATTTATACCTAAACCATTAACATTATATGCCTACCACTTCATTCTACCTATGAGCACTATAAAACTAAGGTTGATTTCATACAAGCACCAATCAATCTGATAACGAAAGTTGTGAAGAAAAGTTGTAGTAAAATTATTATCATGGACCAAAGTAGGCTCAAAGGATTGAACTGTTGTGCAAATATAAATAATCCGAGATGCAACCGAAATAAGTTACGGGCCATATCTTTAACGATGGTAGAAAAAATACATTCTATGGGATATCACCACGAAATTGATGAAACGATGAGCATTTGTGAGTCATGCCGTAGCGTGATATCTCATAATAGAAGTCCAGTTATGAAAAAACGCCGATCGGTTGGAAATGAAGTAAATATCCAACCGTCAACTAGTGGCCAGCAGCATAGTGATGATCCAGGTCCATCAGATGGGGCAGCATCACAATACAAAATAAAAAAAAAAACTTTGCTAGTTTGTGTAGATTTCAGTCAAAGCATGGATTAGAAGCAGAATGGCATTTTTTTGCAACGTCTCATGGAAAACGTCCCTGTGATGCCATTGCACAGTGGTCCAGAATGCAGATTTAGCTGGAATGATATGTTTTGAGCCTAAAATTGAAGCTTTAGACTAAAAGTCTCTTCTACAAAGTTGTTCCTTATAGTTAGGCCCTCATTTTTATGACAATGAATTCTAGGGTGGTTCCTATTATCATTAAAATCAAAAATCTAACTTTTTTGTTTGAATAAATTAAGGTATACATTCTTCGGCAAAGTTATAGCTGAGCTAATTTCAAGCAACTTTGTTGAAAATAACTTTTTTGTATCTCTTAAATTGGCCGATTTACAGCTATTTTCTTGAATTAAGTTAGGGTGGCTCTTAAAAAAACAGTTTTTTTACTCTATTTTTCTTATTTCGAATTTCTCAGCAAAGGTGTCTTCAGATCACTTTTAGATCTTAAGAAGGCGCAAATTTTTGCTGCACAAAGCTTGTCAATATCTTTCGCCGATCAAGAGTTATTGACGTTTTTATGCTAAAAATATGCACTTTTCAAATGTTAATATCTCTGGTTGGGGCAAACAAAAAAAAAGTTTTTTTGCAGCATTTGAAAAGGCGTATGTTATTCTCAATAATATGAAAAAATTGGAGGTATGTTATTTTTTAAGCTCGTATAAAATCAATTTGAATTTATTCATATTTTTTACTATATTTGAGCATATCTTTTTTATTAGAAGAGATACAGGCAACAAATTCAGCTATAAAACATTCGTCTTAAAGAGTTTTAAAATGCTCTAGAAGATAACTTTCATGAGAATTTTCAAATTGGTGGCACTCTCAAGCGAATGGCAAAGAGAGCTAGTCTTGCTTGAGGTTATGGAAACACCATAACAACTCCACGAGAATTATATAACTGGGCAGTTGAACAAACAGATAAAAATATCACAAAACTACGTTTCGAGTACATATCCACTGAACAGTACATCGAAATGTCAGAAGAACTCCAAGAACTATATAACAGCACAAAGACAATATCTGGCACACAGAAATTCCACAGTTTTGTGCCTATAACTGGTGACAAAGTAGCGGCAAAAAGGTATTCTAATTCAGAAGATGAACCAAAAAATTAAACTTGATTGGATAAAGGACAAAATAGCATGTATGAAAATAGGTTTAAAACATTGAAAATATATAAATAAATGATATATGAAAAATCTTGTCTTTTTTCTCTCACATATAATCAAATTTTTCATCAGTAGTAGACAACAAAATAAGGGAATGATATTTTTTTGACAAGGTCTACATGTCCAAATAGTTTTATTGAACTCTGAGAGGGTGCGCCAATTCCAAATACGATTTGCATCATGAGCCCTTTTCATATGAAATTCTCGATTAATAAAAGTGAACTTAAGTGCTGATTAGACAAAATTGAATCCCAAATTGAGCTTCATTGGATTCTGAGATGATTTTGAGCTTCACTGGTTTAGTTTTGTGTGAAAATAGCAAATCAAAAAAAAAATCAATTCAGACATGAAAAAGTTTTTGTAAGAAAAACTTTTTTTCCTTAAAAGTGCCCATCTCACAATGTATGGACGGTTGGTAGAAGAAATCGGGGAGAATTGGAAACAAATTAATCTGAAAAAGTCGGATAACACTTCTTCGAGTAGTTGAATTTAACATCTGGAACAAGTTGACTTTTGGGGAAAATCAAAAGGTCTTCCAGGGTAAATCAAATTTTTTAAATAAAATATTATTAAATTTAATTAATAATTTAGGGCATGTATCTGTACAGAAGTTCATAATTGATTTTCATTCGGCTAAAATCATCCCATGGGGTGCTTGTTATAATGAATCAAATACTAAAAATTTGAATTCCAAAATCTGCACGATTCAAACGAACACGCTTTTCCCTACATTTTGATACTTGATAGTTTCTAAAAACATGTCATCGATATGTTCATTCTGTGCATATGAAAAAGTGTAAAAGTTGACCCAAATTTTGTATAAAAGACAGTTTTATATTATCCTCGAGGCTCTGGGAGGGCAGGGGGGATACAGGCTTAGACGGCTCCAGCAATCCACAATTCAACTTGGAAGTTCTAAAAGAACACTAAGTTGATGGCAATTCCCACTGGGACGCCATGCTCAAAGAAGAAGTTATCTAAAAGACATACCATCAAGATTATTATTATTTTTCATTATAGAGATTCCCAACATTTTGTTTACCCTTGATTTGTTTTTCGTCGATCTTGTTTTCTGTGCTGAGCACCAATGCTACCGACACCAGGGAGCAGCAGCTCCCATCCCACACCTGGACCCTACCCAACAAACATTGAAAGCTGAATAAGAGCTTATTCAGGCAAAAATATGCTTCTTCAGCTAAAAAATAGCTTATTCGACTATTAATCAACTCAAATTGTTTGTTGGGTACCTATTGACCCATCAACTCACAACCCACACACCCGGGGACCAACGGCTTTACTTCCCTTGTGCCTCAGAACATCCCAGCGGCGCCGACTGGGATTGAACCCAGGACTGCTGGGGTGAAAGGTAATCACGCTTACCACTACACCACCGGCGCCACTAAAGATTCACAACATAACAAGTTAAAATAACAACATTACATTGTTATTTGCCTCCTAATCCAACAATAATGGTGCTTTAAAAATTTGTCCAAGATGATCTTGTTCCGCGATTATCCCTATAATGGTTTAATTAAACAATCTCTTACATTTCCGTTTCAATGCGTTGATTGTGGGCTGCATAGTAGCAGCAGACAGCGCACGGTGCAAACCTTTCGCATGCTAGTGCCAACCCGTACACATACAACTAAACACGATCACACACACAAGGGCAATCAATGTTTATTGGATCCAGCACGACTTTAGACTTTGGCACCTATACTGTTAATAGCCCAACGAGCCGCAATATAA
Organism: Ochlerotatus camptorhynchus; assembly: GCF_037179485.1. Taxonomy (NCBI): domain Eukaryota; kingdom Metazoa; phylum Arthropoda; class Insecta; order Diptera; family Culicidae; genus Ochlerotatus; species Ochlerotatus camptorhynchus. Next base: position 447,421 of record NW_027040644.1, read on the forward strand.
ACCAGTTCTTGTGCTGCTGGTGGGAGCCCACCGCAAGAAAACATTAAAATCTTGAGCGATCGACCAGAGCTGGTTATACCTGGCCAACCTACGGCACGAGGAATGACAGTTGTAGGTTTATGAGTCTGTGTATGAGGTTCGATTGGACCCACGTCGACTGCTGTGTTTCTCTCTTTTGTCTGCAGAGCTGTTTGTGCATACGTCCAATAATATTATTGGAAGAAACAAAATGCCATTCATTTCGAGAAATCGGAGGCTGCGTCTCGCGTACCTAGGCTTTGAACCCCCGCGGTAGGAACCTGAACAGTCGTATGCGAACAGCTGAGACAGTGATGCCAGTCAATAATTTTGGTGTGACTCATCATGGCTTACGGAGCAAATAGAAGTTCGAGTTATTCAACTTCACAAATCATCAGTCTCATTTTTTCTCCTTATAGTACGTTCAGACTACAGAGTTATAACATGTTATAGGGCTATCTTGATGGTGGTTTCTGTGTTGCAATTATTTGACAACCGTTATAACATGTTATAACTCTCCAGTCTGTACAGCGTTTTAGCCTCATAGCTCACCAGGCACCAAAACAAGTCCCTATAGAAGCTTATAGCTCACCAGGCACCAAAACAAGTACCTATAGAAGCTTATCATGGCACAAACCAGCAAATTCCTCCCCGCAAAAAAAGCAGCTGACGTGTTTTGCGACCTTCAGCACGGTAAAACGTGGTCACACGAGGGCAATAACGCGCGCGCAGAATTTAAAAAAAAACTCCACCCATGCTGACATTCTTGCGTTGCATAATTTCCAATAACAAAACGCTTAGGTAGGTACACCCCGTTCATTCACGGTGCTCGGGGCCAGGTTGGTACCATGGACCCTGAAAACACAACAGGTTGCGCAGTTCGGCAGCAATAACAATAATTCTTACTGCTCGCACCGACCACCCTGTTCCCTTAATAAAGCAAAATCCACCCACCACACCACACCGTCCATCGTCGGTGACGCTCGTGAAATTCTGCAAACAAAAGCATTCCTCTTTCACTCTAAACAACATTCCTTTCATTGAGGGAGCAAAACAAAAAAAAATCTCACCACCCCTTACCAACCCACCGAACGATCTCTCGCCGCCAGTCGTCATTCACTACACCACCAGCTTCATCCGGCGAGCTGGCGGTTGTGCGGTGGCGTTGGGTGTAAAGTGTCAGTCAGTCATTTGGTTGGTGTAAAGCCAGAGGTCTCCGAAATTTCCTGTTCAACGACTCTACTGGAGGACTTGTGGAGGAGCATTTCCTTTGTACGAGAGAGAGAGGGAGAGAAGGTGCATGTTTTGCATCACACAATTTTTAAATATATGCAGGTTTAATCAAGAGGCATGGAATTCCTCAACGTTGAAACTGATACAGCATTTTAGAAGAGGCACCCGATAGCCTATACTACAAACTAAAGAGATCTTCTCTCACTGTCGTTGGACAACGGCTGTTTGGCTCAAAACTTTCCATTTTCAAATCCGAGTGCGTTTTTTGTTTAATGAGTTTATTTATTTTTATTCAGAAAAAAACGCACTTTCAAGAAGCTCTGTATGAACTTGTCAGTGCTGCTGATTGATATCAATCTCGATCTACTTCGTCAATTGACAAAAGCATGGATCATCAAACTCTTTCTCATACTGTTTGAGCCACCACTTCATATTATTTCGAGCTAACATCTAACCATCTACTTAATAAAAGAAGTTGAACCTCTTTTGATTTCGATTGATCAGAACTGATTTGCAAAGACCGGTGCTTTGTTTTGCAATCAAACGCGCCAACTGTCAATCTAACAATAAACTTTTTCAAGTTCATCAAGCAGAACTTCTTCTCCAGAGCCGCCAATGTGTTATTACTACAACTTCACTAACAATGCTTCCTGAATTTTGTGCCAGTATTTTCCACAAGAGATCCATAAGCCAAGTTAAGATGACGGAAGATCGTTAAAAATATTAAAATTGATCAAACGCCTATTCGTTCGAATGACGCAACTATTTTTGTAAAAAATTAAGCGTTTTCCACCAAAATTGATACCGAAAGTGAATCAAAAGTGCTTCTAAACGTTTTTCGCAGTGGAGTGTGGTGAAATTCGTGCATTCCCGGTTGATTTTCAGTGGAAATTCCGTATCACAAAATTGCTCACCGAGTTCCTTGTTGTTTGCCGTTCGAAGACGACGGGTTTGCTTTCGCGAGAGTGACGTTTATTGGATTAGATTTTTTGTAACCAGCGGTGTGTAAGTGTGCTTGTGATTTTCATTGCCTACCGGGAGGCCGGTTCACCGTGTTCGGATGTTACACTTTCGGCGTGTAGTTCTATCGAGAGTCTCGTCACCAAGTGCGAGTTTGAACACGGCCCGGTTGGTGAATTAGCTGGGGAAAGTGCTGACAATGTGTCCGCCGCGGGTTTTGGTGGTGATTCGGTGGAATTCGGTGCAAAAGTGCTCGTCAGCTGGTCTCTCGCCAGTGTTGAAGATTGTGAGCAAGCTGAAGAATGCCTCTCTGATTACGCCCAAGACGGTAGCTGGTGGCGGTTCCTGGAGAAAGCACTAGACTCCTCTCAGATGACCATGGCAATGCAGGAAGTATTACAATAAAGGTAATTGCTAGTAGATATTTTTGCAAACAGTGACAGATTGCAGACATGAAGCTCAAGTGGAGGTGCCGGGCAAAGGTGTTATATTAGAGTGATGCAAAATTTGAAATTTTCGCTCCACAATACTTAAACTATTCCAAATCGGATCCTGACTACCATCTCAAAATTTGAACCCATTTGGTGAGAAACTGAGATGGCACAAACCATTTGAAGTTTGTATGGGAATTACTATGGTAAAACAAAGATTTTTGTTCATGTCTATCTAATAATTCGCCATATCGGTCTGCTTCAAAAGCCTTCAACTGTACTTGTAGGAAACCAGCTACAACTTTACTGACGACCACTTTTTGATTAAATGCAAGGATCGAAAGTTATCAATGGTTCAATGCGCTGATGTCTTATGATCATGCTCAATCAACTGCTCAGCAGGCAACATTGGTGTTTCTGGGGCGTTGAATAGGACACAAAAATCATGGCTACTATGTCACACTGCAAAATACAGTGTTGCCTACAGAGCAGCTGCTTGATCATGTCATAAGTTTACCAATCTCTTAAATAATTAATAACTTTTTCCTGTCTCGTTTTACATAGAAACGATCTTCAGCAAAGTTGTAGCTGAAAAAATTTTCTATAAGAATGGCTGTTGAGCTGCTTCGCAGCTCAATATGGAAAAACACTAGAAGGCAATGAACAAAAAACTGAGATTTCCCATAGTAATTTACATGCAAATTTCAAATGGCTTGTGCGAAGTCTGTTTCTAACCAAATGAGTTGTAACTTTGGGAGGCTAATCAGGACCCGATTTGAAACCATTTAAGCACTGTGGAGCGAAAAAGTCAAATTTTGTCATATCCTAGACAAAGGGTAAGTTACAATATCGCTGTTATCGTTGTCGTAGGCGCCGTCGTATTCGCCGTCGTATTCGCCGTCGTAGTCGCTGACGTAATCGCCGTCGTAGTCACCGTAGGCAGTACCGTTAGTATATTTAAAATTAACCATCAACCGCTGAAACTATATGAATTATCGCGTATTTCCGTCGTTCATTACATACCAAGTGAAATTCGAGAACGTAATTCAATTTGAGTAGCTTGTTTAACCAGGGCTTAAGCAATCGTCTCGTCGATCATAGCTCGTTATGATTGCCTGAACCATGCGTAAAGAGCAAATCGAAACATTGAACGTCACGTGAAAGTTGAACTTAATGAAGGCCTAAGTACTCTTTCGTAGCTTTTAGTTTTCGGATTTGAAAGATCGTCGGTTGCAGTGGCTTGTTTATGAGCAGAAAAACGCGATACCAGGTCCATTCATATTAAAAATGTATGGTAAGATCACTTGTTTATCGTGTAGTTTGTAAAACTTTTCGTTGTCGTCGGTACCGGGTTTGAATAGTTATAACAACTTGAGTAACGGTATAAAGTGATATGAGGGGCTCGGTGGCCTAAGAGCAACCATTTTTGCTTACTGAGCAGAACATCATGAGTCTAATCCCAAGCCCATCCACATTCAAGATTCGTCAATTGTTTTATTTGTTAACATGACTACATGGTAATAACAGCAACTCGATGATTAAAAAGGAGCTCGTCTGCCTAGCGGCAAACGTTTTTGCTTACTGAGCAGAAGACCGTGGGTTCAATCCCAAGCTCCTTCGCGTTATATGATCGTTAGGACATCAAATCAGCTTATCGTTTTCCAAAACGAAACATGCCTTGGAAAAATCAAATAGAAAAATCTGTTTCAAGGGGCTCCAAAAAAAATGCTACATATCTCAATGAAAATTACATGCTAGCAAATTTGCGTCATCAGCAAAGTTTATGAAAATCATGAGTTCTATAATTTTGTATTACATTTTATTATCAAAAATCGTCAGTCAAAAAAGTTAGAATTTTCAAGTGCCTTCCCAATGAGTATAATTTATGGAAGGTCATCAGATGCGCATTCTTTTAACTAAAAACTTCTCTGAAAACAACAAATTATTTAAACTACATTTTCAGGCACTTTTAATTTTTTTTCCTTAAATTTGCCCTTCTGGACCACTGTGAGTCCTGAAAAACTTTTCTGAACTTGTCTTACAGTTTTTATAAGTTTTGAGGAGCGCATGAAGCTTCAAAGAAGTGCAAAGGCCTCCATATAAGATCATAAATGTTCTGAGATTTTCGGAGAAAAGTTTTGGAAGAACTCAAGAAATTTCAATATTTCAGAGATAAATTGGTTGATGAGCGTTTTAGTAGAATCATTGTATATCAAGCATATTATGTGTTTTTGACGTAGAATACGTCTTACGGGAAGATACTGGGGGTAAATCGAAAATCTAAAATAGCGACCGTCACGAAAAGGTGTAAGGTTTTAACGCTTATAACTTTGTCATTTATAGATTAAATTAAAATCCAAATACACCAATCGATAGGAAATAACTATTAAAATCTGTTACAATAAATGCTTTTCTAATTTTCTCAAAAAAAATTGATGAAAAATGTACAAAAAAGTGATAACTTTATCACTGTTTAAATGAACTAAACGTTCTCCCCAAACTAAGTCGTCAAAGACGAGCACCATTTGGTTGCGCATTGTTTTGCTTGAACCTGTAAAACTATATAAGAGCTCTGCTGTCGTTCCTCCGCTAATTAAAGCAATCCCAAGTAACCAACAAGCCTGCTTAGTAATAATCCGACTAACAATGCGCCAAAACCCTGTTTTAGTCGTACGTTAGCTTTATGTAACAAAATCAATCCAAATTAGCCGGCTGTAGACCATGATTTAGACTTGTAGAGTGCTTTAAACCTCAATAAAACTTACAATGTTACTTGGGCTGGGATGTGCAATACATGCTTGTGAGCGATTTCCCACCGGAGGCGATCAAGCGTCTGGTTAAACGTGTTAAGTATCCATAACAAATGTTCAACGGAGAATTGAAGTGAACACGGGGAATGTATTTTATAACGGAGGATTAAAGACAAGTGTTTCATATGCGGTAATATCTCTAACGGAAAGTCCAGAAACAGTCAGAAAAATAACTAATAAGGGTGAGGAAATTGACATGTCAAGGAGAGGAAATGGAGTAAATTGAGGAAATAAGGTACTTCTACTGTAATTTATATTCAATATCAAGAAAAATGCACGAGAAGTTCACTAAAAATCTCAACGTAGTCTACGTCAACCATGCGGTCGTGTCTTGTACACAACCCCACCATTTTTTATTTTTTTCTTTTAATTCAGCTACTAAAAATTGATGAATCGCCTTTCTTCGATTTGTATGAAACTTTGCGTAATTGTCACAATTTACTAAAATTCGGCATTTTGGATCTTAGATAAATTTTCAAAACGGCGCTTATGAAATTTTTCTAAAAAATGTAGCACGGAAGCGCTATTTTTTATCTAATTTAAGAAAAAAAAACTATTAAAAAAACCCCAAATTCTGAAAGGGTCTTTGCCCGATTTTGAGGCTAAAAAATAAAAATAACCTTAAGAAAAATGCAAATGGAGTATTCAAACCATGGACACTTAAAAACTGACGTTTTAACAAAAAGTTCAAAAATTTTAACAAACATTTTGTTTTACTATTTCCAATTTCAATATTCCAAAAGTTTGCATTTTTCAAGAGCTTTTTTTAAATTCATTTATTGAATAAAAAATTTCAATTTTTTATATCGGAGAAATGGCTGTAATTTTTGCCTATGAATCGCTAAATTTGGGCCTATCGCTAAAAATCTGCAATTTATCAATTTTATCTAGATTTCACAAGGTTCAAAATGGCCAAATTTTAGCAAAAATGTGAATCATTGCCATTAACAAACAATTCTAGATAGAGCTGGAATTAGGGCCTAACAGCTTTTGTAAACAATGGCTTTTCTCGATGGTTTCTAGGAATTCAAGGCACGCCAACGCAAACCAACACAGGCATCGGGTAGGCGAAGACTTCCCATACCTGATGGTGATATTGATTTGATTGGGCGAGCCTTGAGTTTCTGGAAATCATCGAGAGAAGTCATTGTTTACAAAAGCTGTTACGCCCTAATTCCAGCCCTATCTAGAATTATGCAAAGTTTCATGCAAATCGAAGAGGGTCGAGTTTTTCCGATTCGTCATTTGCTCTACAGGAGATGTTGAGGGAATCGTGAAAAATGTTCAAGCAACTTTGGAACAGTTTAGGGAACTTTGGAAAAGCCCTTTGAAGTTGAAGAAATTCTTGAAACAGTATAGAAGTTCAAGGAACTTTTGAGAAGTTTAAGATTCTTTGGAGAATTTCAAGAAATTTCCTGGGAAAATTAACACGTTTTGATGATCCTTAGAGAGGGATGGCGAAGGTCAGGAAACATTGAATAAGTTTAAGGAATTTTGATAAAATTCATTGAGGAAATATTGAAGAAGTTCAGGGAAGTTTCGTTGGGAAAGTTTAAGAAACTTTGGAGAATTTTAGGAAAGATTACCCAAGTTTCATTATTGTCTTCAGGTACATTATGGGTAATATAAATGTTAATTGGGTAGGTCACATTGGAGATCTCAAGAGAACATTGATGAAATTGAGGTCAAAGAACTTTGAATTAATCTAACAAATGTTAAATGATTTTTTTAGAACTTCAGGAAAATTTGAAGAAGTTCGCAAAATTTTAAAAACGTTTAGGGAAGCATAGGAAATTTTAAAGAAATTCGATACACTTCTGATAAGTTAAGTGAACTCCCGAGATGCTTACAGAACTATGGAAAATGTCAGCGTTCTTAAGAAAAGTGCATAGAACTCTGGATAAACACATGGAGATTTGAAGAAATCTTGCGTAACATTAGAAAAGGGCCTACCCTCGTTGATCGGTTCTCTTCATCGACTTTCTCTTTGGTTTACCACGGCTACATAAACGAATTTCTCGCTAAGCTAGCAGCACAGTTCGACAGAAGATTATGTTAACTTGCGCCTGAAACAACACAATGGTAAATTCACTTGCAGTCGGGTTAGTCGCAAAAGAGAAAATCGATGAAGAGAATCGATCAACAATGATAGGCCCTTTTCTCGTGTTGCGCGAGAAATGCAGAATATCGTAATAAAATTCAAGCAACTTAGATTCAGCGGCGCTGGTGGTTTAGTGGTAAGCGTGATTGCCTCTCACCAAAAAGGGCCTGGGTTCAATCCCAGTCAACGCCGCCGGGATTTTGTGAGGCATAAAATCTCTGATCACGTCTTCCTTCGGGGGGAGTAAAGCCGTTGGTCCCCGGTTCATGATTTGATGGGTCAATAGGTAGGGTCCAGGTGTGAGAGCTTCATCCGTACTCAGTACGGAAAACAAGATCGATGGAAAACCAATCCAGGGAAAACTGAAATCAGATGACATAGAAGAAGTTCGGGGAACTTTGTAGAAGTTCAGGCAACTTTGAAGAAATTCAGGAAGTTTTGCGGAAATTTTAGAATGTTTGGAGAATTTTGAAAAAATTTTGATGAAGATCTATTAACATCTCCAAACTTCTTGCTTGGGAATATTAAACGAACGTTGGAAAAGTTGAATGAGTTCAGAAAATATTCAAGAAGTGTCGGGTTAATTTTCGAAATTTAAGAAACTTCCTAGAAGTTAAAAGACATCATCAGAGAACTTTGGAAAAGTACACGGAGCTTTCAAAAACTTAGAGGGAATCCTGAAAACCCTCAGAAAAGGTTTAGTACGTTTTGAGCCTGCTCAGAGAACTTTAGAGAAATTCAGGAACCATTGGACTTTTGATGAAGTTCAGGGAATTCTTAAGAAGATCGGGTAACTTGGAAGAAGTTCAGGAAACATTGAAGAAGTTCAGCGAACCTTAAAGCCCAGGTATCAGTGGAAAAGTTTAAGAAACTTTAGTTATTTTTGGGGAAGATTACCCTAGCAACATTTTATATTTTATTATGGTCGAAAGTATGATAAAATCGAGAATATTATTTGGCGTGAAGTTTAGACATTTGAGATTTTTTTGTGAAATTGTGGTAACTTGGAGAAGATTAGAGAACTTTGAATTATTTTAACAAACGTTGAATAAGTTGAAGGGTTTGTTTGTACGAATTTCAGGGAACTTTGGAGATGTTCAGGAAACAATACAAATGTTCAGGGAACTTTCAAGAAGTTCGCAAAATTTTTAGAAAGTTTAGACGAGCTTTGTAAATATTAGAGAAATTCTAGAAACTTTTGATAAGTTTATTAATTGATTTCCTTTATTTAGGAGATTTTCAGTCGCAGGCTTTGATAAGTTTAGAGAGATGCTCAGAATACTATGGAAAATTTTAGGGATTTAAGAAAGGTGCATACAACTTTGAAAAAATACATGGAGTTTTGTAGAAATTTTAGGATATCGCGAAAAAAATCAGAAGTTGAGGAAACTTTATAGAAGTTCAGGCCACTTTGGTGAAATTCAGGCAGCTTTACAAAAATTCAAGAAATTTCGGAGAATATTGAGAATGTTTTAAGCAAGTTCTCTTAACATCTACAAACAACCCTATTTGAGGATATTAAATGAACGTTGGAAAAGTTGAATGAGTTCAAAAAATATAGAAGTTTAGTAAAGTAATCTAAATTTTGGAGAAATTAATGAAACTTCTTAAATGTTAATGGAACTCTGGAGATCCTCATAGAACTATGGAAAAGTTTATAGAGCTATGAGAACTTAGAAGGAATTTTGGAAAAGCTCACGAAAGGTTTACCACGTTTTTGGGATTTTGATAAAGATCAGGGAATTTCTTAAGATGTTCAGGTAACTTTAAAGATGTTCAGGAACATTGAAGAAGTTCCGAGAATCCTAAAGTCCAGATATTATTGGAAAAGTTTAAGAAACTTTGGAGAATTTTTGGAAAAATTACCCAAGCAACATTTCTGGTATAATATATACCTCTTAGAAACCAAGATAAAACCGAAAATATTATATGGGTAGGTGCGTTATTTGGAGACCTCGCGAGAACTTTGGTGAAATTGAGGTAACTTGGAGAATTTCAGGAAACTTTGAAGAAGTTCAGGAAACAATAAAAATGTTCAGGGAACTTTGAAGAAGAATGCAAAATTTTAAAAAACTCTGGAGATGCTCAGAGAACTATGGAAAATTTCAGGGACTTGATAAAAGTGCATAGAATTTTGAAGATATACAGGGAGTTCGGAAGAAATTCAGGATATCGTGAAAAAACTAAGGCAACTTAGAAGAAGTTCAGAGAATCTTGTGAAGCTCAGGAATATTATGTGAAATTGAGAAAGCTTTGCGAAGGGAATTTTGAGAAAGATTACGCCATTTTGAGGATGTTAAGCAAACTTTGGTAAAGCACAGGAAAAAATTAATAAGTTAAATTTTTTATTTAAGTTAAAGGAAATTGGGGGAATTTAAGATAAATATAAGATATTTTCTAGGACTTATTTGGCGATCCTCAGAGAACATTGGAAAACTTAGCAGAAATCTTTGAACAGTACAAGAAACTTTATAGAACTACATGGAGCATTGAAAAACTTCAGGAGAAACTCAGGCAACTTTGAATTTTTCACGGAATTTTTGAAAATTTAGAACACTTGTTGGATGTTAACGTAACTTCAGAGAGGTTCTGGGAACATTGAACAAGTTTTTATCTTTATTTTAAAGATACTTTCAGTTTTGAACAAGTTCAGAAGATCTTTGGAGTATTTCAAAGAACTTTGAATAAATTCAGGGTTGTTTGGGAACTGCGGGTTCAGTGAACTTTGAAAAAGTGTTAGGACCATTGAGAAAGTTTATTAAACTTAGAAGATTTTCAGGAAATTTTTGGGTAAGTCTAGCGCACACTGAGAGATATTGACGCACTTCAAAAAAAAGTTTAGGGTACTTTTAATTAGTCTAGGAATCATTGAATAAGTTGGGGAAATTTTAGGGGACACTCAGAAAACTTTGGAGAGGTTCAGGGAACTTTGGAGAAATACATGGAGCTTTGAAGAAAATCACGATAACGTAGAGAAAATCAGGCAATTTAGGAGAGTTTAGAAAATATTGTTGAAGTTTAGGCAGCTTTGATGAAGTTCAGAGAGCCTTGCGTAAATTGTAGAAAATTTGAAGAATTTTGAGGGTGTTTTGAGGAAGATCTCTTAAAATCCCCAAACAGCCCTATTTGGGGATTTGGGGAAATTTGAATAAGTTCAGAAATTGTTGTTGAGGAAAATTAGAGAAATTTTGGAGAAATTTAAGAAACTTCCTAGACGTTAAGAGAACTCTGGTGATCCTCTGAAAACATTTGAAAATTACATGGAGCTTTCAAAAACTTGGAAATCTTGGAAAAGTTCGGGAATTTTTGGAAAAGTACATGAAGTTTTGACGGAATTCACGATCCCTTATATAAGTTCATGCAACTTTGAATTTGGTATGGAATCTTTGGACAATTACAGAGAACCTTGGAAAAATTAAGAACACTTTGGGGATGTTAATGCAGCTTAAGAGAAGTTCAGGGAACATCATACAAGTTCTAAGATTTGTGTAAGAGCTCAGATAACTTTGAAGAAATTTTAGAAACTTTGAAGAAGTTCAGGAAACATTGAAGAAGATTGTCAGGGATCGTTTAGATAGTTTATGAACTTTTGGAGAAATTCAGGGAGTTTTGGGGAAGTTTTGTGCACACTGAAGATGTTGAGAGAACTCAAGAGAATTTCAGGTAGCATTGAAAAAGTTTAGGTAACATATTTGAGGTTGAGAGAATTAAGTGACCTTTGAAGAAGTTCAAGGAACTTCGAATTAGTCTATCAAACATTAAATAAGCTTGGGTAATTTTAGAGAAATCAAAGATACTTCTGAAATGAGTAGAGAACTCTGGAGATACTCAGAAAACTATGTCTTCGAGATTTTTTTAATTTATTTTGGCCTATCTTGTTATGTGCAAGACATTAGGGCGGTCCATACAGTTGATGAGTTCCAAATATTAACTTTTTAGCTATTCGACAAACACCAGTGTAATGTTGGACAAAGTTGTAGAACAAATTATTTTGATCAACTTTGCTCAAGGAGGCAATTTTCTAACTCTAATGGTTCACAATGAATACTGATTTTTAGTAACTTAGGGTGGCCCCTTTTAAATCGGTTTTACAGCAGTAACTTTTTATAAATTGGATTCTCGTTAAATATTTTGCGATAATTTTGCTATTTTTGCGGCAATCTCAATCCTAAATTTGTGTATTAAACAACTTGGTTCAAGTTCTAAAAATCACTTAAATTTGAAACTAGCATCAAAATAAACTAAGCCAATATTCATAGAGATCATGTGATTGAAAATAAATAGAACCTTATGATATAACGCTCAATGTCGGGGCCCTGTCCGAGAAAACTGCAACGTTTCATCCGGACCAACGTAGCCACGATGACCCTCTAGATCGTTTGATGACTGCTATTACTGAACCAAGGCAGGGATGATCACGATGATTTCACACTTTTCGATTTTCCATCACCACATCTGTCTACGTCTGGTGCGTGTGGCTCAAGTTTCCTCGATCATCATACCGTGTGTGTGTGTGTGTGCGCGCATTCACCGTTTTGTTTAGAACCTTCATGCCCAACTAACCACCTACCTTCTTACAAACCAACAACGACGAATAGAGCAAGGCCTTCTAAAAGTCACTGTCGGCCATTCTAGCTGTACAACAGACGGCGATCGTACAGCCGGCCGAGGTTAACCTTTTCAAGTGATGTATTTACTTGCACAGGAAAAAAAAACCGCTCTGAAATCAAGAGTTTTATTGGAAGTTCCTTATTGTTCGTTTTTATGTAGCTGGATAGTTTTTACCCTTTTCAGTACGAATGAAACATCGGCGGTTGAGAACCCGAATCTAAAGCATGTAGAGATAGGAAAATGAGACGGCACATCGGGAAGGTTCTTTCCTCTGAATGGGCCATTCAAATGGGAATGGGTTTTTTTAACGACCCATTCAACAGCTCTAAAGTGATGGAAGATTTCGAATCCTTAGCTACTTTGAACTTTTACGGCTGTGTATGCGTATTCTTATTAGATTGATCAATAAAACCGAACCTAACTGTTCCAGTGCACATTCTAATGTTGCAGTGTTTTATTATTTTATGTTATATCATCATGCTACGTTTACTACGGGTTGTACAAGCATCGAGAGAGAGAAAGAGAGAAATAGAGACAGAGAGAGAGGAAGCATAGTCCAGTGCTCGGTATACTCGGTGGAAGATGTGTTTTCCATACGACCGAGACTCTGTGTTGTTCATTTCGTATTCCTATTCTACCTATCCATGTTCAGTGATGCCACATATACAAATTTATCTGTAATCATACAGATTTTTTTCAATATTTTGATACAGATTGCAGATTTTTCAGATTTTTCAGATTTTTCAAATAAGCACAATACATTTTTAACTCTGGACTTCGTTCCGATGAATATTCGTTTCTTCCATTTGAGCTGCTACGAGAATCTAACCCGAATAGCAATTTTTCACTAAATAAAATATTATCTTCGTTAATTTTGAACAGACTTCTGATGTTCAGATGTTCTGATTTCTGATTGCTCGTTAGAATGGTTTAATTAACCATTTCATATGGTGACAGGTACTGAAATTAATTCAATTTTTGGATTGCTCGAATCGGCAAACAAGCCGTTTTAACATGAGCTTGTTCATTACAGTTTGTGATAGTCAACTGGATATTTTGACAATTGAATAGCGTATTATCAGAAATTAAGAATATTCTATGCAATTCAACATCCAAATCAAAGTTTTGTGTTGTAACAATATACAATAAAGTTAATAAAACAGATGAACACGATTGCACATAGAGCAATACAGATGTAACTCTCCCAAAGTGTTTAATAGGTATTTACAGACAAAAAATACTGAGTACACTTATGTAGGTATATAGGATCGAGCAACAACAAGCGAATCCAATATCCTCTCAATCAGTCAAATGCTTAGATAAAGTCGAAATTTGGTTTTTTTAGGAAGAATTTGAGAAAATTAAACATCCTAGCAAACAATTCAGAGTCACAAATATATATATATAGGTATATAGAATAAATGCTGTATTACGGTGTACAATGCTGAATAAAACGAGTTGTCGAATTATGTGCTGAAAAAAGCTTATTGAGATCGATAGATGCACATTTATTCCACTGTTTGCTCTGATCTGATTAATTTTCTTATTAAAACTGCCTCCCTAATAAAGAAAACTTAACTTAAGTTCTTATTAAAAGCTGTATAAACGTTGACTGTCTTCCTGATTCAGAACCAGAAGTTTGATCTAATAACAAACTGAATAAGTGTAATTTGCACATACATTGTCGCTTTAATTCGACTGTTATTAATTGATTTAATAACATGCTTTATTAGACGTTTAATAAATGTTCTCCAGCTTCATTATTAGATTTCATTGCATTGCTTTACAATATTGCTGAATAAAGGTGAACACTATCAGCATAATAACTCTTATACCACTATGCGTCCATGTTGAAATCACATGATTTGTAAATGCTTTATAAACGACGTATTAGATTCATTATTCGACAACACTGATTCAGTCTAACAACAAGATGAAATCAGTAGAGTAGTGGTTACCATTTCCGCTTTTCAAGTAGAAGGTCTTGAGTTCAATTCCAAGTTCAAATTTTTTTTTGTGTTCTACGCCTTATTAATTTAAATAGTAATCATCGATCACATGACTCACGACAATGAATGCATTGATCTAGTTTAACAAATAACCGAGCATCCTTTCCTTGGAATTGGAGAGGTGAAGAGGTAACATTGGTCTCATGTAAAACAACGATGAATGAATTAATGATTCCCACAGGGCCTTGAAGGAGCTAGAGTTGCGATCGGGAGTGCTGATAGGTATACACTTTCAAGCAAGCTTTTATTGATTGTTGAGCTGCCCATATGATGAATTCTAGGATAGCTCAGATGACAAGGCAAGCGGCTGGTGATCGAAAGGTGGTACATGGTTCGAATCCCATGCAACGACATATGTATGTATGTATGTATTAAGTGTTCTAGTATTTGTGTAGTGGGTGCGTGCTTTGACAGGAAATAATGACAACAATCACTAGCGAGAAAACAACCCTGCTCTTCTCCCGTTTTTTTCGGATTAATTGTCCCGTAGTTGAGTAATCGTTTAATAAATGCATAATTACTTGAATAGTGTTTCATAAAACGTTACTTCACATGATGAAAATCAAGCATATACCCTGTTTAAAGAATCCATGATGTCTAATAAACGCTGAATAATCTAAAATGTTATCGAATAAGCTCTGTTACAACTCATATAAGTCGAATAACAGCTTCTCGACATACCTTATACAACACCAATAGTTCAATGTGTTGTGGTTGAATAAATTCTCCAGATTTGTGTGAACAAAACCTGAACAGAAATTATTATTAAAAATAATACAAATATAAGCATACAGTCGAATAAAATCTTCAAGAAGCCTTTTCTTCAATAGACGGTTGTTTGTTGGGATCGAGTATTAAAATTTAACAAGTATTACTTCATAAAATGTTCAATTTTTCAGATTTTCGTAATCTCGTACATACAAAATTCAAGTTAAAGGAAAATGTGATTGTTACTTCATTAAAGAAATTTTCAGGTTCGTCTCTTAATACTGGGACTTTATTTTTGTTTTTGTATGTTTAGGCTTGTATAAAAGTTACAAATCAACAAAAAAAAATCATGATTCAGGATTTCGAGATCATTTAAACAGATTAATTCTTTGGGAAGCAAAATTAAATCATTTTTCAAGATTCTAACCTTTGAACAAACTCTTTTGGAGCATCGAATAAACTCAAAAAAGATTTCCGAAGATATGCATTAAGATGTGTGACTTTGTGGCTCTAAATGTTGAGCTCTCATCGATAGATTGGGAACACTATCTTCAAGGTGGCTGTTTTACGATAAATTATACGAAATCTTGCATGCTAATGTGCCTCGTCGCCGCCGTGCTTTTAGTAGGATCAACAGGAAGCCTTGGTGGTCAGCTGAGTTGCGCAACCTACACAACAGGCTCCGAAAAGCCCGCAAACGCTTTTCGCATCTAGAACTGATGAAAACAGAGATTTTCTCCGACGCGCTGAAACGACCTATACTGATCTTCTTGCTTCAAGTCACCATGATTACTTGCTAAGATCGCAGTCGTCTTTGAAGCAAAACCCATCGATGTTTCGGAAATTCGTAAAGGCGCAAAGAACCGATAATCGCGTTCTGAACAATGTTAGCTTTGATTCATCTACGGCCGCCACGCCCGAAGAAGCTGCTAATCTTTTTTCAAACTTCTGGTTTTGGTTTTTGTTGAAAATTGGCCACTTCCCCGGGGGCTCCGAAACATGATTGGAAAGGCTAGTACAACCGTGGACTGTCAATAAGGGCATTACCGGTTGATTTTATAAAAAATCATGTAGTTTGATATGTTGCATGACGGGTTTTGGATCTTGTCAAAAATTGGCCACGTCCCAGTGGCTCCGGAACATGCTTAAAAGAGACCGTGGAGTGTCAATAAGGCCGTTACCGACCAAGTTTTATGAAATCATGAAGTTTAATATGTCGCACGACGGGTTTTGGTTCTTGTTGAGAATTGGCCACTTATCCGGGGGCAACTAAAACATGCCGAAGTTCTAGTGTGGCCGTAGACTTTCAATAAGACCATTATCGGCCAAGTTTTGTGAAATCATGAAGTTTGATATGTCGCATGGTTGGTTTTGTTTCTTATCGACAATTGGCCACTTCCTCAGGGGAACTGGAACATGCCCGGGAGGCTAGTGTGACCGTGGACTGTCAATAAAGCCTTTACCGGTCGAGTTTTGTAAAATCATTAAGTTATATATGCCGCACGAGCCGGCACCGGTGGTGTAGTGGTATGCGTGACTGCTTTCTAACACCCCGATGGGTCTGGGTTCAATCCCAGCCGAGGTCGGTGGGATTTTTCTGAGGCATAAAAATCTCTGGTCACGTCTTCCTTCGGAAGGGAAGTAAAGCAGTTGGTCCCGGCCAATGTGTGTTGTGAATGGGTGCGATATCCTACGCAGGTATGGAAGCTGCCTTCCTGCACATTCGATTGCCGTCAATGGATGGCAATCGATGTCAGTCGGTGATTGGCACTAGATTGCGGAACAGAGACCGACGTTAAATTAAAGAAAATATTTGCCGCACGACGAGTTTTGGTTCTTGTTGAAATCTGCTCACTTCCAAGGGGACACTGGAACATTTACGGGGACACCGGAACATACCCAGGAGTGCTAATGAGACCATAGACTATAGATAAGCCCATTACCGGCCATGTTTTGTAAAATCATGATGTTTGATATGTCGCACGACGGGTTTTGGTTTATGTTGAGAATTGGCCACATCCCCGGGGTCACCAGCATTTTTCCGGGATACCCAATGTGATCATGGATCATCGGTATAGCCGTAAATGGTTCAATTGCATCATTTGAGTGAGAAAATATTATGTTCACCGATGTATGATTAATATAGAACAGTAAAGTCGGAATGCCGACCCAGAGTGACCCCAACGGAAACCGGAATCACTCCAGAACCATGTATTGAACCATTTTTTTTTTTCTGACGGGTTCAAAAACTTTCCCGATAAAATACATACAACTTTTTTTGCAGAAAAAGCTGTAGAAATTATGTTCTTAGAGCTAATTGAATTATGAAATCTATGCAAATTAAGACGTAAGGTTTGTTCAAAATGCCGTGAACCAAACAAAGCGTTTTGGCTAAGTTTCGTTCAAACCGGTGACATCGACCACAGGTGGTGTATATAATTGAGCCACGTAGTGAGAAAACTCTGAACTACTTTCCACCCACGAAACGATCTTGACATCCTGAACAACTTTGCCGAAGACATTTACTTTCTATCTGGTCAGGATCTACAGATATTCTTTATGCGAGAATTTTACATCTATGCTAGCGCCGCAAAGTGAGAAAATTCTGAACTACTGTCCACCAGACAAAAGGCCTCGACCTCCTGAACAACTTTGTCCAAGACAGTAACTTTCTATCTGGTCAGGATCTCGAGATATATCACATGCGAGAATTTCAGCGCCGCGAAGTGAGAAAAATCTGAACTACTGTCCACCAGCGAAAAGGTTATGATCTCCTGAACAACATTCTCGGAAACAGTAACTTTCTATCTGGTCAGGATCTGGAGATATTCCATGTTGTAACCATTTAAGTCAAATCCCACCGTTTACGCGGTTTCCATTTACATTTTCTCTATTATCCGCATTTTTTGGGGCTTACTGTAATTCCAAGATCGTTTTGAATCGTCAAAATATTTAAGACTATTTATGGGAAGAAAGATTATGTTAAGCGGTAATTTCTGAATACACTTTTTTTTTTCCTTTATCAATGTGCCTTAGGCTAGTTCATCACGTCTAGATTATGATAGATTGGATTAGATTAGACTGCAATCAACTAGAATCTTACTACCACTTGGTAGTAGAGCTGCATTAAATATTCGGTAGGCCCGATATATGATGCGTTATATTCATAGATAAAATTAGTCAATGTTGGCCATTTTTATTTTGACGTAGGACTACGTCTTTGATTTCTATATGGGGGTACACTTTGTGACAACCGAAAATCGAATATGTAACAAAATTATGAAAGATTTTGAACGTTAATAACTCAGCTGCCCCTGGACCAATTTCAATAATTTTATCACCAATCGATCAGATATATTTCTACAAATTTGTTATATATAAAACTTTATCATTTTTTGAAATGCCACTATTGAAAATTGCACGAACGTGCAACTGTTGCTATGATACTTAAAATTATCACCGTTTGCATGCGAAAAGAGAGTTCCCTAACACCGATTTAAAAGCAGAATTCCATCCGGTCTCACCAACCGGTGTTTATTAAATCCCTGCGTGGTGAGTGGTGGTGTTGTCCAGTACACAACCAAAGGCTCCCCCAAGCAGCTAGCTACCAAGGTTGGCCTTAACCGCTGATCGGATTCAGTTCCAATCACCGTGTGTGGTGGTGTCGGGTCGTCGGCATCAGCTGCAGCAGCAGCAGTGCTTTCGGCGCGTGGCGTTGAACATTGTTCTCCAGTACACAATGGAAGGCAATGGAAGGCAAGCAGCGAGCTGTAACGCACATGAAGAAGTCGCACCGCTATTGATCGGAATCAGTAGCTCTTCGTGAGTCGCTGTGGGCCATCTATACCAAGTGCGTCACCGTTATTCCAAACAACATACAGTTCACCAGCCTCATCTGTGTTTAACACCCTAATAGCTCAGCATTACTCAACCATCACGCCAAAATGGTCCTTTTCAGGACCACCATAAATTTGTAAGAGTATTTGTTTTTAAACACTTGTCAAGGTCATCATTCGGATGTCAGTTCCCATATCAAGATAGAACTGGAATTAGGGCGTAACAGCTTTTGTAAACAATTACTTCTTTCGATGATGTCTTGAACGTCAAAGCTCGCCCACGCAAATCAACATCACCATCAGGTAGGGTAAGACTTCCCCTACCCAGCGGTAATGTTGGTTTGCGTTGGCGTGCCTTGAATTCCTAAAAATCATCGAGAGAAGAAAATCACAGTCCGCATCGTGCTCTCTTGCCGTGCGGATCTATTTGCTTTTTGCTGAAGGAAGTGTTACTACTACCTAAAGCTACAACAAATTTAAACAGCACTTTTCAGTGCTCAACCTGTAAAAAATTTTCTACCTTGTTCAACTCTTATTCCTCTTCGATCCTTGTTTGGACCCTACCCGAGGTAATCCTTCTTGGATATCGATTTGGAAAATTCCTCTTCGATCCTTCAGATTCTTATAGTAATCTGCTTGGAAGTCGATCTGGATAAAAATTTACTGCCGCCATGGCGCCTAAACGCAAAAGAAAGGGGCAAACTCTTGACCCCCCTTCTGATGAAATTAATTTGAGTAATCAATTTGATTTGCTCACGGATGATGAGAATGATCCATCATCCAAGAAAAATTCTAGTAAACTTTCCCGGCTTAATGCCAAGAAGGAAAAGATTCCCCCTATTGTGATAACCACTACCGATTTCCATGCTCTTCGCTTGGAACTTTTGAATTTCGTGAAAGTTAAGTTTTCACTACAAATTGGACGTCGGGGTGAATGCCGTGTATTGGCTGAAACCTTGGACGGATTTAAATGTCTTCTCAAGTATCTTACTGAGAAGAAGCACAAATTTTTTACTTACGACACCAAAACTGAACGTGTGTTCAAGGTTGTCATGAAAGGACTGCCCAGTGGTGAATCCCTGGATCAGATCAAAGATGAACTGGCAAAATTACTTGGAGTTGTGCCACTCCAAGTAATCAAAATGAAAATGAAATCCCGTCCTGGCGATTCGCGCAACGGGATTTCTAATGATTTTTATTTAGTTCACTTCAAGTCTAGTGAACTAAACAATCTTAAGGCCTTAGAAAAAGCTAGCCTTATGCTCCATGTCCGAGTGAAGTGGGAACACTTCAGGAAGACTGGAGGAAATTTCCAAAACCTCACCCAGTGCCGTAAGTGCCAGGGATGGGGTCACGGAACTAAAAATTGCTACATGCCAGCTAAATGCATGAATTGTGGTGATTCCTCTCACGCAAAGGACGACTGTCCTGTGAAGGAAGATCCTAAGAAATTTAAATGTTCAAATTGTGGTGAAAACCACAAATCCAATTTTTGGGAATGTAAGACTCGCAAAGCGATCCTACAATCTCGTTCTAACCGTCAGGTAGGAAACACTCCACGTTTCCGACCAGGTACAAATTCCTCTGCTGTTAACAACGGTCAGCGAGGAACAAATTCTACATTCGTACCCGTAGGTACAAATATCTCCCCTGCTTCAAATGTTTCATCTGTACCTACTCCCCTCGCTGCTAACAATGTTCAGCGAGTTAATGGAGCTACCTATGCTGCTATTGCAGCGGGTAGAAATCAAAATACTAACCAACGTTCTAACGGAAATTTTGACCATTTTGACTTAGGAAGCATTACTGCCCCCAAAATGGAATTTTTACAGAATTCATTAATTGACATGATTTCTGATATGCTTAAATCTAACTCCATGTTTGATGCTATTCAAACTGGAGTAAAATTTGCAAATAATATTGTCATGACTTTAAAATTCAGTAATGGATTTTAAAGCATTAAATATTGTAAATTGGAATGCTCGATCTCTTAAAGATAATGAAGACGAGCTTTTTAACTTTTTGAGAGTTCATAACGTGCATATTGCCGTTATAACTGAAACGTTCCTTAAACCTGCCCATAAGGTTAAGAAGGACGCAAATTACTTGATTTATAGAAATGATCGTCTTGATGGACCCTGTGGTGGCGTTGCCATCATTATTCATAGACGAATCAAACATAAAATTCTTTCTTCATTTGAAACCAAAGTTTTTGAAACTTTGGGAGTTTCTGTTGAAACAAAATTTGGACAACTTACGTTTATAGCTGCCTATTTGCCATTCCAATGCGTAGGCCAGCAAAAGAATTTTCTCAAGGGTGACCTCCAGAAACTTACCCGTCATAGGTCTAAATTCTTCATTATTGGTGATTTTAATGCAAAACACCGCTCATGGAATAATGTTCAAAGCAATTCCAATGGTAATATTCTGTTTGATGATTGTTCTGCAGGTTATTACACTATTCAATATCCAAACAGCCCAACATGCTTTTCTTCTGCAAGAAATCCCTCCACTATTGATTTGGTCTTAACTGATTCATGTCAACTTTGTAGCCAATTGGTTACCCATGCTGACTTCGGTTCTGATCACCTTCCAGTAACTTTTGAAATATCCCAAGAAATAATTTCTAATCCCAACAGCTCTACTTTCAATTACCATAGAGCTAATTGGGAGCGGTATCGAACATTTATGGAATATAACTTCGATCCAAACATTCCTTTGCAAACCAAAGATGAAATTAATTATGCTCTTGAATCTCTGACTACTTCTATAGTTGAAGCAAGAGCTGCCTCAGTACCAAAATGCGAGGTTAAATTCGATTCAATTATAATAGACGATGATCTTCAGCTCTTGATCCGTCTTAAAAATGTCCGTAGGAGACAATATCAAAGAACACGCGATCCTGCCATGAAAGTTATCTGGCGGGATTTGCAAAAACAAATTAAAAAGCGATTCTCTGCCCTGAGGAACAAAACTTTTGAAAATAATATTTCTAAATTAGACCCGAGTTCCAAACCCTTTTGGAAACTCACAAAAATTTTGAAAAAACCTCAAAAGCCTATTCCAGCGCTTAAAGAAGGTGGTAAAATTTTGATCACAAATTTGGAAAAAGCTCAGAAACTTGCTAAGCAATTCGAGAGTTCCCATAATTTCAGTTTGGGTCTTACTAGTCCTATTGAGGATCAGGTTGCTCGGGATTTTCTGAATATTTTCTCTCGGGAAAATATTTTTGATGATTCCTGGGGGACTGATTTGGACGAAGTAAGGTCTATAACTAAAAATTTTCAAAATATGAAAGCTCCAGGTGATGATGGAATTTTCTATATCCTCATCAAAAAACTCCCAGAGAGTACCTTGTCTTTCTTGGTAAAATTATTTAACAGATGTTTCCATTTGGCATACTTTCCTGATAAATGGAAAAATGCAAAAGTTGTTCCAATTTTGAAGCCGGATAAAAATCCAGCTGAAGCTTCTAGCTACCGTCCAATAAGTTTGCTTTCTTCAATAAGTAAACTTTTTGAAAAGATAATTTTGAATAGAATGATGCTTCACATCAATACGAACTCAATTTTTGCAGATGAGCAGTTTGGATTTCGCCATGGGCATTCAACTACTCATCAACTCTTAAGAGTTACCAATTTAATTCGTTCAAACAAATCTGAAGGCCACTCAACTGGAGTTGCTCTTCTAGACATAGAAAAAGCATTCGACAGTGTTTGGCATGAAGGTTTGATTGCTAAATTGAAAAAGTTTAATTTTCCACTTTATATTATGAAATTAGTTCAAAATTATTTAACTGACAGAACTCTTCAAGTAAATTATCAAAATTCCAAATCTAATCGACTACCTGTTAGGGCAGGAGTTCCTCAGGGTAGCATTCTTGGGCCTATATTGTATAACATTTTCACTTCGGACCTCCCTGATTTGCCTCAGGGTTGCCACAAATCTTTGTTCGCTGATGACACAGGCATTTCCGCTAAAGGAAGAAGTCTTCGTGTTATTTGCAGCAGACTGCAGAAAAGTTTAGATATTTTCTCTTCTTATTTACAAAAATGGAAGATTTCTCCCAACGCTTCCAAAACTCAACTTATAATATTTCCACATAAGCCTAGAGCTTCGTTTTTGAAACCTAGTAGTAGTCACAATGTCACTATGAACGGAGTTCCAATTTCCTGGTCAAACCAAGTGAAATATCTTGGATTAATACTTGACCAAAAATTAACTTTTAAAGATCACATTGAGGGCATTCAAGCCAAATGTAACAAATATATAAAATGTTTGTATCCTCTTATAAACAGGAAATCCAAACTTTGCCTGACGAATAAACTTCTAATATTTAAACAAGTTTTTAGACCGGCCATGCTTTACGCTGTGCCAATATGGTCTAGTTGCTGCACTACCAGGAAAAAAGCACTTCAAAGGATTCAGAACAAAATTCTGAAAATGATTTTGAAGTTGCCTCCCTGGTACAGTACAACCGAAGTACATAGAATTTCGAATGTTGAGACTTTAGCACAAATGTCCAACAAAATAATTAATAATTTCAGGCAAAAATCGTTGCAATCCTCAATTGCAACGATTAATTCCCTTTATACTTAGATAAGATTTAGTTTTAGTTTTTAGTTTTAAAATATCAATTGTTATACTGACATGCAGGTTAAAAAACCTGTTTAAAATACTGAATTGCCAAGACATGAACAATGTAAAAACACTTAGATATATATCATAACAATTAAGGCTGGTACGTTACTGCAGTAACTGGAGCACCTAGGTTAAAATGAAATGTAATTTATTTTGAATTTGGAACAAATAAAGAGTTAAAAAAAAAAAAAAAAATAAAAAAAAAAAAAAAAAAAAAAATCGAGAGAAGAAATTGTTTACAAAAGCTGTTACGTCTTATTCCAGCTCTATCTAGATAGGTTTAAATCTAACATACCATGTACTTTAAGGCGACATTGGGGGTGTGATTTCAAAAACCAAAGTCGGTCGTGGCTTGAAAGTGGTCTTATTTTGATCCAGAGATGATGAATTTTAATTCTTAATATGCCAATCGATAGGATTTTTTCTACGAATCCGTTAAAATTAAGACCACTATTGAAAATTGCACGGATGCGCAACTGTTGCTATGAAAATCAAAATTATCACCGATTGCCTGCGAAAAGCGATTTCCCTAACACAGATTTCAAATTTGAATTCCATCCGGTCTCACCAAACGGTGTTTATTCAGTCACCGCGTGGTGAGTGGTGGTGTTCTCCAGTACACAAGCGAGCTGCAACCCGCATTAGCATCCATAGAAGGAGGAAGAAGCCGCACAGCTATTGATCGGAATCAGTAGCTCTTCGTGAGTTGCTGTGGGCCATCTATGTCAAGCGCGTCTTACTAAAGAGTATAGACAGAGAGAACCCCGCTCAAATTCCTTTTCCTACACAAAACACAAGCTCCTGCTGCAGTTGACAAATAATATTTATTATTTAAAAGTTTTACGTCACCATTGCGTACAACCCCATAGGGCTGTCCCTTGTAGTTTTTTTTTTAATTTAGGAATTTCAAGTTTTCAAATTTTTATGATTAATAAAATCAAAACCAACGATTTTTTTTAAGATTTATTGACGTAGAGTGCGGACAGCAAACTATGCTGACCCTTGGTTTATTCAGACATAACACCATTATTTCAAATTGCCTTATTACTTCCAACAATTCACTGGGTACCTTAACGAAAGTTAGTTTATAAAATTGGTTTATCAATTCAACTAAACTCACCAAATAATACACTGAACATGCATTTGATGCTATAATGCTATCCGGTGTATCTCTACTTGGTAGCCATCCCATCCATTCCCATCGAGAGTGATTGTTTACGTAAATAAACAACTCCTAGCAACACAAAACATCTAGTCTCATGATTGAAGTGTAAGTTGATTAAAAGAAAATATCAAAATATTTGCTTACAAAACGAGTTATATACAATATAAGTTTTGCGAAACTAGTACAAAGTAGTACGAGTTCAAAGTTAACAACAAAACAAATCCTTACTTTTCTCAGTGCGCCCGGACCGTGGTCAATTTCCAGTAGAATCCACTCGTCTCCTGGATTATAATTTCCGCACTTAGGCTGTTATTATTTTCGTTACCATCGATGCCCTCTCACTGAATGGCTATTTCACACACAAACCGACATTTACGTTAACGTTGTCGTTGCTGCTGCTGCTGCTGTTCTGCTTTTGCTGTTGATGTAGTTCTCTTAGGACCTACGTCTTCACTGCGACGAATGCACCTCTTACTATAAGCACACACTCTTTCGCTTCGCATCCAGAATCATCCAACCAAGACCACCGACTTCTGTCGTCGTTGCACAGCGATCAAGATGAAGCAAGATCACTGTACCGTGGATTGCATTCTCGATTCCGACGATTCATCCAATGTCGTCGTCGTCGTCGTCGTCACCACGATCAATCGGATATTCCGAACGGTTGCATAAAAATACCTGATCATGCATCCACGCACTTTCCGATGTCGAATTGGAAACCACACATACAGACACGAAAAATCAAACTTCCGAAGATTGTTTCGCTACACTTCTTTTGCTCGAATTAAGGAATTATCTCTTCTGTTTTCACTTCTATTTTTTGGTGGATTTTTCTGTTATTATTCGCAAAGCCGATCTTTGCCGGGTGGTGATTTTTCAATGAATCAAAAAAAAAAACACTCGAACAGTAAAGACACACAAGTTTCCTCTTCCGCCTGCTTAAAAATTCACTTGACTACACGCTGTTCGTTAATTTGCAACTGAACACCAACCACAAAAACACAACATACACCTTCGAAACGTTTCACTTTTCAGGTGGACACATCAGAAAAAAAGAAAACCTGAACCCGACACTTTCACGCCATAAAACAAAACTGTTCTTCGATCTTTACTCCCGGGGGTAAGAGTTCTCGTTTGGGATCACATCGAAATATCCCGAACAGTCATCTATCTGGAGCACTGGAAACAGCCCGAACGGCGAAAACAAACTGAGAACTTTACTATCGTTGCCAATTGAAGCAAACAACATAAAGAACTCCCACGACAACTGGGCACCTCGACAAACCGAACAACCGACAGTCGAGACAGACTACGGAGACACCTCCTGCGCGGTTCCGTACATGAATTCGAATGAAATCGTATATTTAGTTTCTTCTTTTCTCTGGCCTGCATTCCACAGAAAAGCGCTTTCTGTTTAGTTGCTGCAAAGCGCACAACAGTGTTTGTACAATCGATCCGCAACCTCACCAACGAACGACGTCGTCGTCGGAGAGCTGAGGTGTTGATGTTCGCAAACCCCCATATACCTACCATAGGAGCCACCACAAACAGAAACATTCTCACCTGAGCACTACTGCTATACTTACCTAGAGAGAGAGCATGAAGCGAACCTCGAAGCCAACACTACCACTGCTAAAGGAAAAAAGGTTCGAGGAGCCTTCATGAACATGAAAGCTTAGGCTGAACATGCGCTTGTGTGGTGGAGCTTTCGGCTGCTTTGGCGATGGGTGGTGCAATCGAGCTACCTGCCTGAGGTGCGTGCGGTGTGATCGAGCAGTTTGTATAGTTCCGTTGCCGTGGTTACCACGTGGTCGTCACCAAGATGTTAGTGCTGGTCAAATATTGTACATTTATAAAACGAGAACCGATTCAACGAGGCGCACTTTTAGCTCTCAGAACCCCACGGGTGCAAAGTCCGTGACGACGCTGATTTCCATACAAGCAGGTGGACACAAATATTTCCATATTTTTTTTCGAATTTTCTGGAATTTTCCTTGCTTGGTTCGATCAAAATACGATGTAAGTAAATATTTTTCATTATTTCGCGATCAACTTTTAAAACTTGTTGTTATTTTAAATTCAATGATAATATTTTGAATTCGGTTACAGCTTCAAGCTTGAATTCAACGAATAAAATCTTGGAGATAATTCGAACCAAGATAATAGACAATTGGTTTTATACAGGGTACACCGTACACCGTAGAAAAAAGTAAAGTAGAAGGGTCTGTGCCTAGGAGCACGAACGGAAGCTTGACGTAGGACCACTAGTAGACGGAACAAATGTGAACATTTAGTTCTTTTAATTGATCAATCAGTGATCAATTAACAGTGAGCATGCATAAGGGCGTAAACGCGATGATCGATTCTCTTCGTCGATTTTCTCTTTTGTTAATAACTCGCTAGAATTAACGTTTTTCGGTGCGTTTGCTGTTGCTTTTGATAGCCAATACAACCTGTTACAACTCTGCATTGAACAAAGTCTAGAAAATATTTTCGCTTAGCTGTAGCAATGCAAAGAGAAAATCGATGAAGAGAATCGATCAATTATCTTAACTCAAGCTGAACATTGCATTAGGTCCTAAGTAGCATTGATCGATTCTCTTCGTCGACTTTCTCTTTCGTTAATAATTTGAGCACATAACCGTTTCAAGTTGAATTTGTCATATTGGATGCTAGATAAAAGATTCTTTTATCGATCTGTGTGCTGAAAATACCTGGGAATGTCTTTACTTGGCCGTGGGGATACAAAGAAAAAGTCGACGAAGAGAATCTGTCAATGTTACTTAGGACCTAATGCAATGTTCAGCTTGAACTCTTTCCGTTTTTTATTTGTAAGAGTATCAAATTTGTAGTATTTATTTCAAAGAGAAAGTTGATTAAGAGAATCCAAGGGACTGTCAACTTGAGTATTTTCGATTTATCTACCCGACTTTAAAATGTGTATTTTTATTTTTTTGTTATTTATTAATTTTTAAGTTTTGTGCATTTTGGTATTAAAGTGTATTTAATTCACCCCTCACAGGATTTCCTTCGAAATTATATGAATGGGGCGGGGCGGAAAGTATCGTTTGTGCAGAATATGTAAAAAAGGAGGAACTACGAGTGATTGAACTCGTGAGAGCTAATTTTCTCACAAATTTGATTTTAGACGAGTCAGTCGTTATAAGTCAGGTAACACAGTAGCGGTGGGACTTCTTCCTCCTTCTCTATGGTTGCTCATATGAGCTCTGCAGCTCGCTGCTTGCAGGCACCCTTTCGTTGTTGTTGTTGAAAGCACTCCTGCTGCTGCTGCTGCTGCTACTACTGCTGCTGCTGGACTGGACACCACCACTTACGGTGACTGAATGAGCACCGTTCAGTGGGACCGCATCGAATTCGATATTTAAGTCTGTGTTAGGGAATGCGCTGTTTTCAGACACTCGGTGATAATTTTGATCACCACTGCAACAGTTGGACATTTGGTATTTTTCAATAGTGACCTTTTAAAAATTAACTAAGTGTTCATTTTAGCAGATTCGTAGATAAATTTCCAATCGTTTGGCTTGTTTAGAATTAAAATCTATCTGCTATTGGTCGAAACCTGACCTCTTTTAGTAATGCTGTGCATTTTGTTTTTTTTTTTTAAATTGCGTGGATTCTATAGATCCTGTGGAGATCTATCTAGCCCTGATGTATGTGTTGGTAGAGGGAAAATGTAAACTTTGCGGGAGACGATGTCTTAACACTCGACAGCAATATTGTGAAATATGAAGTAAAACAAATCTTAGCTAGTTCTGCATGATGATTTTGTTTGATTTTATTTATTTGTAAAGTCGCCGGGAAATACCAGCTGGCGATTTGTTTTTTATGATAACTCCTTACTTGAAAACAGGCAAAAACTCACAAACAGGCTGCTTTTTCATGGTATACAGTGTGATAATTCAATAATCAATAAATTATTTCAACAATTAGTGGCAAACCATTCATAAATTTTGGTAACATACAAAAAATTCTATAATTCACATTAAATTTTATATGTAAGCGCCGATTGAAACAATCTTTTCGACGTCACTACAAGGGTGATTGATTAAACGAAAGAAACGAATCGTGCGGAATGCAAGCCGAGGAAAAACTAATTGCACCAATGAATTCAGGCCTACAATTTCACACCTTCTATAGACAGGTTGAGCCTTGATAGCTAGCTGCTTGCGGGAACTGATGACCTTGAACAAATTTTTGGTGGCCCTGAAAAGGACCGTTATGTAGTGATGGTTGAGTAATTCAGAGCTGGGTGTTCAACACGGATGAGGCTGTCGAGCTGTATGTCATTTGGAGCGAGGGTGACACGCTTGGCATAGATGACCGACCCGCAGCGACTCACGAAGAGCTACTGATTCCGATCCATAGCATAGCGGTGCAGCTTCTTCCTCCATTGATGATTGCTTATGCGGACTCTGCAGCTCGCTGCTTGCAGGCAGCCTTTCGTTGTTATTGGAGAACAATTTTCAACGCCACACGCCGAAAGCACTGCTACTGCTGCTACTAATTTCGACGACCGAACACCACCACACAGTGGTGTTGTTGTTGGGAGCGTGTGGTTCTGAGTATGGCGATGAGTGTGCAAAATATTACGCAATACCATCCTCCCTATTCTCACGCGCCCGACGATAGGAGGCGAATGCCACTTCGACTTGTTTCGTATTACTCTCTGACGACTGTGCTGGGGAAGCAGCATATGCATATAGGTAATTGGTGGATTTGTTAGTTAATTCGACGCTTTTGGACAATGCTGGACATTTACCAGTTTTTCAATAGTTTCTTGTTGAAAATCAACATTGCTATCGATGCGTAGCCATATTTCTGATCCATTGGTGATAAAATGATTGAAATTGGACCAGGGGCAGCTGAGCTATTTACGTTCAAAATCTTTCTTAATTTGTTACATGTTCCATTTTCGGTTTTCACAAAGTGTACCCCCATATAGAAATCAAAGACGTAGTCCTACGTCAAAAGTAAAATCTTACATTTTATCAGGTTACCAATTTCTTTTTATATGATTATTTTCAAAGTGTTTTTTTTTTGTGTTACTCCATATACCCCTATATTGAAGGGCATAGTGAACAGGTGGGAACAAATTGGTAGGTGGTAGGATCAATATCATAATGATATAGAACCTACTACCAGTTGATTTGTTTCATGCAGCTAGAGATCCTGGGCCAAACTACGGGATGCTCACTATGCCCCTTCTCCTCCTACGTGAAGTTTACGATTTTCAGAGTTCGTTGGAAATGCTACCTAACATTAAGCTTTAGTGTTATAATCTATTTGCTAGAGAAAGGTCTGAAGAGTGTAGATAGATAGTTCCGCTAGAGTACAGCCACCGGTTGGAAACTTACGATTTTAAATTGACTCACTACTTGACTAGCCTATTGGTCCCAAGCAAATCGATTAACCTACCCCATTCTAGTCAAAATTCTAGTACTACACTATCTTTGTTTAGATTCGCTATGACAGTTTGACAGATAAAATGAGGGGCTCGTGGATTTTCCTATGTTTCGAGGGATGCATTGATAAGCTTGGGACCGAAGAGAGTACCAGAGCTTGGCCAAAAAGTTGAGCACGTTTCTTCGGGATCTTCTGGTCTTAGAGTTACCTCTATGGTACAGCAGTATGAAAATGGAATGGAATTTGAAAATGAGCGAAGGGCCATTAATGCGACAATACTAGTCAAACGCACACTGCTTTACCTAACTCATCAATGGATGAGGAGATTTGAAGCGGGCCCTTCAAAGAAGGTGCTAATCAAGCCCAGCGCGTCGCAGGATGACGCCGGAAAACGAGTACTGCAAGCCAACCAGTATGCAGTACTCCCGGAAGAAAATGGCGATGGTGACGCCGCTCCCATTGCAAGAAAAGAGCGAATGCCCCCGCTTTTCACGCCGGTGAAGGATGTTGCCAAGCTAGGTGCCGAGCTGGCAAAACACAAACTGCTGCCTCGCTTCAAGCTTTGCAGCATCGGTACCAAAATCAAACAAATAGGATGTTTTCTGAAGGAAAACAACGTGGACTTCTTCACGCATGATCTGCCATCGAGCCAGCCACTGAAGGCGGTTTTGCGTGGATTACCGTCGTTCAAGGCGGCTGCGGTGAAGTCCGAGCTGGAGCGGCTTGGGATCCAACCTGAGGCTGTGTTCCAGATGAACCACCGTTCCATCAACAATACCAGCTTCCGTGACCAGTTGTTCCTGGTGCACTTCACGAAGGGATCCACCAGTCTTGCGGCTCTGAGATCCAAAATCCGGGACCTGTTTCAGGTCATCATCAGTTGGGAGCATTACAAACCCCAACATCGTGATGTTACGCAGTGTACGAACTGCCTCTCCTATGGCCATTGCACCAAAAACTGCCATATGAAGACAAACTGCGGCAAGTGTGCTGGAACTCACTCAACTGCGTCCTGTGAGCAAGTCGATGACATCGAGCCAACGTGTGTCAACTGCGGTGGAAACCACCAAGCCTCCAGTCGCGGATGTCCCAAGCGAGTGGAGTTAATTAATATCCGTCGGAAGGCCACAATCAACAACCAGCTCGGTCGCCTCCGTAATCATCGTTCGCCTCCTGTACTCACGGAAGTCCAGTACCCAGCTCTCCAGCCCCGTCGACATGTTCCGAACCTAGCCCCGCTTCCGCTCAACAACCAACAAGCCAACCCTGCGAGTATCCAAATGGTTCCCAACAGTCGGACAGTTCAGCATCGTCTCGCTGTTACTGCGGCCCAGCCAATTCCAGGTTCATCCACCGCCCCTGGTTTATCATACGCTGGTGCTGTCTCAGGTGAATCTGTCGACGATTCTCCGTTCACCTCGGAGGAACTTGTGACGCTCGTGGCCGAGGTCATCATCATCATGCGTACCTGCAAGACTCGACCTGAACAGCTACATGCTGCCCTGTCCCTTGTCACTAAGTATGGACCGTGAAGCCATCAAGATCGTAAATTGGAATGCTTGCTCCTTGAAGAGCAAAAACATCGAGTTTGTTGACTTTCTCAACGAACGGCACATCGACATAGCCGTCATCACCAAGACTCACTTGAAGCCCGAGCTGAACGTCTACCTTCCCGACTTTCGGCTCGTAAGGTTTGACCGCACCAGCTCCGGGGGAGGGGGAGTGGCCATCGCTGCGAGGCGGAACATCAGCTGCCGGCTACTACCAAGCTTCCAGCTGAAAATTATCGAAGCCATCGGAATTGAGGTGAGCGCATCGCTTGGTACAATCACCATCATCGCGGTCTACTGCCCCAAGCAAACCAACATTAGGGACGGCTCGGCCGCAGACCTCCGAAGAGACATCATCAAGCTAACACGACGGCGGCAAAATTTCGTCATCGCTGGCGACCTGAACGCCAAGTATCAAGCCTGGGGAAATAGTCGGCGAAATCAGAACGGCACAATATTATACAACGATCTGCAGCAAGCCCACTACAACATTCTGTGTCCGGACACTCCCACCCGGTTGAGTCGATCCGGAGCTCATGCCACCATCGACATCTTCATCAGCAACATTGGCGATAATATCTCCCAACCTATCGCCTATCAGGAACTGAGCTCGGACCACTATCCGGTGGTGGCCGAAGTAGGTTCCTCGGCCAATAGGTTTCAAGTTTCCCGGCGAAATTACCATCGTGTCAACTGGCAGCAGTATCAGCGCTGTGTGGATACAGTAATCGATTACGACGTCCTGCCGGAGTCGTTCGAAGAAGTCGATCGGTCGAAGAGGCGAGTCATACTCTGAACCTTGACAGCCCAACCAAAGATCTTATCAGGCTCCGTAACACTATTCATAGGCAGTTCCAGCGTTCTGGGCTGCCCCACTTGTAGACCAATGTCAATAGGCTAACCAAAATTATCCAGGCCAGGATGGTGGAACTCAGAAATAACGATTTTACCAAAAAGATTCGCTCTCTCCCAGATTGTGCAAAACCATTTTGGAAGATGACCAAAATTTTGAAAAATAAGTCGAGACCGATCCCTCCGCTTTCCTCTGTTGACCACCTAGACCCATCCCTACTGATAACCCCAGTTGAAAAGGCCAATGCTCTTGGCCAACATTTTGTGATTTCACATAATCTTGGTCAAACCATGGTGAGCCCCCATGGGCCGCCGTTCTGGAGGCAATGAGTCGCTGACACCCCCGTAGTAGTGCATGATCATAGTAGAATATCGGCTGATGAGGTGATAGCAGCTATTAGAAGTACTAAAAACATGAAGGCTGCTGGTATGGATGGTGTAGTCAACCTCGAGTTGAAAAACTTGAGTATTGACTTCTTCAACCATCTTACCGTTATCTTCAACAAATGTTTGGAGCTTGGCTACTTCCCTGCATGCTGGAAGTTAGCCAAAGCGATTCCAATACACAAGCCTGGCAAAGATCCTACCAGTGCCAAAAGCTATCGCCCCATCAGCCTCTTGTCCTCCATCTCGAAGCTATTCGAAAAATTGATACTCAGCCGTCTGCTGGTGTTTTCAAATGATAATAACATCTTTCTCAAAGAGCAATTCGGGTTTAGGAAAGGCCACTTTACCATCCACCAACTCGCACGGGTTTCTAACATCATCAAGCGGAACAAGTCCGTTTCCAATACATCTGCCATGGCATTGTTGGACGTCGAGAAGGCGTTCGACAATGTCTGGCATGATGGTCTAGTGTACAAGCTGCATCGATACAACTTTCCGATCTACCTCGTGAAGATCATCAAAAACTACTTGTCGGGCAGATCATTCCAGGTCTACTTGAACAATGTCCCCTCTGATACGTTCAACGGTGATGCAGGGGTCCCTCAGGGTAGCCTGCTTGGGCCTATCCTATTCAACATTTTCACGTCAGACGTTCCTCCCCTGCCGGGTGGTGGTATCCTGTCTATGTTCGCAGATGACACCTTCATCATCTATAAGGGTCGAGTGATCCGTGCTCTGGCGAGTAAACTACAACCAAGCCTGGATGTTTTGTCCGACTATTTTAAGAGCTGGAAGATTTGTATCAATGCAGCTATGTAAAACACAAACCATTCTGTTTCCACACTCGTATTCACCTCGGCTTGTTCCGCCTGCTAACGTCAAGATCCATCTTGATAGCACTCCCATTGATCGAGTGAAGTAGTCTACCTTGGTCTCACCCTCGATAGCAAATTGCTATTCCGATCCCATGTGTAACATCTTGATCAGGTCGCTCTACCCTGTGATAAACAGGAAGTCCACCCTGTCCCTCGAAAACAAGCTTGCTGTCCACAAGCAAATCATTCTGCCGGCTATTGAGTATGGTATGCAAATCTGGGAGAGTTGTGCTAAATGCCACCACTTAAAGCTTCAGAGGATCCAAAACAAGATCCTCAGAATGATCCTTAACAGTCCACCGCGAACTCGTAATTCTGAGATTCACCACCTGGCCGGTCTTCAAACACTCGAGGAGCGAAAGACTTCCACGCTGGAAAGGTTCAGAGTCGCCTGTCTGCGATCAAACCACCAGATCATTCGTGATTTGGCAACCTAGTTTAAGTAGTTAGGTGCACAAGTAGGTAGGTTATCAAATTTTTGTATGATCAAAACAAAACAATCCCACAAAGGATATCCTGTAAATTAGCGCTAAACGCAATCATCACATTAGAATAACCAATTAACTAGAACAAAGATGAAGAGCCAAAGCCTAACCAATTGAAATGTTAAATCAAATGTTGAAACATAAAAACCCAGAAAATAAACGTAAATTTTACTACTACTGCATCTGCAGAGAGAGTTTGGTGTTATCAAGCCAACATGGAAGCAGTCATTGGTAATGCGTCACCATCTACTGATTGGGATGCTGGAGAAGGTCCTTCAACTCGAGGTAGGAAATTAAAATTAATTTGTATTGCTATTACATCTAAAACTGGACTGCCCCAAAAAGTGTGATAAAAGAGCACGTTTCGGTCAAATCGTTTTGGTGTCTTCGAAGAACTTATTGCTTGCATCATAATGGATAAGTGCACTGAAGACACCAGTACAATAAGATGGAAACTTGCACTTTGGTCAGACTTTTTAATAAATGAAAACGCACTGAATAGACCACTTTGGGGTGAAATGCGCAATAACCTTTGGAACCGCATACGTTCGAGATTTAATGTAGGGGGTAATGAATTTTAGTTGGACCTATTTTTACCGGCGCTAATTTAGTCCAAGAAAGTCTAAGAAACTTCTTCTCCAAGCTCAATTAATGTTGAACTAAGAACCTACTTATTGGAAACCAAACGTTTGATTTGAGAAAAGTCAAAGTATTCTATTTTGCATCATTCTACAACCACGCTGTAAAGTACATATTAATGATGCATGCTAATTTCATGTTAGGGTTGTCCTTCAAATTGGAGAAAAAGAGGTGCTTAAACCATAGAGGTAACTCTAAGACTAGAAGGTCCCGAAATAACGTGCTCTACTTTTTGGCTCAGCTATGGTACTCTTTCGGTCCCAAGCTAATCGATTCACCCCTCAAAACATAAGAAAAACCAATAACCCCTCATTTTATCTGTCAAACTTTCATAGCGAATCAAAACAAACATTGCTTAGTACTAGAATTTCGACTAGAATGGGGTACGTTAATCGTTTGCTTGGGACCAATAGGCTAGTCAAGTAGTGAGCCAATTTAAAATCGTTAGTTTCGTATTGATCGTTGCTTAAACCCCGTATAATCGATATACCCCTTCCTCCCCTACTTCGCTGGTATACGAACCAACATTTTGTTCAATATTGAAAGTACCCTATTCTGATAAGGAAAACAACTGCCTGTTGCGTTATCGTAAAATGCAACCTTCACTCTCTTCTCTGTTTCAGAGACCTAATTCAAAACTAATGATGGAGCTACTGAAAAAATCAACAAAAAATGTGTGACGAATCGACCTAGAACCACCGACGAACCGACGTGACAGCTCATACAAACTACTTTCAAATTCGTAACAAAGACGTTAAACACTACCGACATCTACTCATCCGATCACGTCATACCACACACAACAAGGACACGAACCCACGTATAATTTGTATTGCCTTGGGTTTTCGTCTCACCGCGTTTGACAGATCTGATTGCCCGTTTGAAAGTTCGAATCGCTCGTTTGACAATTCGAATTGTGGACAAACTTCTCCGGACTAGAAGAGACACAAGGCACAAGACACAAGGGCTCTACCTAACCGTGGCGGATATCCTGCAAGGAAGGGCAGATTCCGAGAATATCCTGACGCAAATTGACCTGAATGTTCAACCCCGACCGCTTCGTAACAACCTTATGCTAAGACTGCCTCTACGTCGCACAAATTATGGACCATTGCGGACTGCAGAGAATATTCAACAGAGTTGCATCTATTTTCGACTTTTATCTCTCCCGTGATGCACTTCGTCGAAAGTTTTCTTCTGTTTTTCGCCGGTAGGAGTAACTGACTATAAGATAGGGGAAATGGCTCTAATGTTGGCCTATGGATCTAAGATTGGGCCCATCGCTAAAAATCTGCTATTTATCAATATTATCTAGATGAACGCGTCATTGTGTCGGTACTAATGGATGTATTTGGGGTGCTATTGAAAATTTAATCGATTGCTGAATTTATGTATGGGCCCAAATTAGGGGCATTTAGGCCGACATTACATCCATATGTTTTAATTTATGTTTTTTTATGTTATGACCATGCTTGATTGTATTTTATTTTTTACTATAGTTGATAAGGTTAACATCATTGGGGCTTCATCCAGCCTGTTGATGTAAAACAACAATCAAACAATAAAACAAAACAACCTGGAGCTTTAGGTAGTTATAAACGTCGCTAGAACCATTTCACAGCCGCTTACGATAAATGAGCAAATCAGCATACAAATTGGAAGATTTGTTCCAAGTTAGTTAAAAACTGCTCGTATAAGAAAAAAAAATCCGAAGTAGACATTAAAATAATACAAAAGAAATGTCTATAATAACTTCGTGGATTTTGTCTGTAAATGCTCAAGGAATAATTATTTTTTCTTTGTATAGGAAATCCGTTTTGAACGGAATACAGAATAAGGATGCATCTACCAATTCACTTCATCATTCCGTCTCGCACGCTGAGCCGGTCAAGTCGCATCGGTCTCGTTGTACGACACTAGTTTTTGAGTTTTTGAGTTTTTCCCCACGCGAGGGTTTTTTCTCGCCAAAGTTAGTTGGC
This sequence comes from Ochlerotatus camptorhynchus, assembly GCF_037179485.1. NCBI lineage: Eukaryota > Metazoa > Arthropoda > Insecta > Diptera > Culicidae > Ochlerotatus > Ochlerotatus camptorhynchus. The sequence goes on from NW_027040644.1 coordinate 484,135, forward strand.
ATAGTGTTAAGACAACTAGTGCGCGAGTGAGGAAGCCGTTAATCATACGCCGAGCGCTTTGATTACGGTCCAGCTTTAACATCAACATCTGTAAAATCATCACCACTATCGGCCCATTGATAGCAACAACGAAAGCACGTTAAATTGCCTACCGAGGCGAAAGAGGCATACCAGCTGCAAGGTTATCGACCCAACAGCCGTTGAGGAATACAATAGCATCGCACCAGTCATCTGCCGCCTCAGTGCAATAGGTATACCGTGTCGCTTTGTTTTCACCAGTATCGCATCTTCCCGCATGGTCCAGTATTAGATTAGGCTGGGTCATAATTAGGGTGATCCAAAATCTTGTAAATAGTATATATCTATAATTTTTTTTCTTGATTTTTTTTTCTCGTACTATTTTTAAGTAGAGTATAGTTAGGGTGATCCAATTTTTTTTTTCAGTATATACATATTTTTTTTTTCTATTTTTTTTCATGGTTTTTTTTTTGTTTCTTTCATATTACTCTTTAGTAGAGTAAAACTATATCAATTTTTTTTTTGTTTATTTTTGCATTTTTGTTTTTTTATTTTTGATATTATTTGAAATTACTGTAATTATTTGTAAAATATTTACCAAAAACACCATTGCGGCGATATTTAACCGCAACGGATGAAAATGATAAAGGCGGGGGATGGTCGCTTTCCATCTCAGACGACGAAACTCTTAATTCCACCTCACACGAAAGTCTCGAGGAAGTTGTGGAAATGGAAACCCTTGACGTTCCAGTTGACTCGCTCTCCAGCAAAAATACTGGAGCATATCCCAAGAAAAGATATCGCCCACAACCCTCTCCCCCACCATCTCCTCCTCGTCCACCTGCACCCCCCACACCATTGCCCCCGAAAACCTCTGCGCTCCCCCGCCTAAAGGCTTACCCAGAAGCCTCGAAAGGCCCATGGGTTGTTTTTTTCCGGCCCAAATAAAAACCTTTGAACATTCCGAGGATCTCTAAGGATCTAACAACACATTTTTCGGCCGTTACCGATATTTTCAAGGTAGCACCAATAAAACTGCGCGTTACCGTTGATGACCGGAAGCAGGCTAACCAAATTGTTGCGTGCGAGCTTTTTTCATTGGAATACCGAGTCTACATACCCAGTAGTGAGGTAGAAATTGAAGGAGTGGTCACCAAAGCGAGTTTGACTAGTGATGATTTCTTGGGTTCCGATTCCTTCGGAATCTTTAAAAACCGTGCCCTGCCGAAGGTGAAGATATTGGACTGCCTTCAAATGCAGTCAGTATCCGTAGTAGGCTCCAAAAAAACGTATTCCTTGTCAAACTCGTTTCGTGTGACCTTTTCGGGTTCAGCGTTACCTCACTACGTCGCTATTGGCAAGGTTCGGCTGCCTGTACGTCTGTTTGTACCTCGGGTAATGAACTGCTCGAAATGTAAACAACTTGGTCATACATCGGACTACTGCTCGAATAAACCACGCTGCGATCAGTGTGGCGAGCAACATCAAGAGGGCCCTTGCGGTGCTCCTCCAAAATGCGTGTACTGCAAGGAAAGCCTACTGACCTGCCCTGACTGACTGCCCGAGGTATAAACAGCAGGGAGAAAAACTTAAGCGGTCTCTGCAAGCTCGCTCCAAGAGAACTCTAGCAGAACTCTTGAAGAATACCGCTTCATCTTCTCAGACCACACCAAAAAGCAGTAACACGTTCTCCATTTTGCCAGTTGATGATCTAGACTCTGACTCAGAGGTCGGTGAGGATAGTCCGTTTGTCTTTAAAGGCAATTCGGAGAGGCAAAGGAACGAGCGACTGTCTTGCGTTGCTTTCAACTGAAATTCAACTGGCCTATGCGCAAAAACAGCAAATGGGTTCAGTTTTCTTGGACATTAAGGGGGCTTTTCATTCTGTTTGTATCGATGTCCTTTCGGATAAACTCCACGATAGTGGGCTTTCACCAATTATGAACAACTATTTGAGCAACTTGTTGTCTGAGAAATATATGAGCTTCTCTCATGGAAACTCGACAACTTTACGAATTAGTTACATGGGTCTCCCCCAGGGCTCATGTTTAAGCCCCCTTCTTTATAATTTTTATGTAAAAGACATTGATGGTTGTCTTGATGAAAATTGCTCGCATAGGCAGCTTGCAGATGACGGGGTTGTGTCCGTTATAGGGCCAAGTGCACCGGACCTGCAAGGACCATTGCAAGATACCTTAGACAATTTGTCTACTTGGGCAATGAAGCTGGGTATCGAATTCTCTCCGGAGAAAACTGAGTTGGTTGTTTTTTCTAGGAAGCATCATCCTGCACAGTTACAGCTTCAACTAAAGGGTAGAACAATCACTCAAAGTATATCTTTCAAGTATTTAGGTGTCTGGTTCGATTCCAAAAGCACGTGGGGAAAACATATTGCGTATGTGAAACAAAAATGCCAACAAAGAATCAATTTTCTTCGTACAATTACCGGAACTTGGTGGGGAGCACACCCGGAAGATCTGATCAGGTTGTATCGAACAACCATCTTGTCGGTTCTAGAGTACGGTAGCTTCTGCTTTCAATCCGCGGCGAAAACACATATCTTGAAGCTGCAACGAGTTCAATACCGTTGCCTCCAAATCGTGCTTGGCTGTATGCACTCGACGCATACGATGAGCCTCGAAGTACTCGCGGGTGTTCTTCCACTGACAGATCGTTTCGCGGAGCTGTCCTTTCGGTTTCTTATCCGTTGTGAAGTAATGAACCCATTGGTAATAGAAAATCCCTACCCTGCCACCCGTTTGTTACAATTTGTTACCCCTAACCTCGAGAAAGCCGCGAGTAATCGCCCCCCGCTTTACTAACGTTAGTTTTAAGTAATTTTGTACCCAAACGATGAATATCGGCTCCGCAAAGCTACGGCAAATGAGCCTGGAAAAATAAACGCATTTAAAAAAAAAAAAAAAAAATTCACTTCATCCGTTGGTTACAGTCAACTCCTAAATCAAACACATGTGCTCATCTTTGCAATACATTTTAAACTTTATTACGAAAACTTATTGCCATTTATACACTTTTCTCGGAAACAACAGAACAAACAGATGTGATTCTTTTCGTTTGCATCATGTATGTACACGTTAAAACTAGTATAGAAATTAATATACTCTCTCATCGCTAATTTGTACGGCTGTTGCTAACCTTACTGAGTTCGGGAAAACCGAAAGAAAATGCTACACCCAATTAATAATATGGTCCAAGAAACCAAGTGGACAACTACGGGATGGATTCAATTAAATGAACGAAAGATAACAGTTTACGAAAATGCGTTTGAACGCGAGACATCTTGATCCATTTTCTGATAGTTGATGATCTTTTCCTATTTACAAGCTTTCATTACTCTAGAAAAAAAAGATGTACGTCTTTTCCATTTACAAATCTATAACTTTGTTCTTAAATTTATGTTTTTACACGATTTTACAGCATTCGACAACATTTGATATTCATCGATTGGCTGATATTTATAAATACTACACCATTTTAGTTGGTTTCCGGGTAAAACTACATTGATATTTTTTTCGAATTTTCATTTAGTTTTCTTTTATTCTCTTTGCTAAAAACGAATATCTAACACTATCGTTAAAAAATAAATTGAATTATTAACTACAAAAATGTTTAAATATGGCTTTGAAATTGTTTTTTTTTTTCCACCATGAGAGTCTCGCATAAACGATCTCGGTTCGACTTCTATACTTAAAACAGTGATAGGAAAACTCTGTTCGTCACGATTTCTGCACGCCAAACGATAACTGCTATTTTCCCGATCGCAATCGTCGGATTCCTCGGATTTACATTGCCCCAATTATCACCTCTCGCGACTTTTCGTCCATTTCGATGATCTCCTCCTTCTGAACGATCTGCGACTGATGCAGCGGAGCGGTTTGACCTGTCGGAAACCGGATGGAATGGAATGTTAGTTGGAATCTTTTCCACAGCAGCCGGGAAAAGCGAGCTATAGTTACCGTATTTCTCGTGAATGCCGCGATGTCGCTTGAGGGCAAACCGATCGGCGAACGCCGCCGAACAAATGTCGCATTTGAACGGTTTCAAACCGGAGTGTACCTAGTGGGTAGGATGGGGGGGGGGGGGGAAGGGGGGTTGATTAAAAGTACAATTTCACAGAATTGTGTTGGTTTATGCTGACCTTTTCGTGATTTTTTAGATGAGCTGCTTGGCTAAATGCCGACTGGCATCGGTTGCACTTGTACGGTTTCTCGCCGGTATGGATGCGCCGGTGGTTCCAGAGCGTGGCATGACGGGCGAATCCTTTATCACAGACCTAGGAGGATTTTTAGATTTAGTTTCAGAATAGTTTATTGGTAGGTAAATCTAGTTAAGTATTCTAGCATCTAGACAAAACATTTGGTTACAGAACAAAACATGGAAGAATCAGATGATCAAACTAACCAATTTTTTCTTAAGGCATAAACAAGTGCATGATTCCAAATTGTTCACTATAATTCCGGTTAATCTGGGTTGTCCTACGTTTTATCATCATCCTTCTTCCTCTTCTTCTTCTTCTTCTTCTTCGCAATTAAAGCTTTTATTATTATTATTATTATTATTATTATTATTATTATTATTATTATTATTATTATTATTATTATAGTCACTTTAACTCTTGGGTCATTCGTGACATGTCCGGGGTGAGATTTGAACTCGTGACTTTGGCGTGAGAGGTATGGATGTTAACCACTTCGCCGGGGTTTATCGCATATTAACTTATTGCGTGCTCTCAACGCAGTGTTCTAGATGCACTTCCACAATTATTAATAATTGACAGCTTTGGATGCTTGTCTTGTACCATTTTTGCATTAGTATAATTGTGTGGTGTCCAGGGAAGTCGAGAAATTTTCCAACGCGAAAAATTCCTATATCAGATCGAGAATCAAACCCAACCACCTCCAGCCTATCCGTTGCAATACATCACCATTCACCGATATGTATGCGTTCTGAACTTTAGTACGTAGTATCCTAGAATACGCGGCTCGATCACTGCTGTCAGAAATAGTGATTTGAGTAACCATGTTGAATAAATAAGTTACCAAATAGTGACTTCAAACCTATAATACTACAAGAAATTTTCAAGAATCTGGAGTCAAATTCCATGCACAGGCTTAAAGACTCTAGGAATTTTATTATAATTTCTAAGGACCTCATTCCAAGGAAGCTCTGGGGAAAAACATCAAATGCAATCAGGTTTCAAGGTAGTTCTGAGGAATTTTAGATTTCATGTGAAGCCTTAGTTTTGAGTAGAATTCCAAGAAACCCTGAATTGAATTCAAAGTAAATTTTAATGAAAAATCTTAGAAATTTCTGAGGATCACAACTCTTGTGAACATCACCGGAAAATGCCAAGCGCATTCTGAGCATAATTTCATAAAGTTTGTGGCAAAAAATGAATCCGGAGCACAAGTCCTTGGAATTTTTTTTTTTAAATACTAAAAGGAGGATTACAATTAAATGTGAGAATAACTCCAGAACATCTTCAATTCGGAAATCGGAAAATAAATTCAGGAGAATTTACCAAACAAATTATGAGAAGAAATCTAAGGAATTTGTGAGGAGAATTGCCAATGAATTGTTAGGTGACTTTTAATGTGAGTATAATTCCAAGGGAAGGAGTGAAATTCAAAAGAAAATCTGAAATGAATTCAATGAATACTCGGATAATCTTTCCAAAGGGTTTCTAATTGTGGAGAATTTCAAGGTAATTTCGAGGAAAACTTAAAGAAAATTTCATTCTGAGGATAGCTTCATCGAGATTTTGAGGAATATTTCAATGGAAATCTCCGTTGAATATAAAATGGACCTCAATTCAGAACCACTTGAAAGTTCTCAAATTTTTCCTGAAGTTAAAGAAATTGCCTTGAAGTTCTTTTGTAGTTTGAGAAACTAGCCTGATGCTCACAATACTTCTCCTTAAATTCCGAACTTTATAGGACTTCCTAAAGTTTCCCCAATTTTTCTAACGATCATGGATTTCCTTTAAAGGTTTAACAATTCACTGAAGTTCTCTAAACTTCTTTAAAATTTATGTGACTTCTCTAATGTTGACGGAACTGCTCAGTTTTTGCAGTTCTCATGAAGCTTGTTGTACTGCGCTGAATTTAATTGAATCGTCCTAAAATTTTTAAGCTTCAGTGAGCATCTGAACTCATGCGAAGACCTAAAATAACTTTTTAACGTCTCTGAAGTTATCTGAAAATCTGGGAACTGCTTTAATTTCCCCCCTTATTTTCTGGAACTAATGGAACTGACCTCCCCCTGAAATTCCTCCAATTTTCTGAGCTTACTAAACTTCTTTCAAATGCTCCCGCATTTTGCTAATGATCATAAAATTTCCTGAAGTTCGCGGATCGCATCTTAAGCTCCATAGATTTCTATGAAGTAATGTTTCTGAAGACCACTGAAGACCACAAAAATACCGGTAAATTTTGAATATTTGATCAACCAGCAGCCCAAATTTCAGCAATTTAAATGCATATACTTAAATATTACAGCTCTTTGAACATTTTTGGACAGACTGACACTTTACAATAGCCTTTAATATGACTTAAGGGGGAAAATATCGAGTTAATGTTTTTTTATCGATTTTTTATATTTTACTTTAATTTTTTTTTTTTAAATGCTGCGAGCACGCGGTATCGCCGATTAACCGTAAGTTCCAGAAATCATGTTTTTACACAACTCAAAACTTTAAACGCGTTTTTCTCAAAACGGTGTTTTCCAAATTGGCGGGAAAGATAACTCAAAAAGTTCTCATCCAAATGACTTAAAATCTGGAGCATCTTAAAGGAAATAGATTTTTACTCTATGTGAACCACTGATATCATGAAAAAGTTACAAAAAACAATTTTCAGGTCTGCCTAAAGTGAAAAAAAAAACAGTGAAAAATCAGCTTTTTTCAGATATTTTTTTCTAAATTTTTAAATTGTTTTTTTTTTTGTTTTAGAGGTTCACATAGAACAAAAATCTTTTCTGAATAAGGTCCAATTGATAAAAGTAAGTTTTGTCCATTTTTCAGGTCTCTAGAACGCCCGCCAATTACCAATCCCCACCGGAGGCGACCACCTTCCGATGTGACGCCAAGGAGCCACAAAGGTCACACACCAATGAAAAGAATCTCAAATGTAGAGGAAGATTTAAGCAATTTAATGCAAAAAACCCCAAACGTTTACGTTTGCGTTGTTTCATTTGCACACAAAAAAATTCCGAAAATCGTCGAGTTTTTGACGTGTTACTTGTATTTCCCCCCTTAAGAGAGGAGCAGATTCAAAATAAACTGCCTTGGCAACCTCTGTCTGGGATGTTTCTGGCAACACTGCCAATGGAATCAAGATAGGCGATCCTCGATTGGCTCTGGCTTTGACAGTTCGTTTTGCTCAAAACCAACCAGTCCGCTCCTCTCTTATACTAGACCCTTTATAATATGTCCGGTTCTGTACATACTTGGAAATGAACTAGTGAACTTTATAGCATGAAAACTTCAGTTAAATAATTTCAAAAGCTGTGCGTCAAAATAAAATGAAAAATTTATTTATTAAAATTTTACTTGAAAATATTCAAGGATTAAAAAGGAGGATGTTTTGAGGCGAAAGGAGGACATGTAAAAAAATGTTGAAAAAGGAGGACATGTCCTCCTTTACACACTATTTTTATTTTGCTGGAAACCAGCAAAGTTTTGCTGGATTTTGCCGAGCTGTAAAATCAGCAATTCTTCCAGCAAAATATTGTTGCTGGACGACCAGCAAAATGACCCGACGTAAAAGTGACAGCTGTTTACTGAAACATCAGCAATATTTACTGGATATCCAGCAAACCCGAGAAGCAATGATTTTGCTGAAAGATCAGTAATTTGTTGTAATACGATTGAATTGGAATTGCATTTAAAAATTAAATAAAACACAATCTAATTTGGTATTATATTAGGCACTTTAAATTTCGCATAAAAATTACATTTAGACGATAACTGTTGTTCATAATTTAAAAAAGGTAAATATTTTCCTTCGATCCATCGTACACTGGACGATACTCATTGACTATCGAATCCGGCAATTGTTGCAGCTACATTAAAGCAGAGAATAGAAATATTACAAACAAGATTTTAAATTAAATGTAGAGTTCACAATAATTTGCAATTATTCTCATTGTTTTTACCTGTAATTAATGATAGCTGACACTGTTGTAATTGCAAAACAGAATACGCGGGAAAGTGAAGGGTGATAGTTTGAAAGCTCACACACGTTACTGAGCATCCAGCAAAATATTGCAAATTACTGAACATACAGCAGAACATTGTTTTGCTGGAAGCTGTTCAGCAATTTGTTTTGCTGGAACTTGGTTTCAAAATTGAGTGTGTAGGATACCATATGGTAACCCTACTACAGACCCATAGCGCATTTGTAGCCTTAGTTATAACCTTGTCAAGATGAGAGTCTCAGTTCAGTTTCCTATCGAAAGAGACACCTAGGTATTTAACTTTATCCGCGAACTGAATTCGAACTCCATCTAGAGTAGGCTGTGTCAACATATTTTTTTTCCTTTTGGTGAAAGGAACTATGACAGTTTTTGAAGGGTTTACATTTGAGCCCTCTTTCCTACACCAATGGAAGGTCATATTTAGGGCAGTTTGCAACCGATTTGAAATCGTGTTCTGAAACTTTCCCCGCACTATAACGGCCACATCGTCTGCGTAGCCAATACCCTCAAAACCCTGCTCCGCTAAACTTTTAAGGAGTTCGTCCACTACTAAAGACCACAATAAGGGTGCTAGTACCCCTCCTTGAGGACAACCCTTCATCGATCTTATAGTTAGTTGCGCACCTCCAAGATCAGCAGAAAATTCTCGATCTGTGAGCATCGCCATTATCCATTCGATAATGCAGTTATCCAAGCCCCTTGCTTCCATAGCTGAACGCATTGAGCTGTAGGATGCATTATCGAATGCTCCTTCAATATCAAGAAAAGCAACCACGGCTATTTCCTTGGCTTCAAGCGATTTCGCGATTTTAATAACCAGCTATTGTAATGCCGTTATCGTTATCGTTGCTAAGAGTTAACCTTGCTTGTTAACTTGTTGATTTAATGAAGTCATCCACAATTTTTTTCCATTGTCGATAGATATTGAGTTAACTAGAAGATTAAGTGTATTTATCAACCGATTCGAGTATGAATATGGCATTAAATCTGTTTAGAAAGTTGGTGCACAGGTAAAAAGTGAGGATACGCGACGCCATGCTTTAAATAGTTCAGTAAAGAGGGGAATGAGTCCTTCTTTTCCCTGTTGAAGTAATGCTGGGAATATTTCAGCTTTCCCGGCAGAGTTGAAAGGTTTAAAAGAACTCAACGCCCATTCAACTCTAGATAGTGTGAAGATTGCACAAGCTTTCAGATAGGCATCTTCCGACCATGCATGTCTTGTCTTGTCAAAGTCCTGTTCTTCTTCAGCCGCCAAAGGAGTCGAACCTGGGAAGTGAGTCCTTATCATTTCTTCCAATGTTTCAGAAGAGTCAGCAGTAAATGTCCCATCTTCTTTTTTGAGGCTACCAAGACCATTTGAATGGCCTTTTAAAAGAACGTTATGCATCCTCGCAGCTGTCGGAGCGCTATTGATGTCTTCACATACCCGTCTCCAGTCCTTCCGTTTGGCTCACCTTAATGCTCTGTTGTATTCAGTTAGAGGTTATTCGTCCCAATCTGAAGTAGCCTTTGCTCTATTGAACAGCCGTCTGGATATCTTCCTCAATGTTGCCAGCTTATCGTTCCACCAAGGAACATCTCTTCTGGATGATATATGTTGGATAGGGCAGCTAGCATGATATGATGAGATCATTTTATAGATGACCGCATCAGACGCACTTTCTAGTTTCATGCGCATCCTAATCTCTTCGTCATTAATCGCATTGTTATTCAGTAAATGGATAGAGGTCCCAGTTAGTTTTTCTTGGGTTTCTATAGTTTTCTGAAATTACTGGTCCGGCTTTATAAAGCTCGATTCAAAGTAAATTTGGACGCATTCAAGTGATTATAACCCAAGAATTAAACAACATACACGGTTGATTAAAAAGTCAAACAAAATGGTATTTTCTCAGCTTTCAAACGATATATAACAAGTTATTACATTTCACCGTTTCGAACAAACTGTCGCACTTTACTTGTGATCGATGCCATCATGATCTGCACAGTCGCTAGTGACACTGTACCGGCGAGCATATTCCTCTTTAAACGCATTTTTTGTGCATTTTTCACTTCTTTACCGCATCCTCTAAGTTTTCGTTTGTCAATTGCCCAATATTTTTCGATCGGTCTGAACTCAGGGTAATTCGGAGGATTAAGCTCTTTGGCGACGAAATTAACATTGTTTGCAGCATACCATTCTAGTACCTCCTTAGAGTAGTGGCAGCTGGCTAGATCCGGCCAAAAGATAACTTTGGTCTTGTGTTGCCGAATGAAGGGTAAAATCCGCTTTTTCAGACACTCTTTAATGTAAACCTTCGACGTCATTGTGTGAGATGTGATGAAAACCTTGGTTTTAAGGCCACAACTGCAGATTCCTTGCCAAATCATTAGTTTCCGAGCCAACCTATCAGCAAAAACAAATTTATACCTGGAAGGGACATCCCTAATAAACGTATCGTACCATACACTAACGATATCATTGGTGGTATGACCATAGTCTACACATACACAGCCAGTACTTGAAAGAATCCTGGAAAATGATACATCTATCATTTTTCTTGTCATTATTAATGCCTGCTGCACATCAAGGATGTGAAACAAACAATAAAGCGGCCAGGCCTACTGTGTAGCGTTTAGTTAATTTTTGTGGAAGTGAATGTTTACCATGTCTACTTAATAAGTATAGACAGTGGTTAACATTTAATCCACAGGTAATCAAAGAGCGGGGACATACCGTACCAACCGCTCCGTATGCAGGATTTGAAAATAGGCTATATAAATCGTTGGGAGTGACAGAGCTAAGAAAGTTAATGTACACTCCTTGGTTGTCCGATCTCCTGGGATGGAACACAGGTATTTACCCCTTGTGTTCGAGCGTACAGTCCTCCCTCCGTACAAGCGTGGACGGCACCGCCAACCCACTGCCATCCCTCAATCGATCCAGCCGACCTCAGTCGAAGGACAACAGAGAGCGGTGTGCGGACGTAACCTATACGGAGGGAATGCTGTATTCGCCTAGGTTATAGCGCCCTTGCTCGCTACCATTTTCTTCTAGCGGTTGGGACCTGAGCACTAACTCTTGTCCTAGCCCTATATGGCATATGGTTATAGCGCCATTACTCGCTTTCTGAAAAGAGAAGAAGGGAAGGGAAGGAGAGGAAAAGGACTTGGGAAAAGGAAATGCGGAATTCCTTTCCTCATTAGTATTTGTATCGTCAACTTTTATGAAAACTATATAAATCATTTTTCCTTGGTCAGAGGTATTATTACGACATTTGAATAAGATTGTCTTATCATTTGTTATACAAAATTTAATGTTATAATGATCAACATAGCTTTGGATTATCCAATATAAATCGGTAACACTGTCCTGCAACCGATGATTTTTCTAATCCGAAAACTAAAAGTTACGAAAAAGCACTGATGCCTTCATTAAGTTCCACTTTCACGCGACGTTCAATGGTTAAACAAGTAAACAAGTTATTAAAATGAAATCACGTTCCCGAAAACAGTGAACAATGTATCTTAAACCGGATCAAGCGTGCGCCCTATTTTTCCCAATATCTATCAATTACGTTTTTCTACAATAGTAGCCTGGGATAAATCCTAATTCGACCGACACGTGTTTGTTGAAAAATTATATTCTGCCTAATATCAGTAGTCAGTAGTCATTAGGAAACCTGTTACTATATTACCACATATGTATCCTTCTTTCATGAATTTGTTTTACGAACATGATCTAACACAACCTTTTTCTATGACAAAACTATATTCTGATAAAATTGGATCATTGCCTAGACCAACTATTGAAACTAAAGAACAAAACAATTGGCCACGTGTCTGGAATAATATTAACTTAAAGAACCTGAACTCAAATGAAAAATCTATTCCTAATTTACTTTATAATAGGAAAATTGATCACAGAGCTCATTTGTATCGCATAGGTATTGCTGACAACCCTAATTGCTTATCATGCGGATTCCTCGAAGATCTTGAGCATATATTTTGTAAACGTTTTTCGGTCAATCAGTCATGGAACTATTTTATTAGACATTTACTAAACAGATTTGATCCTCGTTTAATACGCTTCTTAACCTTTTCCAGTTTGATAGCTCCAACCTTAGAAGAGTTTAGCAGGGATGACAAAATTATGATTCTAAGAAAATTTGTTCAGTTTAGTCAATATATTTTAAGTTGATCTCATTGGCCGTGCGGGATAGTCCTGAGAATCCAAGAAATCATGGAAAAGCTCGCTCCTTAATTCTGGCGGAATATTTCCCCGTTTGAATTGGTCAATGACATTTCAAACGGCTGCCATGCCACGTGTGTTTGTTTACAATCTAACTCCCACTGTCTGGCAGTGGCATTATGTATGAAATAAGTTCTTATGAACGCAAGAAGCTTGGACCCGGGAGTTAGACCGTAGCTCAAATAGCCTCTAGATAAAAGATTGACGGGTATTTAGTAATTTAAATGATCGTCTCAATTTAGAGGGATAAGTCCTGTCCAATCTTCCTAATCTTGTATTTTTTAAATGGCTGCATCTTTGAATATTTCTGATTCCTCCTGGGCTAAAACTCATAATGATGAACAAAATTCCACTAGAGTTATATCATTGCTGAGATCCAGAGACCACGTCCGGGCCGCAGGCCGCACGCTGGGAAGTGCTGTTATAGAGGAAAGAGGAACTAAAAGGCAAATAAACTTAGCTGAACGTTGCTGCGCTTTATTCGGAACGGAGGGCACCTCATGCAATGGAAAGGGAAGGATTTGATGATTTTCACTTAATGCACTTTTCAACACAACTTCTGTACATTCAATTAACACTTTTTAACACTGAAATTGTAAATTTTCCACATTTTCACAAGCAATATCATTGGTGGTATGACCATACCATATAAAGTTGGGATGGTATCGCAAATTGGTGGTTAGGCGCTTCTTATGGTTATTGTTTATGCGGGATCCCCACGACCAATTGCCAAGTAAAATTTTCGTCCGGGGATTTGTTTTTAATCCATTTTGACATGTTTCGTCATCCATTAAAATACAGCCATCAAATTTCGTCAAAACTCGTTCGTATAGTAATCGTGCTCGCTTTTTGGCCACTAAATTTTGTTTCAGGGAGCGATTCGGATGTTTACTGGCACAAAAA